>NC_055993.1:93663970-93970399 GCF_018446385.1 Zingiber officinale
AGCTTTCAGTCCAGTTTAACTTGAACGCAATTCTTACTTTCTCGTGATTGTTTTCAATAAGGCATAGAGCTTCCTTACTAGTTGTATATCCTGATGGGATACCTTCCTGACTTCTCCGCTCGACATCATGCCGTTTCAACCCAAAAATTTAAAACACTTGAATCTTCCACAATAGACAGTGTCCCAAAACGTGCTCGATCATAGAGATGACCTGATGAGCACATAGCAAAAAACTAAATAAACTCACTGAATCAGGAACGATAAGGAATAATACACCTGGAGGTTTTGGGAACAGAGGGGTTGTTCTTGGGGTGGAAGAACCAGTTGTGGAGGTCCCAGGAGAAGAACTGAATCTTACCCTCGCCGAGCTCCACTATCTCGCTGCCCCGGAACTGGCAATGGAGCCGCCGCACATGCACGACCTGCTTGTCGTCGACCTGCACCAACATCGTAGATCTTTCCCTACCTCCTTTGGCTTGATCTCGAAGAAGATCTCATCGTCCCGCCTCCGAGTCGAGCCCAAGACCTGTATGACCTCCGGCTGCTGCCTTTCTCCACTAGAACCAAATGCTCTAGCCTGGATATAAGTGTTAAAGATGCGAGGGGGCGCTAGACTTTGGTCTTCTTGTGGGGCTCGTCGATGATATCTCCCATGACTAGGATTAGATCTGCATCGACGGAGACGGCGACGAAGAGCCCCGTGGTGGGATCGGCCAGAGAGAAGAAAGTGAAAGGGATTTGGGTTTGACTGCAAGAAAAAAGTGAAAGGGTCCACGTTCGGCAAGAGGGAAAGAAGTTCGTGTAGGGTTTTCGGAAAAACAAAGGTTCGGAAAAAGGGTAAGTTCACAAAGGTTCAAGGCCAGCGTCCCCCAACTCATCCCAGAATCAATATGAAAAAGATAATCATGAGCCGCTATTAGTTTTTGGAATAACGACTAGCACATAAGGAAAATATTTATCTCGACTTTGTCGAGATTCGAATCCCAAACTCATGATGACAATATTTCATGTGCTAATTATTAGACCGTCCCGAGGAGACAAGTTCACAAAGGTTCAAGGGTGTGATAGCGGAGGATTTAGAGATTTAAAAATTCAAAACAGTTACGAGCGCATTTCGTACCGACGTAGTTAATATTTTATAATATTTATTTATAGCATATATATATATATATATATATATATTTTGGTGCATATTATCATTTACATAAATATAATAATATTAACAATGCACTTTACAATTTGTTAATATTAAATTTTAATAGTACACTATATGTAGAAAAATTTATTGACAATATACTAATTGTCGTTTGTATAAACATATTACTATCTGCAGGCGCTCTTTACTGGGTGCATCATGAAAATAATTATTAATGGTGAGCCATAACCATGCGCCGTTAATAATGTGATATAGAAAGCCACATTTGTTATGGTGCAAAGACATTCTAATTTTGATCTTGCTGAAGTAATCAAGTAATGCACACAGGAAGAACTAGAACCAGAGTAGAAAAGGAAAAGAGTGCACAAGACTGTAATAGTCAACTTGGTAAGCTGCATTTCAGAAACCTTTTTCTTTCTCCGGCGGTTGTTACTAGAAAGTTTTAGAATATCAATTTGAGTGCCTAACAGTTATAAAAAGATCAAAACCTTTTTTACCAATGAAGTGTACTTGATAAATAATGGAATTAACAGTTTCATTTCTGGGATTGGAGTGTAGAGAATTGCATTATAGTTGAATTGAAGTTCCTATTCAGTGACAACCTCAAGTGAAGTTTCTGCCTTCCATTGTCGGTTGGTGTTACACTCTCTTGCCAAAAATTGCTGAATGCTGAGCGTAGTTTCAATTCTGAAATTTCTATTTAGCAGGATTTCTTAATCTGGTTTGAGGGCTTGAATTGCAGAAATTAATTCCATCTTAGAAGCTTAAAGACTGGTGTTAGTAGGCTTGCTAACATCGGGAAAGGAAGTACCAAGTGTTCAGTCAAAAGAAAGAAATGGAAACACAAAATAGGGATAGATCAATTAACTGAGTTTTGTGGCACTCATTTTCTGGAATTTGTAATGCAAAAAAGTTTGCTTGCCAAGAATTAAGTTGATCTCCGCAGTTGCATTGAATTTAATTTCTATATTCTGAACCCATTGGAAGTGTAAATTCCTTGAGTGTAATGTCTGAATTTAATTTTTTGAGTATGGATGGAGGCTGCTGTAGGAACTTAACTTGATTTCTGAAATCAGAATTGGAATGCCTAAGGATTAGTTTCCAAGAAACCAAATTCAACCAAAATTCTACAACACCAAATCATTCATCATGTGGCCCTCGAATTCAGTAAGAACATAATGGTATGACCGCATGTATTAACAATTTTAATTGAAGTCCCTGCTGAAATTTGAAACTCTAATTTGAATCCGAAAGATGGTTGAATTCAGAAATAAAAAAGGGTCCTAATTAACTTGTACCAAACCATTGTTTTGATTTCTATGTTCTTAATTTCAAAGACCAAAGCTGAACAAATTTTGAACATGAATGTTTTGATCCTTATCCATTGAATGTTAGGTGTAGTGGTCTGGAAATTGAAGGATTAGATTCACTGTTGGCAACCTTTGGTACAATTCTTTGAATCTAATGTTTGAACCCCTTTAAATAGTTTCCTAGTGGTTGATGTTTTCCAAGCTATGATTCTGTTGTTGCAATGTTATGTGATGTTCCTTTTGTTCTATGGAGCTACACCTTATTGATGCAAGAACCTCAGGATGTTCAGAATTTGAAGTTCGGGGACTTTGAAATCGCTGAAATTGTTTGAGATGAAGTGAGTAATTCAGATTTTGCATTGTTCTCTGCCGATATTGTAGGGAGGCATTTTCAAAGCTTAGTAGTAGTGAGTATTAGCTGTAAAAAAGAGTGATGAGAGGTTAGTGAAGCTGAAGTTGAAGTTGTTGATTCCCTAGAGATTCTGGACAACTGAACCAATTTTATTGAATTTCCATTTTATTGCGAGAGCATCAAAGACAACAGGCTTAATTATTTAGGAAGATTTTTGCACGTGAATAGAAAGGGAAACATAGTACAATCGACTTTGGGAGGTGCATGATTCAATTTGGGTGATAGATGATAGATTAACCAAGTTTGTCCATTTCCTACTTACCCACTAGACTGATTCTTTGGATTACTTGACAGAGTTTCCAATGAGTCATGTGTACAAAACTACATTCTGTGCAGAACTTCATTTTGTGCATGATTTCAGACAGATAGACGGATGAAACACACCATTCACAAATTAGAAGATTCACTACAAACATGCACAAAGAACTTCAGAGACAACTAGAAGATCATTTACACCTAGAAAATTTTACCCACAATAGTTAGCTAGATAGTACTGTTGGAGTAGCCAAAGCATGGTGCGTTCATAATCCACAGAACAATTATTATCTACTTTAGAAGTATATCAAGTAATGTATAAGGGATCCCAGACCATTATAAACGTTTTTATATACTAGAATAGACTAGTATATGGGTGTACTATTTAGTTGTTACCCTTAGATAATGATTCTTTAATATTACAATATGAGTAGTAAATTTGGAGATCAAATTTTTATCAATGGAGAAGAATGTAATATACCAAAAATATTGATAAAAATTAAAATAATTAAAATTTAACATAATTAAATTTATTTAAGAAAATAAATTTATATTAGTGAGAAATGAAGGAAAAAGGTGTATATGAATTTATAAAAATTACTGGAATTTTATAAATTTTAAATGAATCTTTTTATGTTTTATAGGAAAAATGGGTAAGAGATAAAGCCTGTTAAGAATATCTAATTAAAGTGGGAGTTGATTTAATATAAAACCTAAGTTCATTTTATCAAACCCTAAGCTACCTTTGCCATTGTTCCCATTTTCCGCCACTTCGTCCACTCATACTCAAGTTGTCGTCCCCCCCCCCCCCCCCTTCCTTCTTCCTAACAGGGAATCGTCGAGCATTGACATTTGTCAGAGGCACTCTGGTGTTCAACTAATGTCGTCGCCTATTTGTCGATGGTCGAAAGCAGCTCCTATATGCCCAACCACTAGCATAGCTCTCCACCCACACGAACAACAGTGATGCATAGTCTTGCTGTCTGATCACCGCACTGACCATTGCCTCTAATGGAGATGTCAGAAATCACCATAAGCCACTATGTATAAGTATCCCATGATAGTTTTGTTGTGATCAACCAAGTCAAGTTAGGTCCTGTTATGTTTTGATGTCCTTGTGTCTAAGTGTGCAGGAACTTAAGCGCACAAGAGGTCGAGTGGTCGAGCGGTCGAGCGAAAGATGCAACTAGCGAGAATGATGATACGGGAGAGAGTCGACGGGCTCGGTGCGTCCAAGGGACGAGGCTCCTGGACCAGAAAGTTTATTGCTTTGGCAGCTGTCATGATCTGTTGCGATAGGGATAAAATTTTATCCCCCACCAAGTGCCTGGTACCCTTCCAAGCGCCCTGATTAGGACTATAAATACAACCCTGATCCCACAAGCTAAATACAACGCTTGTAAATGATTCCATTTGAGTTTACTTTGTAATTGTGAGCTTTGACTGCTGTAAGAGGTTTCTCCGTTTGAAGGAGACTTTAGTGGGTTTTTCAACATCTTGGATTAGCAATCATCTAATTGTAAACCAAGTAACTCCTTTTGTGCATCTGTCTTTAGTTTACTACTTATTACTTTTTATGAAAATGTTTATCAAACTGTAAAGTTTGAGAAAGGTTTTGTTTCTTTTATATTTATGCAGGGAAATTCATCCCCTCTTGCTAGCTGACAAGCGTCCAACAATTGGTATTAGAGCGATGATGTTTTAGAAGTACTAACCGCCGACTGAAGCACAAGAGATAACCAGACCGAGTACCTGTCCACAGAAGTTCGAGGGGGAATTCACGATCTGGAAGAAAAAAGATGGACGTATTCTTTAAGATATATTTTGATCTAATTATGAAATTTGATTTTGTAGTACCAGAGGACAAAGAAGAATACCAATGGACAAAAAAGGAGCAAGTCAACTTCGTGGTAAATAACAAAGCAGAGTTTCATCTGCTTAGCATTTCACCACCTCAAGAAGTCAACTGGATTGGAGTCTAAGAGTCAGCCAAGGAACTCTGGGGAAAATTCTTGGAACTACACAAAGGGACCTCAGAGGTAAAACTAGCGAGATGGGATATGCTCCGGAACCAAATCAGCAACCTCTGATTAGAAGAAGGAGAAAACATTGCACACCTCCACTCAAGGATCAAGGAACTCATCATCAGACTCACGAATCTCAGAGAAAAGGTAACTAACTGAGATTCGGTAAGGTACGAGCTTAACGCCTTTCCTAGGACTTCTTAATGGGTATCCTTAGTAGATGCATATTACATCTCCATGGATATAGAGGTAAGTATTGTTGGTGCAATATCCCCTGGGTCAAGGTTGACCAGGTTGACTAGACTTGAGTTGGCTCAAGCTTGAGTTAGACCTTCATTACCTAAAGAGGGAGTTTGCCCTCTAGGAAAGGGGGAGAATTAAGGAAACCCTCATTCATACTTTGGTTAAAAAGGAAGTTGATGCTATGGGATTAGCCTAACTTAAAGGTATTTTCAAACATCAAAAAGGGGGAGATTGTTGGTGTAATATCCCCTGGGTCAAGGTTGACTAGGCTTGAGTTGGCTCAAGCTTGTTGACCAGGTTGACTAGGCTTGAGTTGGCTCAAGCTTGAATTTCGATGTTTGGG
Organism: Zingiber officinale; assembly: GCF_018446385.1. NCBI lineage: Eukaryota > Viridiplantae > Streptophyta > Magnoliopsida > Zingiberales > Zingiberaceae > Zingiber > Zingiber officinale. The sequence continues at coordinate 93,669,714 of NC_055993.1, forward strand.
TTTCGATATTTGACAATACATGGAGATTACAGATGCAATCATCCATTTGGGGAGATTGCTGCTGCAATTCCTCTCTGGTCAAGGTTAATCAGTTAGTAAGTGAAGAAGAGTCAAGTAGGTCAAAGGGATGATCGGATACTTGACTGGAAAAGTCCTAACTGGAGGCTAGGCAGATGGAAAAATCCTGGTGAGTGAAGCCAGGTGAAAACCCTAGTGAGTGAAGTTAGGTGAAAGTCCTGGTGAGTGAAGCCAGGCAGATGAAAGTCATAGTGAGTGAAGCTAGGCAGATGGAAAGTCCTGGTGAGTGAAGCCAGGTAAAAACCCTAGTGAGTGAAGCTAGGTGAAAGTCCTGGTGTGTGAAGTGTTAAGATTTTTGAGCCGCAAAAACCGCTTTTTGCGTTGCAGAAACCTTGAAGCTAGCCACGAATCCGTGCGAAGATATAAATAGAATATTCATGTACATGTTTGTCTACACTAGATCTACCTTAGATCTACATGAAAAGGAAGTATTACCCTTGTAGCGATGCCCTTCGCTTATCCTGCTCGTCCAAACGGTTGCCGGATCTGGTAGAGTGTCAAGTGTACACTCCTCTACACGTATCTACATGGACAAAATGTGGAGAGAACCACTTAGAGTGTGCTAGCACTCTTGAGAGGTCTCGGTAATGGAGGAGAAGGAGAGAAAAGAAGAGAGGAAGAAGAAGAAACCTTGAATAAGAACACACTTATTCTTCATTACTATGGCCGACCACTTATTAGAGGTTTTATACCTCCATGTAATACCAAGAGTTATGGCTCTTGGTCTTCATCATGAGGTGGCACACAATGATATAGCCTTGATGATGTGAAACATCATCATTGGTCGGCCCATGCCAAATCACAATGAAGTGGCATTTGGTCAAGTCAAACTTGACCCTTCATCTTCCCTCTCAAGTCAAGTTAAACTTAACCTCTTATCTCCCATGGTTGATCAAATCTACCCTTTGATTCAAATCAATTTAATTTAATGAATCTTTATTCATTGGTTTAAATTGACTCAATGAATCATAGTCTAAATTAGACTCATTCGACGCATGAATCAAATTGAGTCCAACTCAATTAGTCTAATTTGGATTACTCTTAATCCAATTTGGTTCATCACATGAACCTAATCCTCTTGATCCATCATATGCACCTAATCTCCATCTAACTGCCCTTTGTGTGTGACCCTATAGGTTCTTGTAACATTGGCAATGCTCCTAAACCCATTTAGAAACATAAGCAATGAGCGGTATCTAGCAACATATCATTACTACCCAAGTTTCAAGAATGTTGAGATCCAACATCACCATTGTGACTACTAATTGTGACTCTCACAATATGTGACAATGTACTTCTATCCTTGACATCTAAATTGATCAATTGAGGCATAGACCGTGTCATCCTCTAATCAATCTATGTCTTGAACTCCAAGTAGACTCACTCTAATCAAATGAACTCAATATCTCATATTGACTTATTTAGGCATGACCATGCACTTAGTGGTCTCACTCTATCAAGAATCATGATATCACTCCCGTTATATAGGAGGGATAGATCCCTTCTACATCACTCACATCCCTCCGCATAATTTGTTACATACCAGTAGTCACCTTTATAGTCCACCCATTTACGGGTGACGTTTGACGAAGCCAAAGTATGCAACTCCTTATGTAGGGAACCATGGTGACTTCAGGTCCAAGGACTGATAGTCATACTAATAGTCACATGAGAAAGTATATGACACTGATATAACGATCCTCGATATTTTCTCATAGCGGGTCATTCAGTATGCATTCTCCAATGCATACCCATGTGTCAACTTGATATCTAATATCCATGACTCATGAGATCAAGTCAACAAGTTGACCTACATGCTAATCTCATTGCATTAACATTGTCCCTGAATGTTAATACTTGACTAGGAATAATTAAGAGTAGTGTTCTCTATATCATCTCATTATCAATTCAACCAATCGATTGATATAGATAAGAACCTTCTACTCAAGGATACTATTATACTCAGTTATTTGGTACCAATACAAGTAAGTATAATAACCATAAAGAAATACCTTTATAAATATATATATAGGAATATAATACATCGAGTCCATACAACAATCATCACATGATCGGCTCTAGGGCTCTCACTAACAATCTCCCACTAGCACTAGTGTCAATCAGTGTAGGCTCTAACACCCAATGACCTAGTGTGACCATCATGCTTTCTTTGTGCCACAGCCTTGGTCAAGGGATCAGCGATGTTAGCCTCTGTGGGTACTATGTAAATTTTCACATCTCCTCTATCGATGATCTCTCGAATGAGATGGAAGCGTCGTAGTATGTGTTTTGTCCGGTGGTGTGAGCGAGGTTCCTTAGCCTGCGCAATTGCTCTATTGTTGTCACAATAGAGCTCTATAGGATCAGCTATGCTAGGAACCACCCCAAGCTCAATAATGAACTTACAGATCCAAACTACCTCCTTTGCTACTTCTGATGCAGCAATATACTCAACCTCTATTGTAGAATCAGCAACTGTGTCCTGCTTCAAACTCTTCCAGCTCATAGCACCACCATTCAAGCAAAACACGAACCCATACTATGATCTATAATCATCCTGGTTAGTTTGGAAGCTGGCATCACTGTAACCCTTTACAACTAGCCGCCATCGCCTCCAAATATCAAGAAATATTCTTTAGTTCTTCTCAAGTACTTAAGAATATTCTTGACTACTATCCAGTAACGCTCACCAGGATCTGACTGGTATTTGCTCGTCATGCTCAAAGCATACGAAACATCAGGACGAGTACATAACATGGCGTACATGATAGATCCTATGGCTGAAGCATAAGGGATCTTATCCATGCGGTCTCTCTCCTCTCTAGAAGAGGGACTTTGAGTTTTCGAAAGACTCACACCATGTGACATTGGCAGAAATCCTTTCTTGGAATTCTGCATGGCAAACGATAGTAATACCGTGTCAATTATGTACTTTGACTTAAGCCAAGCAATCTCTTAGATCTATCTCTATAGTTCTTTATGACTAGAATACAGACTGCTTCACCTAAGTCCTTCATTGAGAAACAGTTCTCCAGCCAAGTCTTTACAGACTGCAGCAAAGGGATGTCATTTTCAATGAGTAGTATGTCATCCACATACAATACAAGGAAGACAACTGTATTTTCAACAACCTTCTTGTAGACACAAGGTCATTTTCATTCTTGATGAAACTAAATTGTTTGATCGCATCATCGAATCGAAGATTCCAGCTCCGAGAAGCTTGCTTTAGTCCATAAATGGACTTATGCAGCTTGCATACTCTGCCAGTATGCAGTGGATCTACAAAACCTTCAGGTTGTGTTATGTACACATCCTCGAGCAAGTTTCCATTCAGAAATGCAGTTTTGACATCCATCTGCTAGATTTCATAATCGTGGTATGCTACAATAGCAAGCATGATCTGAATGAATTTTAACATCGCTACTGGAGAAAAAGTTTCATCATAGTCAATACCATGAATTTGCTTGAAACCTTTAGCTACCAAACAACCCTTATAGGTATGCATAAGTCCATCCATGTCAGTCTTTCTCTTAAAGACCCACTTACACCCAATGGGTTTGACGCCTTCAGGTGGAGCAACCAAAGTCCATACTTGGTTGGTGTACATGGATTCCATCTTGGATCTCATGGCTTCTAGCCATTTCTCAGAATCTGATCTCATCACAGCTTACTGATGGGAGGTAGACTCATTCTCAACGAGCATAACGTTGTCATGGTCAGACAAGAGAAATGAGTATCTCTCAGGCTGACGACGTACCCTGTCAGACCTGTGAAGAGGTAGGTCTACTTGAACTGGTTGTTGTTCCTCAACTCCTTGTGCAACAATCTCATCATCCACAACATTTTGCGATTCCAGTTCAACTTCCATCAAGGCTTCAGTGCTATGGTCCATATCTTGAACTTCTTCAAGATCGAATGTACTCCCACTAGTTTTTCTAGAAACAAAGTCCTTTTCTAAAGATACCCCAGTCTTAGCCACAAACACTTTGTGGTGACTAGAAATGTAGAAGTAATATCCCTTCGTTTCCTTGGGATATCCTATAAAATAACACTTATCGGATTTAGGTCCTAGTTTATCTAAGACTTGACGTCGAACGTAAGCCTCACAACCCCAAATCCTCATAAAAGATATCTGGGCATCTCTCCCAGTCCATATTCTATATGGTGTCTTTATCACAGCTTTGGATGGAACACGGTTAAGTGTGAAGGCTGCTGTGTCTAGAGCATATACCTAAAAAGATATAGGAATATCTGTGCGACTCATCATAGATCGTACCATATCTAATAGGGTATGATTCCTCCTTTTGGATATACCATTCAACTGTGGTGTTCCAGGAGGAGTGAGTTGGGATAGAATCTCACACTTAGCTAGATAGTCACGAAACTCATGGCTAAGGTATTCACCACCTCGATCTGATCGAAGTATTTTAATACTTTTGCCTAGCTGGTTTTGTACTTCATTCTTGAATTCTTTGAACATTTCAAAGGATTGTAACTTATGTGTCATCAGATACAAATAACCATATCTACTGAAGTCATCAGTAAATATAATGAAGCACCTATAACCACCTCTGGCAGTGACATTGAAAGGGCCACATACATCACTATGTATAAGTCCTAACAAGTCAGTTGCTCTTTCGCTGTGCCCACTAAAGGGAGTCTTGGTCATCTTGCCCAGTTAGTATGACTCACATGTCTCATATGATTCAAAATCAAATGAGTCCAGTAAACCATCTTTATGGAGCTGGGATAAGAGATTCTCATTTATATGACCTAAGCGACAATGCCAGAGATAGGTTTGGTTCATTTCATTTAACTTGAACCTTTTGGTACTTATGTTATAGATGGCTAAGTCTAGAATGTAGAGTCCGTTCATCAGAAGTGCACTACAATAGAACATATCTTTCAAATAAATGGAACAACATTTGTTCTTTATTATAAATGAAAAGCCTTTCTTGTCTAAACAAGAAACTGAAATGATGTTCTTTGTGAGAGCAGATATATAACAACATTCATCTAATTCTAGTACAAGCCCAGTGGGCAGAGATAGAAAGTAAGTTCCTACAGCAACAGCAGCAGCCCGTGCTCCATTGCCTACTCGTAGGTCCACCTCACCTTTCATCAATTCCCTGCTATTCCTCAGTGCCTGTACACTAGTGCAAATGTGAGAAGCACATCCGGTATCTAATACCCACGATGAAGAAATAGAGAGATTGACTTCTATGATATATATACCTGAAGTAGAAATCTCATTTCTCTTCTTCTTAAGATCTTCCAGGTGTCCTTTGCAGTTCCTCTTCCAGTGGCCGGTCTGATCACAGTGGAAGTAGGTAGCATCCTTGGCAACCCCTCCTTTATGTTTCATTACCTTGCCTTTGCCCTTGGCTTGAGACTTTCCCTTACTTTTAGGCTTGCCCTTGCCTTCATGCTTTTGCACCATCAAAATGGAGTTGGACTTTACCTTCTTAAGGTTGAGCTCAGTAGTTCGCAACATGCTTAGCAGCTCAGGCAGTGGCTTATCAATTTCATTCATGTTATAATTTATGACAAATTAATTGTAACTTTCTGGCAAGGATTGCAAGATCAAGTCAGTGGCCAGTTCTTGGCCAAGTGGGAATCCCAACCTCTGTAGGTTCTCTATATACCCAATCATCTTGAGTACATATGGACCTACGAGAGTCCCATCTTGCATCTTGCACTGAAACAGTGCCTTAAAGATCTCGAATCTCTCGTGCCTTGCTTGTCCTTGATATAGTTGACGAAGATGTTCAACCATATCATAAGCAGTCATCAACTCGTGTTGCTTCTGAAGCTTAGAGTTCATGGTTGCGAGCATGAGGCATGACATATCTAATGCATCATCTTGATGCTTCTTATAAGCATCTCGGTCGGCTCGCGTGGCAGTGGCAGGAGGTGCCTCCGGAATGGGCTGCTCCAGGACGTACAGTTTTCTTTCTTGTGTGAGAACGATTCTCAGATTCTTGTACCAGTCCAGGAAATTAGCTCCATTGAGGTTGTCCTTGTCAAGGACAGAATCCAGGGAGAAAATGTTCGTGTTCGTCGACATGACAATCTACAACATAAATAAAGCAGAAAGTAAATATCATATTCCACTTATCATTTAATTAGGACTTTAACTAAATGATGCTCCCACTAAATTATAGGGCTTTTGTAGAATCAAGTCATAGATGTGGTCAAACCACACTACTAGATTCATACCAATTAGCTATAATTCTCGCAGGACAAGATCCACATCATACTACGCCTTGAGTTAGCTTTGGCTAAATCACCCAAGACTTAGTATGATTGGTAGATAACTAATTACCAATTACATCTTTATGCAACTCTTGTTTATACTATCTTCCCAACCGTTGGAAAATGTCTATAGTTTTACCCGATCCAATTGAGTTAACTAGTTATACTCAATCTAATTGAGTTTGTTCTCACCCAAGCTTTGATAGGCGGGACCAAGATTGTCCCTCCATACCCTACCAAGATAATATGCGTTGCTCTGCTTGGGCAGATTCAATAACAACAAATGATCGAGGTAGTGATAGGTATCAAAACTTGGTAGGCATTTTGAGTTGACTTGATTAAGATCTAATCTAATCATGAATGTGTATCATCTACGCATTAAGGCACTAATTACCCTATATTAGCATGCATCACATACACACAAGCAATGATATATATATATATATATTGACAAAATGGAAAGCTGGGAGAAAACCTACTGCTGATGAAGAATAATACCTATAGAATACTGATCCGAGAAACTCAAAGCGGATCTGGGAGAATGAAGTCACAGAATGGACCCCTTGTACGAAGATCCAATGATGAGAGAGAAACCTGATTGAAGAAAATCGAGATCTAGAGCTTCCAAGGCTTCCTGCGCACAAGAGACCAACCAATACTATCGTCAGTGACCTAAAACCGGGGTGGGAATCCTTGGCTAGGCCCTCTGACGCTCAAGTCAGTGATCTCTCTTGATGTGGAAGAAGGAAGAAGAAAATGAACAGTAGTTGAAAACTAGGGTTGTGAATGTGAGCATCAATGTGAACTAACCTGTCCAACGGAGAGAATTCCTCTTTTTATACCACTTCATATAACCTCCGTAGTCATGAAGTGGACCCTGGTTTGTTAGAGTTTGTTATGAGATGATGTAAGATGCGCACTTGTGGCAAATGACTTTTAAGGAATCTTTTTTGTACCCCAGATGTACCTTCTTTGTCGTCTAGTACCTGCAAAAGAGTCTAGAAGAATTTTTCCCGCCAAACCTGTTATACAATCATATAAATTATTTATGAACATTCTTGGAACATTTGCTTTCGCTTATACTGAGTTATGTTTACCGCTCAGACCTGTTTTGTAGACAACTTGATATTATATTAGGAATCTTGCAGGTTCTTGTGTTTTTACATACCTAGGCGATCAAATATACTCGACTAATACCAGTCCATGCCTAGTCGTATTGCTCCAGACCATCTTGCCTTATCCATCTTGCATGCTTAAGCCTGGTCGATATTGGCCTTTCCTTCTCAAGGTATATCACGGTCGATATTGGCCTACCTTCTCAAAGGTATATCTCGGTCGATATTGGCCTACCTTCTCAAAGGTATATCTCAGCAGATATTGGCCTACCTTCTCAAAGGTATATCTCGGTCGATATTGGCCTATTTTCCCAAAGGTATCTCTCAGTCGATATTGGCCTACTTTCCTTAAGGTATATATCGGTCGATATTGGCCTACCTTCCTAAAGGTATATCTCGGTCGATATTGGCCTATCTTCCCAAAGATATATCTCATCGATATTGGCCTACCTTCTCAAAGGTATATCTCGGTCAATATTGGCCTATTTTCACAAAGGTATCTCTCAGTCAATATTGGCCTACTTTCCTTAGTATATCTCGGTCGATATTGGCCTATCTTCTCAAAGGTATATCTTGGTCGATATTGGCCTATCTTCCCAAAAGTATATCTCAGTCGATATTGTCCTACCTTCCCAAAGGTATATCTCAGTCGATATTAGCATACCTTCCCAAAGACATATCTCGGTTGATATTGGCCTACCTTCCTAAAGGTATATCTCGGTCAATATTGGCCTACCTTTCTTGAGGTATATATCGGTCGATATTGGCCTACCTTCCCAAAGGTATATCTCGGTCGATATTGACCTATCTTTATCAAGGTATTACCCGGCCGGGATTGGCCTACGTATATTAAAGTACATCCTGGCCAATATTGATCTATTTTCTTAACTCTGTTATCTCCCTTTCCTTTTTCACTAGGGACCTACTAAACTTAACCCATATCACTAGTCTTCCCTTCAAGTCTAGTCGAAGGAGGTGTAGCCGACTGACTAGACACAAATCTAATTTTGTTTCTTTGCCTTACTTTACCCGTGAGTCTGCCATGGGTACTGTGGTAGCCTTGTGAATTTCTGGTACAGCAATCCCGTGAACCCAAGTACAATGATCCCGTGACTCCCAGTACAATGATCCCGTGAACCCCAGTACAGTGATCCCTTGAGTTCTTTGATCCTTTAAATAGGGCTACGACCCTCTCTTCGTTCTCCACTCGCCCCAGTTCTTTTTCCCTCCTTGTTCATTTCTTCCTGCCGAGAATATGGCCTTAGATCCCCCTTTCTGGGGGCAACTCTTGTTGGACAAGGCGAGATCTATATATGAGTTTACCCCAGTTTTTGCTCTAGTTAACTCTCTGGTCTGAGAAACTGTCCCGAGAAACAAAGTTCTTCGAGATCTAGAGTCTCTAGCTAAAGACATGACTGCTCTGGAGACTCAACAAGCTTCAGAGGAGTTCCTACTACTCATGGAGGGCCAACTAAATAGCCCATGGATGTCACGACGAGGGCATAGCCCAGGTTATTTGCAGGATAAGGCGGTCACTCTAGAAGCAGAGCTCAAAGGATTAAGTAGGAAAGGGACTCTTCAGTCACCTTTCCATCAGGGCATAAATAAATCTGCCCTTCCTCATTCATGAGACCACTCTGCTTCATATCTTCTCTTGTCCCGGGCAAAATATTCTCACTTCTGCAGCCCGGGCAAGCTTCTTCCGTGCTAGGTAAAATATTTCCACTTATTCACCTTAGCAAGCTTGGCTCCGGTGGGATTGAAATCTTCTAAGTACTCTGAGAATTTAGATTAATAATCTGCATTGGCATCCTAGGATTTTGCATTTTGAGAGGAAAATGTAATATTATGTATCTGATCATGTCCTAAATGTAAAATTGAATGGTTTTTTGTATCAAATTAGGTGACTCTCTTGAATCTTTTTGTTTTATGAGAATAGACAGGCTCTTCAACTTTTTCAAAACACTTAGCCCCTTTTTATATATATATATATGAATACTAATATTCCCTTTCTCAATATGTCACCCGGCCGATATTAATTTATCCACAACAGACAAGGTTATCTCGATCGATATTAGCCTGCTTATTGTGGACAAGGTTATCCCAATTGAAATTAGCCTGTCTACTATAGACAGGGTTACCTCGATCGATATTAGCCTGTGCTTTATAATAACATTAACACTTGCTTATCTACAATAGTGCTTTACACCTAAATGACTCTCCTCATTTTTTGATTTCTGTCCTTGGTCCGGGTTCTATCAAACTCAATCCATCCTTCTTTATTGCACACAGTAAACCATGTCTCTTTTCTCCAGAATTTCCTTGATCATGATTAGCTTTTCAACGGTAAGATAATGTTGGAGGCGCATGACGAGGCATCACCAACCCCTTCGTGATACGATTTGTCGCGTCCAACATAAATGCCCACTTATGATTATATGACACGCGTCTTCTCTCTTTTCTGTGTAACACTATAATCCACGACGTCTATTGAAAAAAGGTGTTATGATCTAACGACGATTGTGTGTCTTCTAAACCCTAAACCCTTCATCTTCTTATCGACTTTGTCCCTTTCTTCCTTACTGTTAGGACCAAAAGTAGCTAGAAGGGGGGGGGGGGGTGAATAGCTCATCGCGTTCGCTCGTTGCTCGGCGTTGCTTGTTTCTTCAAAGATGTGCAGCGGAAATACAAAGAAACAATCACACAACGCTAACACGGTTGGTTTACTTGGTATCCACCTCACAAGAGGTGACTAATCCAAGGATCCACACCAACACACACACCCTCCACTAAATAAAACTCTCCTTTATGGTAACTACCAAGGGCGGAGAAGCCCTACAAGACTCAATACAAGAAGAGAGGGAAAGGATACAAGAAATACAAGCTTACAAGCTTACAATGAGTATAAACCCTAACCCTAGCTTCTCTTCTTGGCTTTGATCCGCCTCTTGACTTGGAGAACTTCCAAGATCCTTCAAGAACTGGCGATCTGAGCTTTGTGAGTGCTGTGGAGGAGCTGGCGAGAGATCTGGAGTAAATCGGAGAAGCGATGCCGAAGGAATCATGCGCCTGCGGCCTTTATCGACGCCAACGGTCGGATCCCGATCGATTCGAATGTTCCCAATTGATCGGGGAGGCTTTGGATCGATCCACGGATCGATCCAGAGCGCCTCTGTGCTCTGGGAAAAACGCCTGGATCGATCCATGGATCGATCCAGCGCTTATCGCGCGAAGCAGCCGCGTCCCAATCGATCCACTGATCGATTGGGACATCTGGATCGATCCACGGATCGATCCAGAGGCTCTCTGTTCGCTAGGAAAGGCTTGGATCGATCTAGCTCCTAGATCGATCCACTGATCGATCCAGTACTTGGTTTTTGCCCAAAACCAAGTCCCAAGCCTACCAAACCAACACCCGGTCAACCTTGACCTGTTGGTACACCATGCCTAGCATCTGGTCACTCCTTTGACCTGCTAGGACTTCCCACCAAGTGTCTGGTCAATCCCTTTGACCCACTTGGACTTTTCTATTCATGCCAAGTATCTGATCACTCCCTTTGACCTACTTGGACTTCCATCAGATGTCTGGTCAATCCCTTTGACCTATCTGTATTTCCTCGTGCCAAGTATCCAGTCAATCCTTTGACCTACTTGGACTTCCCAACACCAGATGTCCGATCATCCTTGATCCATCTGGATTTTTCCTTGCCTGGTTTCACTCACCAGGACTTTCACCTAGCTTCACTCACTAGGGTTTTCTATCTGCCTAGCTTCACTCACTAGGGCTTTCACCTAGCTTCACTCACTAGGGTTTTCCATCTGCCTAGCTTCACTCACTAGGGCTTTCACCTGGCTTCACTCACCAGGACTTTCATTCTACCTAACATCCCAGTTAGGACTTCCCAGTCAAGTATCCGGTCAACCTTGACCTACTTGACTCTTCTTCAATCAATTTCTTATTGTCAAACATCTAAACTCAAACCAAGACTCAGCTTGGTCAACCTTGACCTAAGGGATGTTGCACCAACAATCTCCCCCTTTTTGATGTTTGACAATACCACAATAACACTTACAATACCACATGTAAGTTAGGCTAATCCTATAGCCTCAATTTTCATGCCACTAGGTAATGAACACATAAATTAAGCTCTTCATTCTCCTCCTAAGAGGGTACACTCCCTCTAGGTAATGAAAGCCTAACTTACACCCATTCACAGGTCCTTTCATTCTCCCCCTATTGGCACACATCAACCCATCTTTGGGCACATATCAACCCATCTTTGGGCACACATCAACCCATGCCCCAATTTTGGGTACACATCAACAAATCCATTTGTTGACGACTCTCCCCCTGAAGAGTTGCTCCTCGTTGTTCACAACATCACTTGTTGTGATCAACACGATAATGAAGGTCCCATACCCTTCATTTATCCTTAACTTCTCCCTCAATGTAGATAAATACCCAACCTTGAGCATTTTCTAACCACTTGAGTTCCCACTTGAAATAATGAGGATATCCACTCCCCATTTCAAGTTCAAAAAACTCATACATGAGCATTTTCTTTAAAGAAGGTTAACCACCTTCCAAGGTTTATGAAAAATAATTTTTCATGTCTTTAAAGAGTCCCTCCCCCTAAAGACATGGTGGTAACTTCTGTCATTGCACCAACAATGACTTGGAATCCCTAAACCTTTAGGAAACCCAAATTTAGAAGTTTTGAGGTTCAAATACTCAAAATTTGAAACAAACCTCAACCTAAACTTCAATGAAGCCTTCCTTAACCAATCCATCCTTGTTTTCACATGAAAACACCCTTGTATGTATACAAATGTATTTTGGGGGGTTTGGAATGGTTACCTAGACTCAAAGGGGTTCAAATATGCTGAAATCAGGCCTTCCCAGCCAAAATCAGCAACTTGGATCGATTGGAGTTGGGTTCCAATCGATTGAACCTTTCTGAATCGATCCACTGATCGATTCAGACTACCTGGATCGATCGGCTGATCGATCCAGACTTGCTGATCGGACTTGCCTTCCGAATCGATCCACGGATCGATTTAGGCACTCAATCGATCCATGGATCGATCAGACTCGATAGTTGCTGAAATTCCATTTCAGTCAACTTCAGAAACCCCTAGAAAATTCTACAAAAATCCAAAAATCATGAAATTTCGTGTAGACATTATTTAGGGCATACTTAATCATGGAAAAATAGTTTTCTATGAAAATACATCATTTTTTCAAGGATTGACACAAGCTTGAAAACTTGCTAAAACTTTAGCGTTTTCTTCAAGTTTGTGTCTAACTATTCAATGGTGATTACTATCAAAAGATAGCCTTCACCATGGTTTTCCAAAAGCATTTTTTAAAAACATTTTCAAAACCAATATCCCATCATGTTCCTTGGGCATAATGCACATGACTTGTACATTAGCTTTCCCAATGATGGGAAAACACATAACTATTGTGTTTTGATGAACCTAAAAACTCAAAAGAATGTACTAAATCAACATCTTGAGCTTTGTTCATCATCCTAACATCTCACTTGTATCTAATGTGCACTAAAGCACATACAAGTCACCTTATAGTCTTTGTGAGATGTAGATTTTGGTTTTGCCCTAAACTAGGGATCATGCATATCTATCTAGGCATTTTAAAGATATTAGACATCTACCTAGGATGTCACTTGTTAATAAGTGTCGTTAAATGCCATTTGTCCTTAATTACAAGGAATTAAACTTAATGCATGATACTGTTATGGCATACATCAAAAAGAAATAATTTTCAAAAGAAAATATCCTATAACTACATGATGTATGAATGTCATGACATGATATTTTTGGATTTTTCATAATAAAACATGAATGCAAAAATAGACATGATGTCATGGCATATGATGGGCAAACAATCATGGCAAGATTTAGCATAACTAAAATATACCTAAATTAACTATCTAAGTATCCTTAAAATCTTAGCTAAACTTACAACTTAAACCTAGATTGCCCTAAAGTGCTTCATGAAAATGCCAAAGCCTAAATTGGCATTTCTAATTCCCTTGATTAATTTGTGCCAGTCGAAATTAAGCATATCCTCAAATGTTGGCATATTTCATTTTTCACAAGAGTAGCACTTTTAAAATAAAGCCCAGATTGCCTTCAATTTACTAAGAACATACCACACTCCCAACTTGGTAGTTCTTATGAATTTCCCAATATGTGCCGTTTAAGATTAAAATCAATTCTTCCATCATTAGACACATTTTACTCTTTCAAGGAGTAAATAATAATTCCATTTCATTTTCAAAGGTTAACAAAACCTTGAAAATGCTCCTTGAGTGTCAATTTCCTCAAAGTTGGGTTAACTACCCTTCTAATCAGAGTTGACACTCTCTAACCCATTTATGGGGTAGAGAAAATGCTCCTAGGAACCCAACACCTATTGGTGCTCCTTGGATACTCTAGGTACTCACTAGGGATAACTTCCCTAGATACCTTCCTAGTGACCTTGTTGGGCTTCTTAGAAGCCTTGGTCACATTTTCTAGGTCAACTCTAGGGATAGCCTCCCTTGTGACCTTGTTAGTGACTTTCTTAGACTTCTTAGAAGTCTTAGTCACTTTGGTTGCAAAGATACTTCTAGGGATATCTTCCCTTGTATCTTTGACTTGACCTCTAGACTTAGGGTTTGTTCCATAGCTATATGGAACCCTATGATAACTAGGCACATCCCTTTTTGCTTTGGGTTTGTATCCCAAGCCTCTATGGCCATTGGATGACTTTTGTACCCCTAACCCTAGGTTATGCTCATTTTGCCCTTTTAGGATATTTTCCATCCTTTTTAGGGTCTTTTCCATTTTATCAAGTCTTGATCTCAAGACTTGATTTTCTATCATTAAATCCTTAGATTTTGATTTTTCATTACACTCATGAGCATTTTTGTTTTTGGGCTTGTATCTATTATCCTTAGTGTTCTTGCCCAAGTGTCCATCTACCTTCCTAACCTTAGGTTTGGTAGTTTTGGCATGTAGAGCCACATGCTTTTCCTTAAAGCCCTCATGCTTCCTATTCTTATGGTAAATCGCATTAAAATGATAAAAATTAGAACTATCATGCTTTTTACCATAATGTAAAGGGGTAGGCTCAATAAAAGATACCTTCTTCTTTACCTTGGAGGCTCCCCCTTGACTAGTGCCTCCTTGAGCCTTGACCACCTTCTTCCCCTTGAGGCATTGACTTCGGTAATGTGATTGCAAGAGAAGCATATAATATGCTCCTTGCTCTTCTTTGTGTTGGGGATGATCTCCTTGGGCTTCACCTTGCCTTTTTGTGCCACTTGGCCCTTTTTCTTGGCCAATTTAGGGCACTTGCTCTTGTAGTGCCCATGTTCCCTACATTCAAAACATATAATATGATTTTTATTATTAATTGAAATATTTATACCTTTGCTTGTAGGGGTGACATCTTTTCCTTTGGATCCGGAGGTAGAAGCTTCCTCTTGATCGGACCTTGATTCTCCTCCATTTGATTTTTCTTGACTTGTAGAGGTAGAATCTTCTTCCTCTTCTTTGTCTCTTGACCCGGATGTAGAAGCTTCTCCTTCTTCTTGATCCGGCGTCACCAAGGATTGCTCCCCCTCAATCCTAGAAGTGGAGGCTTCATCATCTTGAATATGAAACAAGGAGTATGCTCCCTCCTTGTTCCCTTCGTTGCATTCCCTTGAGGATGAAGCTTCTTGGATTTCCTCTTCTTCGGAGGTTGAGCATCTCTCAACCTCGGAGTCCTCCTTTTGGTCTTGTTCCAAAGAGTCACCCTCTCTGGATACTTCTTGCTCTTGTACAGTGGAGGGGATCTCTTCATGAAGCTTGGCCAATTTGCTCCATAATTCCTTTGCATCTTCAAATTCTCCAATTTTGCAAAGGATGGTGCTTGGCAATAAACTGACCAAAAGCTTGGTCACTTTGTCATTTTCATCTCACCTTTGGACTTGCTCCGAGCTCCATTTGCTTTTCTTGAGAAGCTTGCCCTTGGAGTTTGTTGGAGCTTCAAATCCTTCCATTAGAGCAAACCATTGCTCTATCTCCATCATAAGAAAGTTTTCGATTCTTGATTTCCAAGAATCGAAGCTCGTGGAAGTGTATGGTGGAGCCACCCTTGTGTCAAATCCAAGTCCATCTTGGAATTGCATCTTGAAGTTGAGCTTCTTGAAATCTTTTACTTTTGATGAATTTGCTTCAACTTCTTCACCCTCTAGCTTTTCTTGTTATGCTTGACCCTTCCGGCGATGATTCCGGTGAAAAGCGGCCTCGCTCTGATACCACTTGTTAGGACCAAAAGTAGCTAGAAGGGGGGGGGGGGGTGAATAGCTCGTCGCGTTCGCTCGTTGCTCGGCGTTGCTTGTTTCTTCAAAGATGTGCAGCGGAAATACAAAGAAACAATCACACAACGCTAACACGGTTGGTTTACTTGGTATCCACCTCACAAGAGGTGACTAATCCAAGGATCCACACCAACACACACACCCTCCACTAAATAAAACTCTCCTTTATGGTAACTACCAAGGGCGGAGAAGCCCTACAAGACTCAATACAAGAAGAGAGAGAAAGGATACAAGAAATACAAGCTTACAAGCTTACAATGAGTATAAACCCTAACCCTAGCTTCTCTTCTTGGCTTTGATCCGCCTCTTGACTTGGAGAACTTCCAAGATCCTTCAAGAACTGGCGATCTGAGCTTTGTGAGTGCTGTGGAGGAGCTGGCGAGAGATCCGGAGTAAATCGGAGAAGCGATGTCAAAGAAATGCGCTGCGGCCTTTATCGACGCCAACGGGATCCCGATCGATTCGAATGTTCCCAATCGATCGGGAGGCTTTGGATCGATCCGGAGCGCCTCTGTCCAGCTAGCTGCTGATCGATCCATGGATCGATCCGGCGCTTATCGCGTGAAGCAGCAGCGTCCCGATCCAATGATCGATTGGGACATCTGAATCGATCCACGGATCGAGAGGCTCTCTGTTCGCTAGGAAAGGCTTGGATCGATCCACCGATCGATCCGATTGGTTTTGCCCAAAACCAAGTCCCAAGCCTACTAAACCAACACCGGTCAACCTTGACTGTTGGTACATCATGCCTAGCATCTGGTCACTCCTTTGACCTGCTAGGACTTCCCACCAAGTGTCTGGTCAATCCCTTTGATCCACTTGGACTTTTCTATTCATGCCAAGTATCTGATCACTCCCTTTGACCTACTTGGACTTCCATCAGATGTCTGGTCAATCCCTTTGACCTATCTGTATTTCCTCGTGCCAAGTATCCAGTCAATCCTTTGACCTACTTGGACTTCCCAACACCAGATGTCCGATCATCCTTGATCCATCTGGATTTTCCCTTGCCTGGTTTCACTCACCAGGACTTTCACCTAGCTTCACTCACTAGGGTTTTCCATCTGCCTAGCTTCACTCACTAGGGCTTTCACCTAGCTTCACTCACTAGGGTTTTCCATCTGCCTAGCTTCACTCACTAGGGCTTTCACCTGGCTTCACTCACCAGGACTTTCATTCTACCTAACATCCCAGTTAGGACTTCCCAGTCAAGTATCCGGTCAACCTTGACCTACTTGACTCTTCTTCAATCAATTTCTTATTGTCAAACATCTAAACTCAAACCAAGACTCAGCTTGGTCAACCAGGTCAACCTTGACCTGAGGGATGTTGCACCAACACTTACCTTAGTGTTCTTCCTTTGCTGTAGTCTTTGATCAATTCTCACGCTCACCGCTTTCCAGTGATCTCCTTTCTTGACTTCAGTAAGTAGTTTGTTGTTCTACTAACCTTTACTTCTGTCTATGGCTGAAGAAACAATTGCCCCCTAGTATGCCCAAATTTCATCTTCTTTTGACAAGAATGCTAGGCTCACTATTCGCAATCAGTATGAAATCCCTAGGGAATATAGCATCTTGATCCCTAAACCGGATGATCATCCTCATCGCCCCCCCCGCTAACTGCGTGACCTTTTTCAAGGATCAATTGATAGGGGGTTTGAGGTTTCCTATTCCTCCTTTTCTAATTGATGTGAGTCAGTACTTTAGCATTCCCTTGCAACAATTCGCACCTAACGCCTTTCGCTATCTATGTGGTACTTACATGTTATTTCGTCTGTTAGATATACCTCCTACTCCCCAGAATTTTTTCATGTTTTCTTACCCGAAATGTTCGGAGCCCGGCGTTTTGCTTTTCCAATCTCGAACCAAGATGGTCCTTTTTGAGGACATGTCTTCGTCTCTCAAAGCTTGGAAATCTCGCTTCTTTTTTTTGAAGTTTCCTGGGCCTATCCCTTGGTCCCATGCCTGGAAATCTTCCTTACCTCCTTTGCCCGATGTCAAGGAGTTTCACCTTCATCCTTCTTTTCCTCTCTATTGCGAAAAACTACTATGTCGCCGCCTTTCTATCCCTAGATGGCTGCGGGTCGATTTTCTGCATCTGTTTGGTTTAAACCCTGTCAAGCCTGATACATAAGGCTCTTTAGGTAAAGTTTTTCTTTTCTCCTTATTGATTTTTGCTAACTAAAACCCTTCCTCCTATTTTGCGCAGTGGCTGGGTTTTATGCTGCTTTGATTGATGAGGAGTTGCGTTTGGAGGAAGCTCAGCTGCACGCAAAAGAGCAAGAGCTCCTTGCCTCACTTAACCAGCCCTCCTCGACTGAGGTCTCGGCTCCGGCGGTGGAAGCTTCCAGTTCTCAGGTGGTTCCTGAGGTTCCTGGGGGCCTTCCTGCAGAAATTCCTGCTATTCCTTCGCCAACTACTTCTTCATCAGTGGTTGTTGCTTCTCCAGTGACTACTTCTCTTCCGATTATTGAGCTTACATCCCCCGTAAGCTCAGAAAAGTCCTTGGCTGAGGTTTCTCCCAGCAAACGTCCCGGCCGCAAACTTACTAGAGCTCCTCCTCCCAAAAGGAGATTGATTCTTTCTGCTGAAGAATTGCTCTCAAAAGATTTTGCTTCCGCTGACCTTCCTTCTGCTGAACCCACTTTGGCTGACCTTTATCCTTTTCTTGTTTTCTCTTCTTCGCCCTCTTCTAGTACCACTGCTCCTGGTGGCACTTCTTTCACTTTTCCCTTGTCTATTCCAGAATCTGGATCTTTACCCTCCTCACCTTCTACCTATCTGGTTTTCGCTCCCCCTTCTATTCCAACTTCTTCTTTTTCTATGGGTTCTTCTGCCGTTCCCGTCCTCCCTATATTGTTAGGAGGTTCTTTTGCTAGTGCTTGGGAGGAAATTCATCCTCTCTTCGGAGAGCTCACCACTCCTGAGACAATTGATCAATTCTCTCACAAGGAAACCCAGGTATGTCTATTAATGTTCATTTATTATTTATCCACGACTATTTTATGACCCTTTATTATATTTCTAGCGATGGATAGCCAACATGGGTCTGTCCCGGCTGATGCATAACTTATATAATGAGAACAAGAGGCTGAATTCTGAGAACGAGAAGCTGAAGCAACAAGTTATTGAGCTGTCTTCTACCGCGCTCTCCACTGAATCCAAGAAACAACTTGAAGCCCAACTTGAGAGTCTTCAGTCACAATTTAAATCAGCTACGGATCTCAACAAGGAATTAACTTCCAAGTTAGAAAAATAGACTACTGAGACCAACAAGTTAAAATCTGACTATAAGTCTGCGTTGGCTGATAAACTCAAGGCTCTGCATTTGAAAGATGATGAAATAGCTTCTTTGAACACTCTTTGAACACGGCTAAAGCAGAGGCCTCTACCAAAGATGCTGAGCTGAAGACTTCCCAAATAGCTTTGGTCGTTTATAAGGCTGGTGAAGATACTCGCTTCAAGGATCGGGCCACCATCATGATCAACTCTACTGAGTTCTACAGGCTCATCGTAAAGTATATCTTAGCTGCTTATACTGCTAGAGCTGAGGGAGCGATTAAGCAATTGCGGGAGCAGGGTTTCCTATCTCGTGATCCTCCCCTTAATTTCTTAGATCGACGTAGACTCCTTGCTGACAGGCCCGACGATTTATTGCCCCAATTATCTATAGACTAACCTATTTACTTTAATCTTGATTATTGTAAGGTTTAATTGCTATTGGTCATGACAACTCCTGTGGGAGACTAATTTATTTTTGTGAGGTTAAACTTCTTCTTTGCATCTGCTGTTAAGAATTGTTTATGTTAATGAACCTGTTAGACCATTTGGTTTACATTTTTATTTCATGCTTTTATATTTATATGTATCAAAATTATTCTTTTCTTACTATCAAACTTGTTTTTTTTTCATTTATGGTGACTTACTTCCCTCTCCCTAAATTTTATCTCCTTTTTATAATCAGCTCTTCCTTCTTACCATCATCATATTTTCCAATCTATTGCTATTTACTCAGGGACCTAATTTCTATCAATATATTGTAACGTCATCAGTCTTCACCGCTTTACTATATCTCGATCGATTTACTGTATTATTAATCTCGATCGATCTATTATAACACTATCAGTCTCGATCGGTCTATTGTAAAGTTTTTAATCTCAATTGGTTTTATTATAACTGCCTAATTTACTATAACACTATAGCTCGATCGATTTACTGTATTGTTAGTTTCAACCGTTCTATCATGGCATCCTTGTATTATCAATTTCGATCGATTTATTATAGTGTTCTTAATCTCGACCGATTTTATTATAACCGACCGATTCACTATGATGTTTACGAGTATCGTTCAGGATTTTACAAGTAGCAGCCTTCCGCCCAATCTAGTGTACTCATACATGCTTATTGTTTAATTAGGTAGTTAATCTTTAAGCGACCCGTTCGTCCTCACACTATAGCGGCTTTCCTCATGCTTCTTTGATTCCTTTAGAATCAAGTGCAGTGAGAAAATAAAACCCCATCGCGTTTTTCCGAGGATGATCGCTGAGCTTACCTTCCTTTCCTTGGGATTTTGTTTTCTTTTTGAATTTGATCTCATCTCTTAATGACGTTATCTCCTTTTATGGCAGTTATGTCTCCTTATGCATTTCTTTATTGAATTTACATTTTTTCCTTTTTCCTACCCTGCTTTATACCTAAGTTCTGTCCGAATTATCATTAGCCTTTGGGTTTTTCCCTCTTTCTATTTCTTCTTCTACTTCTGTTTGAGGGTTTTTGGTCTAAGGCAAAGAGGAAAGCAAGGGTTTAATACACTCTCTTCTGTTCTCTGACTTTTTTTTCCTCTTTTCCCCTGTTCACCTTTCTTCTGCTGTTCAGCCATGGTCACTTCTTCCCCAGCGTGGTTTATTTCATGCGCTTCTAGCCCCATCGAGCCAGAGGAGTCGAAGTTACAAGTAAACTATGGTATTCCTTCCTATATGGTTCGCCCCTCTCCTCAAGATAGCCCGCACCTTCCTCCTCTGGGAAGTATTTCCATCTTTCGAGATCAAGTTTTACAAGGTTTTCGATTCCCTATTCATCCCTTTTTCGCTGATGTTAGTATCTACTTTGGGATTCCCCTTAATCAGTTTATTCCTCAATCTTTCTCCATCCTCATGGATTTTGTTGGGGTGTCTAAATTACTAGATTTCCCTTCATCCCCTCATCTTTTTCACTACTTCTTCCTTCCCCGCCAAGTGGACATTGGTGTTTTTAAATTTTAGTCTCGCCCTAAGGCTATTTTGTTTAACATGATTCCTCCTCAAGGGGAATGGCGTCGGAAATTTTTCTTTATGCGTCTCCCCTCTTCTCCCCCTTTTCCTATCAACTGGATATATGACCTTCCTCCAGGTCCTAGTACCGACAATCTTCTCAATCATCCCTCTGTCTCTATCGCTGTATCTAAACTAAAGGAGGCTAAATTTTCCTTACTAGCCCTGATCGCAGAGGGTTTAATGTTTCCTTTTGGAATAAGCTCTATCGACACCCCTTTGGAGGTATCCTTTGGTATGCTCAGACATTCTTGACTACGTTTGTCAACCGTTTGCTAATTATTTTCTGCAATAACCTTCGCTTTTTACATTTCAGCTGATGCACTTCTTCCCACTTTTATGTAGAAGAACACCACTATGACCAAATGAATAATCTCGGCGAAGAATGGCTACAGACTTGTCGAGCTAATCTTGTTTCTTCTACCCTCTAAGGAAGAGCAAGAAGCGGAAGCTATTGCTACTATGGAAGAAGAAGAAGAACAACCTTTTGTTGCCATAGTCAAAAAACCTATACTTACTGAGGATGTTCCTTTTTGTGACACCTTTAGTACTTTTGTGCAGACCCCCATTGTTCCTGCACCTATTTCTTTTGAGAGAGGTAAGGCGCCTATGCTTCCTACCCACATTATTTCCAATCTTTCTCTTAGAATGATGAGGTCGGTGATCCTGTCTGAGAAGCTGACCGAGAAGGAGATCCGGAAGAAGGAAACCCACTATAATGACGAGGAATAATGCCGGTGAAACCTCGACCCGAGAAACCCAAAGCGGATCGGAAGAAAACCAGAATCACCGTAGGAAATATGATAAGTAGGAAGAAATCCCGTCCGAATAGGAGAAAACCGAACTTTCAAGCTCCTGAAGCTCCCTGCGCACAAGAGACCAACCAACACTATCGTCAGTGACCTAAGACCGGGGTGGGAATCCCTGGCTAGGCCCTCCGACGCTCAAGTTAGTGATCTCCCTTGATGTCGAGGAAGGAAGAAGAAAGAAGATGAACAGTAGCCAGAAATTAGGAATGTTAACTTACCTAGCCAACGGAGAGGATTCCCCCTTTTATACCACTTCATATAACCTCTGTAGTCATGAAGTGGACCCCGGTTTGTTAGAGTTCGTTATGACATCAACTGCGTACTTGGGGAAGATGATTTTTAAGGAATTTTTTCTGTACCCCAGATGTACCTTCTTTGTCGTTTAGCACCTGCAAGACAATCTGAAAGCATATTTCCCGCCAAAAAATATATACTTTCCATCATAAATTATTCTATTCGATATATTCATGTATGATTCTTCTTCATGTGACTTCTATTTGTAATAATATTTGATCCAACATGTTTCTGAGGCATTCGTTAACCCTTTTGGCCGATATTAGTCTACTTTTGCTATGGAGTATGTATCAGTCGTTATTAACTTACCTTGATACGACAAACATGTATTGACCGATATTGGCCTACCTTCGTTCGGCAGACATGTATCGATCAATTTTGGGCTATCTTTGCTTTGGAGTGCGTATCGATCGTTATTAACTTACCTTTATACAGATAGCATGTATCGACTGATATTGGCCTACCTTCGTTCGGTAGGCATGTATCGACCGATATTGGCCTATCTTCGTTCGGCAGACATGTATCGATCGATTTTGGGCTATCTTTGCTTTGGAGTGCGTATCGGTCGTTATTAACTTACCTTATACAGACAGCATGTATCGACTGATATTGGCCTACCTTTGTTCGGTAGGCATGTATCGGCCGATATTGGCCTACCTTCGTTCGGCAAGCGTGTATCGACCGATATTGGCCTACCTTCGTTCGGCAGGCATGTATCGACCGATTTTGGGCTATCTTTGCTTTGGAGTGCGTATCAGTCGTTATTAACTTACCTTTATACAGACAGCATGTATCGACTGATATTGGCCTACCTTCGTTCGGCAAGCGTGTATCGACCGATATTGGCCTACCTTCGTTCGGCAAGCATGTATCGACCGATATTGACCTACCTTCGTTCGGCAGACGTGTATCGACCGATATTGACCTACCTTCATTCGGCAGGCATGTATCGGCCGATATTGGGTTATCTCTGTTCTGGAGTGTGCATCGGTCGTTATTGGCTTTCCTCCTTTGACTCTTTCTTCCTTTTCTTTCCTCATCTGAAGACCCACAAAACCTAACCCATATGGGTCGATACACGTCTGCCGAACCAAGGTAGGTCAATATCGGTCGATACATGCTTGCCGAACGAAGGTAGGCCAATATCGGTCGATACACGCTTGCCGAACGAAGGTTGGCCAATATCGGTCGATACATGCTGTCTGTATAAAGGTAAGTTAATAACGACCGATACGCACTCCAAAGCAAAGATAGCCCAAAATCGGTCGATACATGTCTGCCGAACGAAGATAGGCCAATATCGGTCGATACATGCCTACCGAACGAAGGTAGGCCAATATCAGTCGATACATGCTGTCTGTATAAAGGTAAGTTAATAACGATCGATACACACTCCAAAGCAAAGATAGCCCAAAATTGGTCGATACATGTCTGCCGAACGAAGGTAGGCCAATATCAGTCAATACATGCTTGCCGTATCAAGGTAAGTTAATAACGACTGATACATACTCCAGAGCAAAAGTAGACTAATATCGGCCAAAAGGGTTAACAAATGCCTTAGAAACATGTTGGATCAAATATTATTACAAACAGAAGCCACATGAAGAAGAATCATACATGAATATATCGAATAGAATAATTTATGATGGAAAGTATATATTTTTTGGCGGGAAATATGCTTTCAGATTGTCTTGCAGGCGCTAAACGACAAAGAAGGTACATCTGGGGTACATTCCACAAGTACACAACTTACGTCATCTATAACGAACTCTAATGAACCTGGGTCCACTTCATGACTACGGAGGTTATATGAAGTGGTATAAAGGGGAAATCCTCTCCGTTGGCTAGGTAAGTTAACATCTGCTAATTTTCTCTTCCCTCTTTCCGCTATTCTTGATCTTCTTCTCGTCGGAGGGCCTAGCCAGGGATTCCCACCCCGGTCTTAGGTCACTGACGATAGTGTTGGTTGGTCTCTTGTGCGCAGGGAGCTTTAGGAGCTTGAAAGTTCGGTTTTCTCCTATTCGGACGGGATTTCTTCCTACTTATCAGATTTCCTACGGTGATTCTGGTTTTCTTCCGATCCGCTTTGGGTTTCTCGGGTCGAGGTTTCACCGGCATTATTCCTCATCATTACAGTGGGTTTCCTTCTCCTGGATCTCCTTCACGGTCAGCTTCTCAGACAAGATCAAATTTGGCGTCGTCTGTGGGAAACTTCACCTGAATCTGAGACTACGTGATGGAAGAAGCTGGGAAGTCGAACCTACTTACTATCAGTCACGAGGATTTGGAGCTCCTCATTAATTCTCATGTTCAGAAAGCCCTGCAACAACAACAACAACCATTGCAAGCTCATACTGGGGTCACTCTACCAACGGCTCATCATCCGGCGATATCAACTACTGAGCATCGGAAAGGCAAGGAAATGGAAGAAGAAGAACCTTTGTATTTTCCTCCAGTTATTGTTTCTCCAACCAGGCGTCCACGAGCCTTCCTTCGCACTCCCTTGGATCCAGGGGGTAAGAGTCCTGTGTTTCAAGATTCCTCTGGTGAGGCGCCAGACAGAGAGAAGCGTAAGATTAAAATGATAACTAGTGATAGTTCACCAGAAAAGGTCATCTCCCCATTCTCACAAAGTGTATTAGATGACCCACTTCCTAAGCGATATCAGAATTTGCAAATTGGAGAATATGCCGGAACCACAGATCCGGAAGATCACTTGTTAAAATTTGAGAATGTAGCCTTGTTGCAACAATTCTCCGATGGAGTGAAGTGTCGGATGTTTCTCACTACTCTTGGGGGAGCAGCACAGCGATGGTTCAAAAGGTTACCTGAAAAGTCTATTCGAAAATTTAAAGATTTCAAGAAAGTCTTTCTACATCATTTCTCCAGCAACAAAAGGTATCATAAGACACCATGGAGCCTGTTCTCAATTAAGCATACGTCTAAAGAATCCATCCGGGCATATATTAAAAGGTTCAATCAGGTAGCTATAGATGTACCTAATGCTACTACTGAAATATTAGTAAGTGCCTTCTCTCAGGGTTTAAATGATAATGATTTCTTTAAAGATTTGGTAAGAAATCCTCCTGTTAATTTTGATTCCCTGATTGAATGTGCCACTGAGTTCATTAACGTAGAAGAAGCCCAAGCTGCTCGTAGGAAAGAAAGTGTTCCCTCTTCTCCTACTCATACGAAGGAGAAGGCTCCAACCCCGGTACCCCCACCAAGAGGACCTAGAACCACTCATCCACCTCATCGGCAACCAGATTATCGTCCGCAAGCTTTACAACATGTAGAGATGCAGCCGGAGGCACCAAGGAGATGGTGTACTTATCATAAAACTAGCAGTCATCACTCTGATAACTGTTTTGTTTTGAGAAATAGACGAGCCAATAAAGAGCGCTATCAGAGGCAGAACTATTACCGACAACAGTATCTCAGGCAGCAGAGTCCGCTCAAGCCGGAATATCACTCGGATGGAACCCGGCAAGAAGCAATACCGGTCCCAGCTGGTACCAGCCAAGTATCAGATAAAGCACCTTCCGAAACCACAATGACTCGTCAGGAAGAGAATAGAAACAATGCTGCTCGGGGTAATATTAACATGATTACGGGCGGACCCACTGATGGGGATTCTAACAGAGCCAGAAAAGCACATGCCCGAGGATTGGAGATTCATGCAGTAGGATGCAGCATGGAACGAGCAGCCGGTCCCGAAATAAGTTTTGGGCCCAAAGATCTAGAGGGGGTAGAAATACTGTTAGGACCAAAAGTAGCTAGAGGGGGGGGTGAATAGCTCGTCGCGTTCGCTCAGTGCGCTTGGTTGCTTGGCGTTGCTTGTTTCTTCTTGGATGTGCAGCGGAAAATACAGAAACAAACACAAAACGCTAACGCTAGGATTTTACTTGGTATCCACCTCACAAGAGGTGACTAATCCAAGGATCCACACCAACGCACACACCCTCCACTATGAATAACACTCCTTTATGGTAACTACCAAAGGCGGAGAAGCCCTACAACACTCTCAATACAAGAAGAAGAAAGGGAAATACAAGTTAAGCAAAAGCTTACAAGATGTGCAGTAAAAACCCTAACCCTAACTTCTTCCTCTTGCAATAGATCCGCCTCTTGACTTGGAAAGCCTCCAAGAACCTTCAAGAACTGGCGATCACGTGCTTGTAGAGAGCTGTGGAGGAGCTGGAATGAATCTGAGAAGAGCTCGTGAAGAGATGCCGAAGACCACGCTCGCTGCGCTTTAAACCCGACTCAGCGGTCGGATCCCGATCGATTCAAATGTTCGAATCGATCGGGAGGCTGGATCGATCCACGGATCGATCCGGCGCTTATCGAAAGCGCTGGATCGATCCACGGATCGATCCGGCGCTTATCGCTGAAGCATCAGCGTCGATCGGCTGATCGATCGGGACCTCGAATCGATCCACGGATCGATCCGAGCTTCTTTGGAATGCGAATCGATCCAGCGATCGATCAGAGCTGGATCGATCCACGGATCGATCCAGACTGGTTTTGCCCAAAACCAAGTCCCAAACCTCTAACCAACATCCGGTCAACCTTGACCTGTTGGTACATCATGCCTCACATCCGGTCACTCCTGACTGCCAGGACTCCCACCAAGTGTCCGGTCAATCCCTTTGACCCACTTGGACTTTTACTGTCGTGCCAAGTATCCGGTCACTCCATTGACCTACTTGGACTTCCACCAGATGTCTGGTCAACCTTGACCCATCTGGACTTCCTTCCTTGCCAAGTATCCAATCAATCCTTTGACCTACTTGGACTTCCCAACACGGATGTCCGATCATCCTTGATCCATCCGAATTTCCTCCTTGCCCGGCTTCACTCACGGGACTTTCACCTAGCTTCACTCACTAGGGTTTTCCATCCGCTAGCTTCACTCACTAGGGCTTTCACCGCTTCACTCACGATTTCCTTACGCCTAGCTTCACTCACTAGGACTTTCACCGGCTTCACTCACCAGGATTTCCTTCGCCTAACTTCACTTAGGACTTCCCAGTCAAGTATCCGGTCAACCTTGACCTACTTGACTCTTCTTCGATCAATATCTTATTGTCAAACATCTAAACCCTAACCAAGACTCAGCTTGGTTAACCAGGTCACCCTTGACCTGAGGGATATTGCACCAACAATCTCCCCCTTTTTGATGTTTGACAATACCACAATAACACTTACAATCCCACATGTAAGTTAGGCTAATCCTATAGCCTCCTTCTTCATGCCACTAGGTAATGAACCCATAAATTAAGCTTTTCATTCTCCCCCTAAGAGGGCAAACTCCCTCTAGGTAATGAAAACCTAACTTACTTCCTTTCATTCTCCCCCTATTGGCACACATCAACCCCCTACAAAAAAAACATCAACCCGTCTTTGGACACACATCAACCTATGCTCCAATTTTGGGCACACTTCAACAACTCCATTTGTTGAAGACTCTCCCCCTGAAGAGTTGCTCATCGTGATCACAATTTCACTCATTGTGATCAACTCAATATTGAAGGTCCCATACCCTTCATTATCCTTAACTTCTCCCTCAATGTTGACAAATATCCAACCTTGAGCATTTTCAACCACTTGAGTTGCCACTTGAAATGATGAGGATATCCACTCCCCATTTATCCCCATTTCAAGTTTAAATGCTCAACCTTGAGCAAGTTCACAACAGAAGGTTAACCACCTTCCAAGGTTCATGAAAAATAATTTTCATGTCTTTAAAGAGTCCCTCCCCCTAAAGACATGGTGGTAACTTCTGTCATTGCACCAACAATGACTTGGAATCCCTAAACCTTTAGGAAACCCAGATTTAGAAGTTTTGAGGTTCAAATGTTCAAAAATTGAAACAAACCTCAACCTAAACTTCAACTTAGCCTTCCTTAACCAATCCATCCTTGTTTTCACATGAAAATACCCTTTTTATGTATACAAATGTATTTTAAGGGTTTGGAATGGTTACCTAGACTAAAATAGGTTCAAAGTGCTGAAATCAGGCTTTCCCAGCCAAAATCAGCAACTTGGATCGATTGGAGTTGGGTTCCAATCGATTGAACCTTTCTGAATCGATCCACTGATCGATTCAGACTATCTGGATCGATCGGATGATCGATCCAGCGAGCTACTGCTCGCGAGATTTGCCTTCTGAATCGATCCATGGATCGATTCAGGCACTCCAATCGATCCATGGATCGATCGGAGCTCTGATAGTTGCTGAAATTCCATTTCAGTCAACTTCAGAAACCCCTAGAAAATTCTACAAAAATCCAAAAATTATGAAATTTCGTGTAGACATTGTTTAGGGCATATATTATCAAGGAAAAATAGTTTTCTATGAAAATACATCATATTTTCAAAGATTGATACAAACTTGAAAACTTGCAAAAACTTTAGTGTTTTCTTCAAGTTTGTGTCTAACTATTCAATGGTGATTACTATCAAAAGATAGCCTTCACCAAGGTTTTCCAAAAACATTTTAAAAACATTTTCAAAACCAATATCCCATCATGTTCCTTGGGCATAATGCACATGACTTGTACATTAGCTTTCCCAATGATGGGAAAACACATAACTATGTGTTTTGATGAACCTAAAACTCAAAAGAATGCACTAAATCAACATTTTGAGTTTTGTTCATCTTCCTAACATCTCACTTGTATCTAATGTGCACTAAAACACATACAAGTCATCTTATAGTCCTTGTGAGATGTAAGATTTTGGTTTTGCCCTATTCTAGGGATCATGCATATCTATCTAGGCATTTTTAGATATATACTAGACATCCACCAAGGATGTCACTTGTTAATAATTGTTGTTAAATGCCTTTTGTCCTTAATTACAAGGAATTAAACTAATGCATGATAATGTTATGGCATACATCAAAATAAAATAACTTTCAAAAGAAAATATCCTATAATTACATGATGTATGAATGTCATGACATGGTATTTTTGGATTTTTCATAATAAAACATGAACGCAAAAATAGACATGATGTCATGACACATGATGGGCAAACAATCATGGCAAGATTTAGCATAAATAAAATATACCTAGATTAACTATCTAAGTATCCTTAAAACCTTAGCTAAACTTACAACTTAAACCTAGATTGCCCTAAAGTGCTTCAAGAAAATGTCAAAGCCTAAATTGGCATTTCTAATTCCATTGATTAATTTATGCCAGTCGAAATTAAGCATATCCTCAAATGTTGGCATATTTCATTTTTCCACAAGAGTAGCACTTCAACATAAGGCTTCAATTTCCTTTAATTTTCTAAGAACATACCAAAATCTCAACTTGGTAGCTCTTATGAATTTCCCAATATGTGCCTTTTAAGATTAAAATCAAATTTTCACCACTAGGCACATTTTACTCTTTCAAGGAGTAAATAATAGTTCCATTTCATTTTCAAAGGTTAACAAAAACCTTGAAAATGCTCCTTGAGTGTCAATTTCCTCAAAGTTGGGTTAACTACCCTTCTAATTGGAGTTGACACTCTCTAACCCATTTATGGGGTAGAGAAGATGCTCCTAGGAACCCAACACCTATTGGTGCTCCTTGGATGCTCTAGGTACTCACTAGGGATAACTTCCCTAGATACCTTCCTAGTGACCTTGTTGGGCTTCTTAGAAGCCTTGGTCACATTTTCTAGGTCAACCCTAGGGATAGCCTCCTTGTGACCTTGTTAGTGACTTTCTTAGACTTCTTAGAAGTCTTAGTCACTTTGGTTGCAAAAATACTCTTAGGGATGACTTCCCTAGTATTCTTGACTTGACCACTAAACCTAGGGTTTGTTCCATAACTATATGGAACCCTATGATAACTAGGCACATCCTTCTTAGCCTTTGGTTTGTATCCCAAACCTCTATGGCTATTTGATGGCTTTGACTTTCCTAGCCCTAGGTTTTGCTCATTTTGCCCTTTTAGGATATTTTCCATCCTTTTTAGGGTCTTTTCCATTTTATCAAGTCTTGATCTCAAGACTTGATTTTCTATCATTAAATCCTTAGAATTTGGTTTTTCATTAAGTCCATGAGCATTTTGGTTTCTAGGCTTGTATCTAAAATCCTTAGAGTTATTGCCTAGACTTTTACCTACATTCCTAACCCTAGGAGTGATAGTCTTAGCATGTAGGGCCACATGCTTTTCCTTAAAGCCCTCATGCTTTCTATTCTTATGGTAAATTGCATTAAAATGATAAAAGTTAGACCTATCATGCTTTTTACCATAATGTAAAGGAGTAGGCTCAATAAATGTTACCTTCTTCTTTACCCTGGAGGCTCCCCCTTGACTAGTGCCTCCTTGAGCCTTGACCTTCTTCTTCCCCTTGGGGCATTGACTACGATAATGCCCCTTTTGATTGCAAGAGAAGCATATAATATGCTCCTTGCTCTTCTTTGTGTTGGGGATGGTCTCCTTGGGCTTCACCTTGCCCTTTTGTGCCACTTGGCCCTTCTTCTTGGCTAATTTCGGGCACTTGCTTTTGTAGTGCCCATGTTCCCTACATTCAAAGCATATAATATGATTTTTATTATTAATTGAAATATTTATACCTTTGCTTGTAGGGGTGGCATCTTTTTCTTTGGATCCCGAGGTCGAAGCTTCCTCTTGATCGGACCTTGATTCTCCTCCATTTGATTTTTCTTGACTTGTGGAGGTAGAAGCTTCTTCCTCCTTTTCTTCTCTTGACCCGGATGTAGAGGCTTCTCCTTCTTCTTGATCCGGTGTCACCAAGGATTGCTCCCCCTCAATCCTAGAGGTGGAGGCTTCATCATCTTGAATATGAAACAAGGAATATGCTCCCTCCTTGTTCCCTTCGTTGCATTCCCTTGAGGATGAAGCTTCTTGGATTTCCTCTTCTTCGGAGGTTGAGCATCTCTCAACCTCGGAATCCTCCTCTTGGTCTTGCTCCAAAGAGTCTCCCTCTCTGGATTCTTCTTGATCTCGTACAGTGGAGGGGATCTCTTCATGAAGCTTGGCCAATTTGCTCCAAAGCTCCTTGGCATCTTCGAATTCTCCAACTTGAGCCAAGATGTGGCTAGGCAATAAGTTGACCAAAAGCTTGGTCACTTTGTCATTTGCCTCGCCCCTTTGAATTTGCTCCGAGCTCCATCTGCTTTTCTTTAGAAGCTTGCCCTTGGAGTTCGTTGGAGCTTTGAAGCCTTCCATTAGAGCAAATCATTGCTCTATCTCCATCATAAGAAAGTTTTCGATTCTTGATCTCCAAGAATCAAAACTTGTGGAAGTGTATGGTGGAGCCACCCTTGTGTCAAATCCAAGTCCATCTTGGAATTGCATCTTGAAGTTGAGCTTGATGAAGTCTTGAACTTGAAGAATTTGCTCCAACTTCTTCACCCTCTAGCTTTTCTTGATATGCTTGACCCTTCCGGCGATGATTCCGGTGAAGAGCGGCCTTGCTCTGATACCACTTGTTAGGACCAAAAGTAGCTAGAGGGGGGTGAATAGCTCGTCGCGTTCGCTCGGTGCGCTTGGTTGCTTGGCGTTGCTTGTTTCTTCTTGGATGTGCAGCGGAAAATACAGAAACAAACACAAAACGCTAACGCTAGGATTTTACTTGGTATCCACCTCACAAGAGGTGACTAATCCAAGGATCCACACCAACGCACACACCCTCCACTATGAATAACACTCCTTTATGGTAACTACCAAAGGCGGAGAAGCCCTACAACACTCTCAATACAAGAAGAAGAAAGGGAAATACAAGTTAAGCAAAAGCTTACAAGATGTGCAGTAAAAACCCTAACCCTAACTTCTTCCTCTTGCAATAGATCCGCCTCTTGACTTGGAAAGCCTCCAAGAACCTTCAAGAACAGGCGATCACGTGCTTGTAGAGAGCTGTGGAGGAGCTGGAATGAATCTGAGAAGAGCTCGTGAAGAGATGCTGAAGACCACGCTCGCCTGCGGCTTTAAACCCGACTCAACGGTCGGATCCCGATCGATTCAAATGTTCCGAATCGATCGGGGAGGCTTTGGATCGATCCACAGATCGATCCAGAGCGCCTCTATGCTCTGGAAACGCGCCTGGATCGATCCACGGATCGATCCAGCGCTTATCGCGCGAAGCAGCATCGTCCCGATCGATCGGCTGATCGATCGGGACCTCTGGATCGATCCACGGATCGATCCAGAAGCTTCGTCATTGGGAAGAATCAGATCGATCCACGATCGATCGAGCTGGATCGATCCACGGATCGATCCAGACTTGGTTTTGCCCAAAACCAAGTCCCAAACCTCTAACCAACATCCGGTCAACCTTGACTGTTGGTACATCATGCCTCACATCCGGTCACTCTCTTGACTGCCAGGACTCCCACCAAGTGTCCGGTCAATCGCTGACCCACTTGGACTTTTACTCGTCGTGCCAAGTATCCGGTCACTCCATTGACCTACTTGGACTTCCACCAGATGTCTGGTCAACCTTGACCCATCTGGACTTCCTTCCTTGCCAAGTATCCAGTCAATCCTTTGACCTACTTGGACTTCCCAACACCAGATGTCCGATCATCCTTGATCCATCTGGATTTCCTTCCTTGCCTGGCTTCACTCACCAGGACTTTCACCTAGTTTCACTCACTAGGGTTTTCCATCTGCCTAGCTTCACTCACTAGGGCTTTCACCTGGCTTCACTCACCAGGATTTCCTTCTGCCTAGCTTCACTCACTAGGACTTTCACCTGGCTTCACTCACCAGGATTTCCTTCTGCCTAACTTGCCAGTTAGGACTTCCCAGTCAAGTATCCGGTCAACCTTGACCTACTTGACTCTTCTTCGATCAATATCTTATTGTCAAACATCTAAACCCTAACCAAGACTCAGCTTGGTTAACCAGGTCACCCTTGACCTGAGGGATATTGCACCAACAAATACCTCATGACGACGCATTGATCATCAAAGCTGTGATAGCCAATTATGCCATCGCTCGTACCTTCATAGACACTGGCAGCTCGGTCAACATTATATTCAAAAAGGCTTTTGATCAGCTACAAATTGACCCAAGTGAACTTCAACCGATTGCAACTCCTCTGTATGGATTCACAGGCAATGAAGTGCAACCTTTGGGTCAAATAAAATTAGCCATTTCTCTAGGAGAGGAACCCCTGATGAGGACTAGGAGATCCTGTTTTATGGTAGTAGATGCTCCATCTTCTTATAATGTGATATTGGGTCGGCCTGCCTTGAACGAGTTCCGGGCGGTCGTTTCTACTTTCTGTCAAAAGATTAAGTTTCCTGTGGAGGATCAGGTTGGAGAAGTACGAGGTGATCAAAAGACAGCCCGGAAATGTTACGTAGAAATCATTCGAACTGAGGCCAACACCGCCCGGAAGATTCAAAGAATGGAAGTTAATGTCATTCGCGAAAAGCAGCTCGTCCTGGTTTATGAAGAAAAGGAAGAAGTTCAAATCCAGACTGGACGACCAGAAGCTACCACCTACGTTGCAGCCGATCTTGATCCTGATCTTAAAGTTGAGTTGGTGCAATGTTTGAAGAAGAATAATGATATATTTGCTTGGACTCCTAAAGAAGTTTCGGGCATTTCTCCTGCTGTTATGGAACATTCCTTGCATGTCTTCTCGGATGCCCGCCCAGTCATGCAAAGAAAGAGGAGTTTTAGTGCAGAACAGAATCAGATTATCAAGGAAGAAATAGCTAAGCTTATGGAGGCCGGATACATCAGGGAAGTTCAATTCCCAAGCTGGCTAGCTAATGTGGTATTACTCTCTAAACCCGGGAATAAATGGCAAGTATGCATTGACTTTCAAGATCTCAACAAAGCCTGCCCAAAGGACTATTATCCCTTACCCAGGATTGATCAACTGGTTGATTCTACTGCCGGATGCGAATATATTTCCATGCTGGATGCATATCAAGGTTATCATCAAGTCCCCTTGGCCAAAGAGGATCAAGAAAAGGTTAGTTTTATAACATCCGAAGGCACTTATTGTTATAATGTTATGCCCTTTGGACTAAAGAATGCAGGAGCAACCTATCAAAGGCTTATGAATAAGGTCTTTCAGAAGCAGATTGGTAGGAATATGGAAGTATATGTTGACGACATCTTAATTAAGTCTCTTTAAGCTGCTGATCTGTGCAGGGATATAGAGGAGACTTGCAAAATATTAAGACAATACGGGCTCAAGTTGAACCCAAGCAAATGCTTGTTCGGTGCGAAGGGAGGAAAATTCCTGGGATATATGGTGTCCGAACGAGGGATAGAGGCCAACCCGAGCAAGGTCAAAGCACTGCAGAACATGGAGCCACCCCGCAACCTGAGAGAAGCTCAAAGATTGACAGGCCGAATCACAGCCTTGTCTAGATTTATTTCTAGATCAGCTGATCGCAGTTTTCACTTCTTTAAAATACTCAGAAAGGCTAATAAGTTCCAATGGAATGAAGAATGTGATAAGGCTTTTCAGGAGTTGAAAGATTATTTAGCTACCCTCCCTGTGTTGGCTAAACCTATAGCAGGAGAGACTCTGTGGGTGTATTTGTCGGCTAATGAAAACGCCGTAGGCTCTGTATTAGTCAGATAGGAAGGAAAAGAGCAACAACCTGTATATTTTTCTAGTCATTTATTAAAAGGAGCGGAGTGTAGATACACTACACTAGAAAAGCTGGCTTATGCTCTAATATTGACTGCTCGGAGGTTGCGCCCATATTTCTTAGCACATAAGATTATTGTCTTAACCAACAGCACTCTCGGTCGGGTATTGCTCAACCCAGAGGCATCAGGACGGTTAGTCAAATGGACAACCGAGCTTGGGGAATATGACATCCGATATCAAACCCGCTCAGCCATCAAGGCACAAGCTCTAGCAGATTTCATCATAGAGGTTCAAGGCCCAGAAGAAGAAGATACCTGGAAAGTTTATGTGGATGGCTCTGCAACTAGACAAGGCAGTGGAATCGGTATTCTTCTTGTATCCCCGAGAGAAGACAGACTTCAACTCTCCATTAGATTAAATTACAGAGCTACCAACAATGAGGCTGAATATGAAGCTCTAATAGCTGGCTTACAGGCTGCTCGGCATGTAGGAGCAGCTCGAGTCCTTATATATTCTGATTCTCAGCTAGAAGCCCAACAATTATCAGGTAATTTTGAAATCAATAATGACAGGCTTAAGTTATATGCCGAGGCATTCGATAAGTTGAAGTCTCAATTTCAAGATGTGAGCATACAAAAAATTCCTCGATCGGAGAATCAGGTGGCAGATGAATTAGCTAAATTAGCCTCTGCTGTAATACCATGGAGTCTTGATCGACCAGTGGAACAGACCCTGTTAATTTCTTGTATTGAAAGACAGACTGATATAGAAATTCAGGGTGATTGGCGAGCTCAAATTATATTATATTTACAGCAAAGTCTTCTTCCGAGAGATATAGAACAAGCCAGGGTATTTAAGAAATGAGCTGCTCAATATACTATGGTGGGGGAACAATTATATAAAAGGGCTTTTTCCAGACCTTTGCTCAAGTGTGTAGGTACAGAAGACACACAATTTATTTTACAGGAGGTGCATCAGGGTTCTTGTGGTAGTCATATAGGAGGAAGATCTTTGGCTCGTAAAATCCTCTTAGCGGGATATTTCTGGCCCACTCTACATGAAGATGCCGCTAAACTGGTAAGAACTTGTATTTCTTGTCAAAAGCATCAGAATATATTACATCACCCTACCCAGTTATTACGAACCTCTATAGTCTCGTGTCCCTTTGATCAGTGGGGAATGGACATAGTAGGTCCATTTCCTATGGCTGCTTCACAGAGGAGGTTATTGTTGGTGGCTGTGGATTATTTCTCTAAATGGATGGAAGCAGAACCACTTGCTAGAATCACAGAAGACGCGGTCAATAAATTCTTATGGAAAAATATAATCTGCCGGTTTGGCATTCCTCATAAGTTGGTCTCTGATAATGGAAGGCAGTTTCAAGGTGATAGAATCCTAGACTGGTGTCAGAGTTATGGGATTACTCAGGCCTTGTTGCACTCCGCAAGTGTACGGAAATGTCGCAAGTAATATAAAAGATTATCGTATCCACAGGGACTGGAATAAGCACTAGAAATGTCTCAATGCGAATTAGCTAAACAACTATCCAATTGTTTCAAATGCAAAGTGAAGGTAAACAATCTAATATTAAAGATCAACAAACAAGAGTTTAGTGTTTTGGGTTATGATAAAGGGAGATTCTAGGAGTTTCGGTTTCTTTGTAAGATTTCTCGAATGTAAATGGTTCACCAATTCTTATCCCTCAATTGCCAAACACTTGTAGAAAGTTGCCGGTTCTCTCTTGCAATAGATAATCGGCTAAGGACTGAGAAATATATCTAAATATGATCTATTAGACGTGAACCTACGTTGTCCTTACACAGAAGCGCAGCTATTACTATGCCTTCCTCGGATATCAACATAGAAGCCCACAACTTATTAATCTATCAGGATACAAGAAACTAAGCACAAGATCCATCCTACTCTCATAAATGTTCCTATTTCCTCTTCAAGATTATCTCTCAAACGTCCTTAGACGGGCTTGCACCTGTCACGTGGATCCCTCGGATGATCGAGTGAGAGTTTATCTTTACAAAGTCCACAAGAAATCCAAACAATCAATCAAGAATGAGAATTAATCACAAATTACCATTAATCATTCAAGATCTAATTGATACAAGCAAGACAATGTCATTGAAACAAGAAAATGGCAAATCCATAAGAGATTACATCAATCCATCATACAAATGCTCCCTTAATCCTAGAATACAAGATCTACTCCATGAATCGAGGAAGAATACCCGAAGAAATAAAGATTACAAGCATTTCTTAAATCCCCAATCCAAGAAACCAAGAAAAGGGGAAAAGAGAAAACTTATCTACGAAGAAGCCTCGTCTTCGGATCCAATCCTCGCTCCGGAGTCGAAATTGTCAAGAACTCCCCTCGAATCACCCAGAAATCCTCCCAAGAATGGGAGGATACCACCAAATCTTTCCTTCTCCCAAAGGGGGGAGAGATCCCTTTTCAATTCATGAAGGAGGGTTTAAATAGAGCAGGAAATCGGGCGCCACACGGCCCCATGACATGGCCGTGTGAGATTCACACGACCATGTCCAGTTCCTTCTCTGCCAAAGCTGCACGGTCGTTGACTCACACGGCCAGGACCCTTCTTCTCTCTAGAAATGCTACACGACCGTGTGGTGCACACGGCCACCACCTGCTTGGCCTCTGGAAACCTCACACGGCCGTGTAGATCTACACGGCCATGTAAGGCATCTGCTCTAATTTCTTCAAATCAAGACACGGCCGTGTGAGATTCACACGGCCATGTCCTCTTCCCTTCCTGTTAAAACAACACGGTCCTGTGTGGTACACGGCCTGATGCTCTCTCTCCCTTCAATTCCTTCCAAGCTTGCCCGAGGACGCATAATCTTCACCAATTTCGACTCCTGTGTACAGAAAATGCACAAAAAGAAGATCTCCGAACCAAAAGAGTAAATATGCTAAAAGGAAAGCTGGAAGTATAAAAATGCATAGATCAAGCATGCTCAAAGTATGTAAATGTGCGTAAAAACATGCATAAAAAAGTATATAATCTACGCACATCACACCCCCAGACTTAAACCTTTGCTTGTCCTCAAGCAAAATGCTGCAGTCTAAATTCATATGTTCTACAACACATTCATAAAACCTAGTGCACTTTCCTAACTCTATCAAAAAGTTTCATTAACAAGCGTGATCATGGAAACAAGTAAAGTATGGTTCAAGCATAAGAATCTTGTGCACAGTGTAAAAGTAACTCAACACCCTTCAAGTTTTAATCCATGTCCTAGTCAAGTCGTCATCAAATTTGAATTCCTAATGTTTCCAGTGAAAGACAAGTAACCAGTGATAGGCACTTACTCACCATTCACTTGGTTCATATTTCTCAACTAACCCAAGGTCTCAAAGGTGTGCTCAATCTCAAGGGAAGCTAAGCAGTCATTTCCCAGTAACCTAACTCGGTCTCAAAGGGGTGACTTGCTAGATTCCACTCATGACAACTATTTTTTATATCCCTTATTTATTTTTATTTTTTTATAAGTGTTTGCATTGTGCAAAACTTATTCACAAATGTACTTTTAGCACACATGTTGGGATATTTTGATTTTTCCAAATGAGCTTTAATGATTTGAGCCTCATCCAGTAACCAAAATGAAAGTTGAGAAATCACCATGGAAACCAAGTACTAAGCAAACAAGATGAATCATGACTATTTCAATGACATCAACTATTCAAGCATCAAGCACAAGTGTAGTGAAGATAAAATCCTTAAGGTTGAACCAAAACTAAAACTCATCACCATAAGATTCTCAGCTTATTAATGCTTCCCAAGATAGAAAAAAGAACTACACAAAGTTTACTACTAGCATCATTCGAACATCATGAATCAAGACAATAATCGTGCTAACATTTCACTTGAATCCAAGAAAGCATATAAGTGAAGATTTGATGTTCTCAAATTTTTTTTTTTTTGCCATGATTAT
The DNA here is from genome assembly GCF_018446385.1 of Zingiber officinale. Taxonomy (NCBI): domain Eukaryota; kingdom Viridiplantae; phylum Streptophyta; class Magnoliopsida; order Zingiberales; family Zingiberaceae; genus Zingiber; species Zingiber officinale. Next base: position 93,708,505 of record NC_055993.1, read on the forward strand.
TTCAAAAACAAGCAAAATAAAGCAACAAGCAATGAAAATAAGAACCAACATGAAAAACTAACAAAAAACTATAAATTGAAAACCAAACCATGACAGTACATGACACCCCCCACCCCGACTTAAACTTTTCATCGTCCCGATGAAATCAATATGGTGGAGGAGGTGGAGGTGGACGAGGGAAAGGAGGTCTACGACGTGGTTGGCCAATAGGAAAACTAGGAAAACCTAGAATCTCACCCAAGGATCTATGATACTCATATAAAGCATCTACTTGTTGGCTAGTAAGCATCATGCTCTGCATAAAATCTCTCATCCTAGCCTGATCAGTATCATAATCCTGCACAAACTCAGCCACTTGACTTTGAAAATTCCTCGTAAACTGAAAATGATTTTGTACCTCCCTAAACTGATCATCAGATAAAGAGAAGCGCCCCTCCAACATTTTTCGTTGGGAATCTTGCTTCTCATGAAGTGATTCTAGAGACGTACGAAAATCTGAAAAATCAAACCTAGAAGACCCCATGCCATATGCAAAAGAATGCCTAGCGGGCTCCATAAAACTAGAAGGCTGCGGGTGTCCATATGACGATGGCTCATGATGTGGCTCAGTGTCTCCAGGTATAGAAGGGTTATCCTCAAAATCTAACTCAGAAATTACCCAATTAGCCGGGTTACGAATAGTAGTTCGTTCAGGAAAAGGAAGGGGTAAAGGAGAACCACTCCTCCTAGGAAACGCGAAACCATTCTCATCCCGAACGATCATTTTCATAGCAAGACATGCATCAATGTCAATCATGTCATTACCATGAATTATTTCCAATCCATCAACATCAAGATTTAAATTATAAGCTATTCGAGTAATCAAACAACAAAAAACAATTGATCCTGATGATGCCCTAGCAGATCTTAATAAGGTTTGAACAAAATGAAAACCAGAATCAAATTCAACCTTATAAAGCATAGCCCATAAAGCATAAAGCTCTATCTTTTTAACCACCCCATCACTCTCTCCCCTACCAAAAATAGTTTTACCCATGACTCTATGTAGATACTTAAAGATGGGGTTTTGCATGTGGGAGGCCTTAGCTCTTGAAGGCTCATAAGGTTGATCTAACCCAGTTATTGCATTCCAAAAATGATTCCAATTAAACCTTGGATCAAACCTACGAGGGCTACCGGTGGTTAATCCAAAACAGGAATTAAAGTCACTAAATGCCCATAGAAATTCTTGATTCATTAGTCTAAATGAGATTTTTCCAAAATAATCATCTTCATTAGTAAAATGGACATCCAATGAACTTAAAAATTCCAAAACAAGACGAGGATATGTAGGCAAATGTGTGTACATAATATCACTCCAATCCAAAATCCCAATCATCAAATCTACATCTTCCCTAATTCCAAGCATATCAAGAACAGTTGGGTCCATATATCTAGTACACACTATCTTTCTATTGACAAGAATTGCAAATCTAGTTACTTGATCATCATTTCTAAACACAATATTGAATTCATTGTCATTACCTTCGTTGCGTGAAGTCCTTTTGCCTTTGCCCTTCACTGGTTGTTTTCCTTTGTCCCTTGATGGTTCTTTCTCTTTGTCTCCACTGGATCCACCACCTCCTTTGCGAAGTTTCTTCAAAATATTGGACATCTTGATGAGTTTAGATAGGGGAAGAATTATCTAGGGTTGGAAAAATAGGACTCAAAGAACAAAACTTCAAAGAGCAAAGATCTTAGGTTAGGAGAACAAAAAGTCCAAGTCTTAGAGAGGAGGAGAATCCAGATCTAAGAGATCTTGAGAGATTAGAGAGAAGTTTTTAAGAGATTGGGAGAGAAAGATATGTTTTGGAGAGTTGGGGGTGTGCGGAACACGGCCAAGATCTGGCCGTGTAAGGTAGAAAGAGGACTTTAATAACTCTCCTACACGGGCCGTGCAGATCCACACGGCCTCCCCCTCTTCCTTCTCTGGATTCTTCGCACGGCCGTGTCTGGGACACGGCCTCTCCATCTTTCTTCTCGGGATTCTTTACACGGCCGTGTTTGAGACACGACCTCTCTATCTTTCTTCTCGGGATTCTTTACACGACCGTGTTTGAGACACGGCCTAGACCTTTTTCTCCTCGGGAGATCCTACACGGCCGTGTCTGGATGACACGACCCAAGCACTTCCCTTCTCTGCAACCTTTGCCTGGCCGTGTATAGCACACGGCCGGGCTCTGTTTTGCACCTAACCTGAAAACAAAATCAAAAGAATGCATCAAACTAAAAGGAATTAAAATACAAATCAAAACTAACTAAAAGAACCCTTGGGTTGCCTCCCAAGAAGCGCTTGTTTAAGGTCTTTAGCTCGACCAAACTTGATCATTCACTTCTTTTCCTCGCCCTTGGAGGACAGATATACTTTTCGTTTTTGTTGGGAGATCTTCTCCCAACATCTTCCACCACATTGTCTCCTTCGTTTGGTGGCCTTCCATGAGGATGGAAATTCCATTCCTCAAGTTTATAAATGCTTGTCCTGCTACAAGCATTTAAAAGAGACGAGACATGGTTAGAGATATTAGATAAATCATATTCCAACCTTTCCTTACCAATTACCAAAGAAAGCTTATGATTTTTGACATCAATTATAGCTCCAGCTGTAGCAAGGAAAGGTCTTCCTAATATGATAGGAATCCTGGGGTCCTCTTCCATGTCCAACACGACAAAATCTGTGGGAATAACATTCCCATCCACCTCTACTGGCACATCTTCTATAATACCCAAAGGGTACCTGCAGGAATGATCAGCAAGTTGAAGTGTCATAGTAGTAAGTTTAATGTTTTTAAGACCTAATTTATTACAAATTGAATAGGGAATGAGGCTAACACTTGCCCCCAAATCACAAAAAGCTTTTTCAAAAAATTCTTTTCCTATGTTGCAAGGAATATAAAAGCTCCCTGGGTCCTTTAATTTTGGGGAAGTGTTCTTCTCCAAAATAGCACTACATTTCTCACTAAGTGCAATGGTCTCAACCCCTCCTCTTCTTCTCTTGTTTGACATGAGATCCTTCAGGAATTTGGCAAATCTAGGCATTTGAAGAATAGCATCAATAAGAGGTACCTCTACACAAATTTCCTTAACTTTTTCTAAAAACTTGCCAAATTCTTCATCCTTCTTGAGCATTGTAAGTCTCTGAGGAAAAGGGACAGCTTTGCTCTGATGGTTCAGTGGAGGAGTCTCTTCAACCTCAATGGTACTCCCCTCACTAGCTTGAATCTGATTTGGTATAAGAGGAGAGAGCTCTTCTTCTTTTTGTATCCCTTTTGGAGCAGTCACTTGGGAGTCTCCCAAGGTCCCTCCGCTCCTAAGCTCAATTCTATTGCAATGCTCCATAGGATTCACATCAGGTTTTCCTGGAAGTTGTCCTGGTGCTCTGGATGATGAGGAAGCTAGTTGGGCAATTTGACTATCCTGGATCTTTTGATGCTTTTCAGAATTATCCATTCTCTGAATGAGCTTTGCTAAATCTTGCTTCATTTCATTCTGACTTAAGATAATTTCTTCAAGCATCTTTTCCATATTTGACTTTGGTAAGCCTTGAGAAGATAGATGTTGAAAATTTTGTTGCCCAGCTTGAAAATTTGGTCTTGCCCCCATAGATGGTCCTTGATCTTGATTATTTATGTAAGAAAAATTGGGATGGCTCTTCCATCCAGGGTTATAAGTATTTGAGTATGGGTTGTTCTGCCTTTGATTGTAACTCATGATTGCATCACATTGTTCCAGTTGATTGATTTGTGCAGTGATAGCTCCCAATGGACATGAGTCATTTGAGTGCTCTGAACTCCCACATACTTCACAAGATGTACTAATAGCATTGACCATATTAGCACTAGTCCCCATATTCTCAAATTTCTTTGTAAGAGCATCCAATTTTGCAGACAAAAGAGTGACTGCATCTACATCAAACTTCCCTGATGCTTTAATTGTTGGGTTTACAGAAGAATAGCCACCACTTCTTTCATTTTCCCATTGATGATGATTTTGTGCTACACTGTCAATAATTTCTTCAGCTTCATCTAAACTTTTATTCATAAGTGCCCCTCCAGCAGCTGAATCAAGGGACACTTTGGTATGATAGTTGATACCATTATAAAAAGTGTGCAACACTAACCATCTTTCCAACCCATGATGTGGGCATTGTCTGAGCATACTATTATATCTATCCCATGCTTCAAAAAGAGATTCTGAGTCAGTTTGCTTGAAGCTTGCAATTAAATTCCTCATATGAGCTGTTTTGCTTGGTGGATAGAATTTATCAAGAAACTGTTGCTCACACTGCTCCCAAGTGGTGATGCTATTAGGGGCCAAAGAATTCAGCCATTGCTTTGCCCTATCTCTTAAAGAAAACCCAAATAATAATAATCTAACTGCTTCTGAAGGAACTCCATTCATTTTCATGGTACCACATATTTCATAAAAGACCTCTAAGTGTTGATTGGGGTCTTCATGAGGTCCTCCACCAAATTGGTTCTGCTGCACCATAGATATAATTACGGGTTTGATCTCAAAGTTATTAGCTTCCACTGAAGGTCTTGAAATACTAGATCGAAAACCTCTTGCATAAGGTGCTGCATAATCCTTGAGTGGTCTATTTGCCATGTTCAAATGTTCCTGTTCTTCAATTTGCCTTTGCAGAATTCTTCTTTTATGGAAAGTTCTGTCAATCTCAGGGTCAAAAGGAAAGAATTTCCCTGCAAAGTTAGATCTTCGCATACACAAGAACAAGATAGCAAATGACAATTCAACAGAAAAAGAAAAAAAAAGAATAAAAATGCAGAATTGAATTTGTACAAAAAGAATTAACAAGAAGTAAAATTTATACAAGAAAGTAAAAACAGAAATCTAATGATTAGTTACAACTATGCAATATGAAAGGAAAACAAATGTTATGTTTAGTCTAACTCAATTGATAATTCCTAATGTTATAGCGCAGTCCCCGGCAACGGCGCCAAAAACTTGTTAAAATGCCGCAAGTAATATAAAAGATTATCATATCCACAGGAACTGGAATAAGCACTAGAAATGTCTCAATGCGAATTAGCTAAACAACTATCCAATTGTTTCAAATGCAAAGTGAAGGTATACAAATCTAATATTAAAGATCAACAAACAAGAGTTTAGTGTTTTGGGTTATGATAAAGGGAGATTCTAGGAGTTTGGGTTTCTTTGTAAGATTTCTCGAATGTAAATGGTTCACCAATTCTTATCCCTCAATTGCCAAACACTTGTAGAAAGTTGCCGGTTCTCTCTTGCAATAGATAACCGGCTAAGGACTGAGAAATGTATCTAAATATGATCAATTAGACGTGAACCTACGTTGTCCTTACACAGAAGCGCACATATTACTATGCCTTCCTCGGATATCAACATAGAAGCCCACAACTTATTAATCTATCAGGATACAAGAAACTAAGCACAAGATCCATCCTACTCTCTTAAATGTTCCTATTTCCTCTTCAAGATTATCTCTCAAACGTCCTTACACGGGCTTGCACCTGTCACGTGGATCCCTCGGATGATCGAGTGAGAGTTTATCTTTACAAAGTCCACAAGAAATCCAAACAATCAATCAAGAATGAGAATTAAGCACAAATCACCATTAATCATTCAAGATCTAATTGATACAAGCAAGACAATGTCATTGAAACAAGAAAATGGCAAATCCATAAGAGATTACATCAATCCATCATACAAATACTCCCTTAATCCTAGAATACAAGATCTACTCCATGAATCGAGGAAGAATACCCGAAGAAATAAAGATTACAAGCATTTCTTAAATCCCCAATCCAAGAAACCAAGAAAAGGGGAAAAGAGAAAACTTATCTACGAAGAAGCCTCGTCTTCGGATCCAATCCTCGCTCCGGAGTCGAAATCGTCAAGAACTCCCCTCGATCCCCGAAATCCTCCCAAGAATGGGCGGATACCACCAAATCTTGCCTTCTCCCAAAGGGGAGAGATCCTTTCAATTCATGAAGGAGGGTTTAAATAGAGCAGGAAATCGGGCGCCACACGGCCCCATGACACGGCCGTGTGAGATTCACACGGCCATGTCCAGTTCCTTCTCTGCCAAAGCTGCATGGCCGTGTGACTCACACGGCCAGGACCCTTCTGCTCTCTGGAAATGCTACACGGTCGTGTGGTGCACACGACCACCACCTGCTTGGCCTCTGGAAACATCACACGGCCGTGTAGATCTACACGACCATGTAAGGCATCTGCTCTAATTTCTTCAAATCAAGACACGGCCGTGTGAGATTCACACGGCCATGTCCTCTTCCCTTCCTGTTAAAACAACACGGCCGTGTGTGGTACACAGCCTGATGCTCTCTCTCCCTTCAATTCCTTCCAAGCTTGCCCGAGGACGCATAATCTTCACCAATTTCGACTCCTGTGTACAGAAAATGCACAAAAAGTAGATCTCCGAACCAAAAGAGTAAATATGCTAAAAGGAAAGCTGGAAGTATAAAAATGCATAGATCAAGCATGCTCAAAGTATGTAAATGTGCGTAAAAACATGCATAAAAGAGTATATAATCTACGCACATCAGGCCTTCACCTCTGTAGCTTACCCGCAGAGCAATGGGCAAGCAGAAGTAACTAATAGGGAGATTATCAGAGGACTGAAAACTAAGCTAGATCATGTCGGAGGTAGCTGGGTAGACGAGTTACCCAGCGTTCTCTCGGCATATCGTACTACGCCTCGTGAAGCTACAGGAATCACTCCCTTCCAGTTAGTCTATGGAGGGGAAGCAGTAATTCCCATTGAGGTAGGAGTAGAGTCTGACAGAAGACAATTGTATGATGAGGATAATAGAGACAGACGACTTATGGAGCTGGACTTGATCGAGGAAATAAGGGATAAAGCTGCTACTCGTCTTATATCATATCGACAGAGGATGAGACAGAATTATAACAAAAGGGTCATTCCCAGATTCTTCCAAGTAGGTGATTTGGTATGGAAACGAGTTAAGCCTGTGGGAGATGTCAGTAAGTTAGCACCACAATGGGGAGGGCCTTATAAAGTAATAGAAAAGCTCGCGTCAGGTTCATACTATCTCCAAGATGCCGAAGGAAGAATGTTGGAGCGTCCTTGAAGCGCTAATCATTTGCAACCCTATCGAGCCTGATTGGATCATATTACTTTAAATACATTCACAGTTTTTGGAATTCCCAGGCGAATTGAGATACTTGCAGTTTATGTACTTTGTTTCATTGATGAAAGTCAAGCAAGATAAATATTGACACAGAAGATAAATATGGTTCATGCGAATTGATAAGTATCAGGGGAAGCCTCCTTTCTATTTTTTCAAGCAGTAAAATAGGGGGAAATCCTAAAAGCCTATTCAGCTCCCCTCGGGGAATTACAAGCCAACACGAGGTTAGCTCAAGTAGTATACTTTCGTATAAACCAAAGTCGATCGGGAAGATTCTATGAAGTAACCCAGCGGGCCTTCATAGGAAAAACCGGAGACTATAAACCAAGACAGATCAAAGTCGATCGAGAAAAGCCTATGAAATAACCCGGTCGGGCCTTCATAGGAAAACTCGGAGACTATAAACCAAAGTCGATCGGGAAGATTCTATGAAGTAACCCAGCGGGCCTTCATAGGAAGACTCGGAGACTATAAACCAAAGTCGATTGGGAAGATTCTATGAAGTAGCCCAGCGGGCCTTCATAGGAAAAACCGGAGACTATAAACCAAGACAGATCAAAGTCGATTGGAAGATTCTATGAAGTAACCCAGCGGGCCTTCATAGGAAAACTCGGAGACTATAAACCAAAGTTGATCGGGAAGATTCCATGAAGTAACCCAGCGGGCCTTCATAGGAAAAACCGGAGACTATAAACCAAGACAGATCAAAGTCGATCGAGAAAAGCCTATGAAGTAACCCGGTCGGGCCTTCATAGGAAAACTCGGAGACTATAAACCAAAGTCGATCGGGAAGATTCTATGAAGTAACCCAGCGGGCCTTCATAGGAAGACTCGGAGACTATAAACCAAAGTCGATTGGGAAGATTCTATGAAGTAACCCAGCGGGCCTTCATAGGAAAAACTGGAGACTATAAACCAAGACAGATCAAAGTCGATCGAGAAAATCCTATGAAGTAACCCGGTCGGGCCTTCATAAGAAAACTCGGAGACTATAAACCAAAGTCGATCGGGAAGATTCTATGAAGTAACCCAGCGGGCCTTCATAGGAAGACTCGGAGACTATAAACCAAAGTCGATCGGGAAGATTCTATGAAGTAACCCAGCGGGCCTTCATAGGAAAAACCGGAGACTATAAACCAAGACAGATCAAAGTCGATCGAGAAAAGCCTATGAAGTAACCCGGTCGGGCCTTCATAGGAAAACTCGGAGACTATAAACCAAAGTCGATTGGGAAGATTCTATGAAGTAACCCAGCGGGCCTTCATAGGAAAAATCGGAGACTATAAACCAAGACAGATCAAAGTGGATCGAGAAAAGCCTATGAAGTAACCCGGTCGGGCCTTCATAGGAAGACTCGGAGACTATAAACCAAAGTCGATCGGGAAGATTCTATGAAGTAACCCAGCGGGCCTTCATAGGAAAAACCGGAGACTATAAACCAAGACAGATCAAAGTCGATCGAGAAAAGCCTATGAAGTAACCCGGTCGGGCCTTCATAGGAAAACTCGGAGACTATAAACCAAAGTCGATCGGGAAGATTCTATGAAGTAACCCAGCGGGCCTTCATAGGAAAAACCGGAGACTATAAACCAAGACAGACCAAAGTCGATCGAGAAAAGCCTATGAAGTAACCCGGTCGGGCCTTCATAGGAAAACTCGGAGACTATAAACCAAAGTCGATCGGGAAGATTCTATGAAGTAACCCAGCGGGCCTTCATAGGAAAAACCGGAGACTATAAACCAAGACAGACCAAAGTCGATCGGCAAAATCCTATGGAGCAACCCAAACGAGCCTTCATAGGAGAAGCCAGAGACTATAAACCAATATGAAGCAGAACCATCGAGAAATTATATGAAATACATCAGATGAGTCTTCACAAAAGAGATCAAAGATTTTGAAGCCGTGCAAGATATAAATAATCAGAGAATCTTCTGGTTTTGAAGCCTAATTTAGAAAGGGGATTCTATAGAGGAGCCCAGATATGTGAAAATGAAAGTATTTACTCAAAAGTCGTCCGGGATATTATATTCAGCTTGGAGGCCAGTAGTTTATACAATTTCATATCCAGTCTCGACCGAGACTATTCATCCTCGGGGAAATACGAAGCACGCGGGAGGTTACTGGAAAAAAGAACCCATCAAGATAAGGCTCTGCTTTGAAGGATGAACAAGGAATTTTTTAATAGAGTTTATATTCAGCAAGCAATAACATTCCAAAAGGGGTATTCTCAAACTAAGTATGAAGAATAAGCAAGTAAGTGTTAAAATTTCCTTATACCTTGCAAATACTTAGTTACTCAGTACCAACTGCACCTTTTTTGCTCATTGTCAATTCTTACTTTACAAGTTTTTATGAATACATTCTTTAAACATCCAGGAAAGGGCCTTTCAAATCTGAGGGTAGTTCTTCATTAAGCCTGCGGCGATTTATGAAAGAAAGGGGAGGTTCCCTGGGTAAATATCCACCCTCTTTTAGCTGTTGAAGAACCCCCGATACAGAATGATTTAGCGCACCCACTATCCTGTGAACAAATTCCCAGGCAAATGCTGGCGACTTTAAGTAAGCTTGCCGCCACTCTTCCCATCGACCCTTTTCCTGCTCCTTATAACGCTAGAAATCAGCTTGCAGTTTTGAGTTTTGTTCTTTTAAAACATCCTTCTCCGATCTTAGCTGTTCTAATTCCTTCTGGAGCAGTGATAATTCGTTATCTTGAGCTTTCCTCAGCTCTTGTTCCTGTAGAATAGTGAAATCATGAGAAGCCAGGTCCTGAGCTTGGTCAGAAAGACAAGCATTATGAAGCTTCTCTACTTTCTCTAAGATAAAACTCTTCTCAGAAGCATCTAAGAGAGCTTTCTCTTTTAAAGCGATCTCCAATCGAAGACCTGAATGCAGTCTCTCCACCTGTAATTCTAACGTCTTCCTAGCAAGCTCTTTGTCTTTCAGCAGTTGTTGACACTCCTCCAATGCTTGCTTCAGGGTTCCCAATTGTTGATTTTGCAAGACCACCTGCTCTTGCAACTGAGCCCTATCACTACTAAAAGAAGGCGAGGTAGCCTTCAATGTCTCTAGTTGAGCTTTCAACTTAGTGTTCTCATGATCTTTAGCTGTGAGTAGCTGATCGATATGCAGAGTTGTGGCTAGAAACTAAATAAAAGGATAATGTGGGTTAAAGATATAGTTACAAAGCTAATAAACACATAACTAGGAATACTTACAGCCACTGCCTGACGACTATGGCGATCCGCTCGATGTGGGAGACTAAGGCCTCGCAATTGTTCATAACCTTGTGACCAAGATTCAGCCAATAAACCTTACAGTTGCAAAGTGTCATAGCCAGGAGGACTAGAAGGTTGTCCCAATTGAGAAGGTAAGCCCGCAGCCACTCTAAATAAAGGAGGGGGATGAGAGGAAGCCGGCGATGGAGAAGAAGAGGAGTCAATCTGAGGAAAAGGGATAGTAAAAGCAGGAGGAGCAGAGTGGGAGCTAGAGGGAACAGAAGGTAGTAATGCAGGAGGGGTTGTTACAATTGTGGGAACACTAACGGTTGAAGGGCTGACAATGGGAGAAGATCTCCGGCAAGGCGTTCGTTTTGCTCGAGTCCTATAAGCCAAGGGAGGCAAGGCCAATGCCAAGGATGTAGAAGGCACAGGAGAGATAGCGGCCATCTCAGAAGCAGGAGCAGGAGAAGCTGAAACAGTAGAAGAAGAAGAGATAAGCAGACCAGGCCTCATCATTCGAAGAGCAGGATTGGAGATGATATTGGTGGGAGTCATCGATGCTTTACCTCTTTCAAAAGAAATAGGCGCCGGAATAAGAGGAGTTTGTACAAAGGTACCAAAGAAATCACCAAAGGGAGAATCCTTGGTAAGATTTGACTTTTTAACTAAAGTAACAAAAGGCTCTTCTTCTTCCTCTTCCATGAGTGCGACACCCTCTGCTTGTCGTTCTTCTTCAGAAAGCAAGCCCAAGGTAGAGGGATTGGGATCAGATTGGCGAGCCAGTAACCATTGTTCTCCAAGATTATTGATAAAGGACTTGGTCATAGCAGAATTCCTGTACATAAGAGCCGGAAGAATAGCATCGGCTGAAAAACAAAGTATAAACATCATGGTTATAGAGATATACTAATCAGCAAAGGCGAAGTAAAATAATTATACTCACCAAAGGAACTATCCAAAGGAGTGTTAATGTTGCATATCCCAAAGGGAAACATTAAGCCCTCTTCAATTAGATGTGGTAAACTGAATTTCGCTCCCCGCAGTTTAGGCAAGGCAGAGGCCACAGAAGGATCATTGAGAAGACCTTGAGTGTCAGGAAGCGAGGGCAGATCATGTATCCATTGAATAGGAAAAGGAGGGGGAGAAGGTAGACGCATATAGAAAATTTTTTTATACCATTCACCTTGAGGGGGAATACGATTAAATAGAATGGCTTTGGGACGAGACTGAAACTTAAAAAATACCAACATCTACCCGACGAGGGATAAAGAAATGATGGAAAAGATGAGGAGACAGTGGGAAATCTAACAGTTTGAATACTCCAATGAAGCCCACTAGAATGGAAAAGGATTGAGGGACGAACTGGTTTAGCGGGATAGCAAAATAACGGCTAACCTCACAAAAAAAGGAGTGAAGAGGAAATCTGAAACCTTGCAGGACTTGGTCCCTGAAGATGGAGATACAGCCTAAGGGAGGAAGGTGAGGACCCTCATGGGGAGCAGGGCGGACAATGTAAGAGGGAAAACCATAGGTTTCCTGTAAGTCCACTTCTTCTGTATCTGTGAGGTCGGAAGAGCAAGAGAGGAACCATGCCGGAGAAGAAACCGCCATGAAGAGAGAAGGTCAGAAGAAGAGGAATTGAGAAGCGAAAAGATGGACGGAGGGAAGCAGAATAAGATTCCGTAAACCCTTGTCCCTTTTCTAGTCCTATGCTAAAACCTCTAAACATAAGATACGAAAGGGAAATAAAAGGTGCTCAGAATGTCAATCGTCATAAAAGGTAATAATATCATAGAATAAAGGGAAAGAGATGAAGTCAAATAAACTACCTCAGAAAAAACGTAAAATTTCCCTAGAAATAATTTTTGAAGAAACTTGATGAGACAAAACAAAAATTAATACTATAAATATAGGTTTAAAGCACGGGTTAAGCCTCGAATATTGATTAATGAAAACAACCTGGTTAAATTGAACCATCCTAATAAATCGACCGATAATTGGGGGTATCTTCGAAATATCGAACGATACCTACCAATGCTTATACCTAAGTCGACCGGGTCAGTAAAGAATGAGGATAATTGGGGGTATCTCCGAAATATCGAACGATACCTACCAATGTTTATACATATATCGACCGGGACAATAAAGAATGAGGATAATTGGGGGTATCTTCAAAATATCGGACGGTACTTACCAATGTTTATACATATATCGACCGGGTCAGTGAAGAATGGGTCATAGGGAAAAATTGGATACTAACAAGCTAAGTAGCATTTAGTACACGTACATGAAACCAACAAATTATCCAAAAATTTGAATAAAGAGATTATTCAGATTCACGTAAGTTTGTAAAATCTTAATTCCCCTTCTTTACAACAACTGGAGAATGAGTTAGAACTAGTTTGGGGTACAAATCAGGAGGTCTTTCTTCAATGAGTCTGCGACGATTCAGGAAATTGAGAGGAGGAACGCGCGCTAAGTAGCCCTCCTCTTCCAAATGTCGAATTGCTCCTTTGGCCCCTGCCGTAAAAGCAGACAAGATGGATCTCACAATCGGCCGGTTAAACTCAGTAGATTCGATCATGGCGGTGGCTCGTTCTGTGTAACGAACATCTTCGTGCTCCTTATAAACCACTAACGCCATCTGAGAGGTTTTCAGTTCATTCTCCCTAGCAGTGGCTTCAGCTTTTATTAAATCAAGGGAATTGTTTAGAGATGCCACCTCATTTTCTTTTAATTGCAAGGCCTTCAATTTTTCGCTCAATTCTGCTTCATAATTCTCTTTTAGTTCGCCCAGTTTTGAGGTTAGCTCTTGATTGAGGTCCGTAACCAATTTGAATTGGCCTTCAAGGCTCTCAATTTGAGTTTCAAATTGCTTCTTGGCGGCAGCAGAAAACTCGGCAGAAGACAATTCGATAACCTGCTGTCGCAACCCCTTGTTCTCCGATCTCAATTTCTCGTTCTCAATGTATAGATTGTGCAATAGTCGGGAGAAACCCATGTTCTCCAGCCACCGCTGGAAGCATATTCGAAACCGTAAGACTATACTTCATAAACAGAAAGCAGGAGTACGTAAACATACCTTATTCTCTTTATTAGAAAAGCGGTCAATCGCTTCAGGAATGGAAAGCCCCTCAAAGAGGGGACGCACCTCATCCCAGGAACTAGCGAAAGAACCCCCCCAATAATATGGGAAGAACAGGAATGGTAGAAGAGCCAGTTGAGAAGGAAGAAGTAGGGATAGATGGTGGAGCAAAAACCAAGTAAGAAGAAGGCGAAGAGGGTAGAGATCCTGAAGTCGGAATAGACAAAGGAAAAGTAAAAGAAACGTCATCAGAAGTACTAGTTTTAGGAAAAGGAGAGGTAGGAAAATTCAAGGAAGGATAAAGTTCTGCTAATGTGGGCTCATCGGAAAGAAGGCTAGTCTACACAAAATCTTCTGAAGCAGGCTCATCAGCAGAAAGAATAAGCCTCCTTTTTGGAGGAGGAGCCCTGGTTAGCTTGCGTCCCAGACGCTTGCCCACAGAAATCTCAGTTATGGGTTTATCAGAGCTACCAGGGGATGTAAGCTCGATAAGAGAAATAGAGGCAGATGGGGAGACAGTAACAGCTGCAGGAGACGTAATAGCGGGAGCAGGATCAGGGGGGATCTGCACAGCAGGATCCCTAGAAGAATCTCCTGGAGTCTCATGAAGCCCAGAAGAGCTAGGTATTTCGGCTAAGCGAGCCGGCTCTTCAATTGACGGTGGAGGGGCGATAGCGGCCAGAAATTCGGCCTCCTTGGCACGAAGCAATTCTTTTTCCACACGTATTTCTTCGTCAATCAAAGCATCATAGAAACTCTCCACTGTATAGAACAGAGAAATAATTTAGCCAGTTATAAGCAAAAAGAAAGGAACAAGGCGTTACCTAAGGAAATGCGAGTATCAGGTTTGACGGGGCTTAAACCAAATAGGTATAGAAGCTCGACCTTCAACCATTTCGGGATCGAAAGCCGATGACCTAATAACTTCTCACAATGAATGGGAAAAGTAGGAAGGAGATGAAACTCTCTAACATCGGGTAAGGGAGGTAAGAAAGATTTCCAAGCATGAGACCAAGGAATAGGTCTCGGAAACTTTAAAAAGAAAAAACGAGATTTCCAGGCTTTGAGAGACGATGGCATATCTCCAAAAAGGACCATTCTAGTTCTCGACTGGAATAAGAAGACACCAGGTTCTGAGAGCTTGGGGTAGGAAAACATGAAGAAATTTTGAGGAGTAGGAGGAATATCTCGTAGACGAAACAACATATAAGTACCGCATAGATAACGAAATGCATTAGGAGAAAATTGTTGCAAAGGAAGATCAAAATATCGACTTATTTCAATTAAGAAAGGAGGAATGGGGAACCTTAAGTCCCTTATCAACTGGTCCCTGAAAAAAGTCACGCAGTTATCAGGGGGATGATGAGGTCGATCCTTCGGTGTTGGGAGTATGATTTTATATTCCTTAGGAATTTCATATTGACAACGGATGGATAATCTAGCATTCTTATCAAAGATAGAAGACATATGGACATACCAAGGAGCAATTGCTTCTTCAGCCATGGACAAAGGTATGGGCTAGAGCAATGACGGATTACTTACTGAAGACAAGAAAGGGGATCGTCGTGAAATGGCGAGCACGAGGACTGGTTGAAGACAGCAACAGGGAAAGAACTCTAGAGAAGGAAAAAGGAAGGACGAGGTTTAAAGAGGAGACGAAAGGTTTAGGGTTTGAGAAACGCAAGATGGTCGTCAGATTAGGACGGTGGTAGCTCAGCAGACGCTGAGGATCGCAATAGAAAGACAAAAGGCCTATGTGATGTGGTGATTAGAAAAGGCATGTGTCAGGTCATCATAAAAAAAGGAGGGGCATTTATATCAGACACGACGAACCGAATCGCGATGGGGTTGGTAGTGCTTCGAACATTCTCTCACCCGAGGGAAAGCCAATCGCCGATTAGAAAATTTTGAAAGAAGACGTGATCGGCTAGGCCTAATAAAATAGAAAGGACAGAACTTTTTGACTATACCCAGGCTAAAGACGAGAATATTTTAAGAGTAAAAGGTTTAGAAGAGTGATAATCTGTCCGTGCAGAATATGACTTAGTATTTATTGAAAATATTTCTATTAACGAGGCCAATTGTGGTTATGTTAGATAAATCTGGTGGTTATAATATCAAACTGTACTGATAGTTAAAATAACCTTAGCTATGATAAATGATACATAGGATACATGAAGCAATGATGAACACAACAACACATTGTAAATGATAGAGGGATTCAGTAAGAGCCTTTGATTAGATACAAAAATTTGTCTTTACACTCAGAATCTCAGCAAATACATAGCGTCACATTTCCTCAGGAACAGCAAACCTCAAATAGATAACAAATATTACAAGCATAAACTCTTAGGGCACTCAGAGAATTTTAGTCCCACTAGATTCAAACTTACCATGGAGCAGAGATGGAAACAACCCACTTCGTCCGAGCTTGTTAAGGCATATACGAGGCAATATTTTGCCCGGGACGAAGAAAGCAACAAAAGCAAGAGAGCTCAAGGGCAATGAAAGAGGGGACCTTGATTCATTCCATAAAGGAAAAGTAAATGTGGAAACCACTTCCCCTCTCAAGCCGTATGAGCTCAGCAAGTGAAGCAACCAATCTTAGCCCAAGGGTATCGTGTGCTGTGCCCTTCACACAACACCCAGGGGTCATTTGGCTGCCCCTCTATAAGTAGAAAAAATTTCTCTGAAGTTTCTTGGGTCCTTCAAAGCACCTACATCTTTGGATACAAGATATGAACCGCAAAACTTCATCTCTTAAGAAGATCCCTTGAACCCCTGAAGTAGCCAGAGCAAAAATCCCAATAAACTCATACATAGATCTCACCCTGTCCAACAAAAGTTGCTTTCAAAAAGGAGGATCCACGACCATGGCCTTAGCAACAAAAACTGGCAAGGAGGAAAAAGAACTGAGAGGGGTTGTGGGTGAAGAGAAGGTTGTAGCCCTATTTAAAGGAGAAAAAGGCTTACAGTATGGCCACACTTAATCTATTAAGATAGTGGTACACAAAATCTGTGAGGTCATTTCAAAATCTGGAGCAGAGTCACGGGTAGGAAAAAAACAAGGTCATACTTATGTCTAGTCAGTCGTCTACACCTCCTTCGACTAGACTTGAAGGGAAGGCTAGTGATATGGGTTAGGTTTTGTGGGTCTTCAGATGAGGAAAGAAAAGGAAGAAAGAGTCAAAGGAGGAAAGCCAATAACGACCGATGCACACTGCAGAACAGAGATAACCCAATATCGGCCGATACATGCCTGCCGAATGAAGGTAGGTCAATATCGGTCGATACACGTCTGCCGAACGAAGGTAGGTCAATATCGGTCGATACATGCTTGCCGAACGAAGGTAGGCCAATATCGGTCTATACACGCTTGCCGAACGAAGGTAGGCCAATATCGGACGATACATGCTGTCTGTATAAAGGTAAGTTAATAACGACCGATACGCACTCCAAAGCAAAGATAGCCCAAAATCGGTCGATACATGCCTGCCGAACGAAGGTAGGCCAATATCGGTCGATACACGCTTGCCGAACGAAGGTAGGCCAATATCGGCCGATACATGCCTACCGAACAAAGGTAGGCCAATATCAGTCGATACATGCTGTCTGTATAAAGGTAAGTTAATAACGACCGATACGCACTCCAAAGCAAAGATAGCCCAAAATCGGTCGATACATGTCTGCCGAACGAAGATAGGCCAATATCGGTCGATACATGCCTACCGAACGAAGGTAGGCCAATATCAGTCGATACATGCTGTTTGTATAAAGGTAAGTTAATAACGATCGATACGCACTCTAAAGCAAAGATAGCCCAAAATTGGTCGATACATGTCTGTCGAACGAAGGTAGGCCAATATCGGTCAATACATGCTTGTCGTATCAAGGTAAGTTAATAACGACTGATACATACTCTAGAGCAAAATTAGACTAATATCGGCCAAAAGGGTTAACGAATGCCTCAGAAACATGTTGGATCAAATATTATTACAAACAGAAGTCACATGAAGAAGAATCATACATGAATATATCGAATAGAATAATTTATGATGGAAAGTATATATTTTTTGGCGGGAAATATGCTTTCAGATTGTCTTGCAGGCGCTAAACGACAAAGAAGGTACATCTGGGGTATAGAAAAGATTCCTTAAAAATCATCTTCCCCAAGTACGCAACTGATGTCATAACGAACTCTAACAAATCGGGGTCCACTTCATGACTACGGAGGTTATATGAAGTGGTATAAAAGGGGGAATTCTCTCCGTTGGCTAGGTAAGTTAACATCCCTAATTTTCTAGCTACTGTTCATCTTCTTTCTTCTTCCTTCCTCGACATCAAGGGAGATCACTAACTTGAGCGTCGGAGGGCCTAGCCAGGGATTCCCACCCCGGTCTCAGGTCACTGACGATAGTGTTGGTTGGTCTCTTGTGCGCAGGGAGCTTCAGGAGCTTGAGGTTTCACCGGCATTATTCCTCATCATTACAGTGGGTTTCCTTCTTCCGGATCTCCTTCACGGTCAGCTTCTCAGACATGATCAGTCGGCTTTACTTATTCCTTCCTCTTCTATTGCTGTTTCAGCTACTTCTGCCTCTCAGATGGCTACTACTACTTCTGCCTCCTCTCAACCTCTTTCCTTGGCTTTTCCTTCTTTGACCTCTGGATCTCGAGCTAAAAGGGCACCTTGCCGGAGATCTTCTCTGAATCCAGCGTCCTCGGCAATTCGTGCTTCAACAACTGAATCAACTCTCCTTGCTTTGCCACCTTCTGTCCCTTCTAGTTCTTCCTCTGTTGCTCTTGTTTCTACTACTTCTTTTCCTACTATTGTGTCTTCTTCTTCCCGGCCTCCTTCACCTTCAGTTCCCTTGCCTTTATTTATACAAGTTGTGGGTCTACCTTCGCAGATGGAACAAGCCTCTGATCCCCCTAGTTATGGTTCCCTACAGCTACAAGGCCTGTTGGCTGAATCTTGACTACATAGCCAAGAGCAATTAAGGGGCACCAATCTTTCAAACTGGGTTGACAGTCATAGTCGCCAAGCTATTGCTGTAAGTGTTTTCAATTATATGTTATTAACTTCTTATCACCTTTTCTAACCGTATTATTATTTTGTTTAGTTCCTTGCCTCAAGCCTCCACCTAGACCAGCTGCTTATGGCTCGGGAATGGGAAAACGACAAGTTAAAAGATCAAATAGAAACATTGAAAGTTACTCTTGTACGTGCAGCGGAGGCCGGCAAGAGGGGGGAGAATTGCTGCAAACAAAAATAAAACTACCCTCCTCGGATTTCAACTCAGAAAAACAATAGTAAAATTAAAACAAGCAAGGAAATAGAAATTAAGTAGAAGACAGGATTTAACCTGCTTACAACCAAGGACGTTGTTAATCCAGGGCAGTAGAAAAAGCTCAGTAGAAAAATCTCCTTTGCTGAAGGCAGAGAAGCCTTTTACACTTTGGAAGCTTAGAACTATTGCTAGGAAAGAGTACACAGTTGATTGCTTGAGTTGTTGTTACTTTTCTAGCTCCAGGGGCCTTTATATAGGTCCTGGAAATCTTATCCCGAGAGTCCAAGGCGCCTCCAACAAGGTTCAAGGCGCCTCCACCTCGGTCAGCGGATAAAACTTTATCCACAGCGCAAACGGTCAAACTGAGCTGGCTCAAGGCCCCTTAAACAAGCCTTTCAAGGCGCCTTCAATATTGAAGGCGCCTTGAATATGTTTGAGGCACCTTCAATATGTTTAAGGCGCCTTCAAGGTTTTTTCTATAGTAATTTCTGCTACAGTAATTTCAGCCTCTTTTGTCTCCTTTTCTTCTTCGCTTTGACTTCCAAAGCTCTGTTCTTTTGGGTGATTGCGGCCAATCGAAATAGGGCTCACTCGAACCCAATTCCCGACCTTCTCCTCGAGCAGCCTTCCATCCTAGCTTAACGTCCCTCGAACGCCGCGCACGCTCTTCACGCCCACCGGAGTACTCTTCCGCAGCTCTCTCGTCCTTCGGACGCACCGAGCCCGTCGGCTCTCTTCCTGTGTCGTCTTTCTCGCTAGCTGCGTCTTCCGCTCGACTTCCTGTGCTCCTAAGCTCCTGCACACTCAGACACAGGGATCAAACACAAAGCAGGACCTAACCAACTTGGTTGATCACATCAAAACACCACGGGGTCCAACAATCTCCTCCTTTTTGATGTGCATCAACCCAAGTTCAAGTTAGGGAAATAATAGACACAAAAAGTAATTTTAAAGAAAAAATTACTAAACTTACTAGTTAAGCAAAACTTTTGCAATAAATAAAATTGCAACACATTTTGAAAAAAATAGGTAAACTTTTAATTTTCCTAACTCCCCCTCAACTTGTACTTATCTCTTCCCCTTTGATCACAGCAAAAATGGGGTCCTAATTAGAGGGAACTTAAAAAAAATTCTAATTGAATGAATTTTCAAACAGAATTTTCCAGAAAAAAATATTTCTAAAAATGAATAAACAAAATTTTCAAAAATGTTTGATCAAACTTTCAAAGCATTATTTAATTCTAACTTTTAAATGCTTTTTCAGAAAGTTAATTAAACCTTTCATTTCAATATTTCAGCTTCCAGGTCGTGGCGAGGCACTAGGCCTTCTTGGTTATTGGAGCAACAACCACTTCCTTGACAAAGCTTTATAAAGAAATTTACTGTTTAATTTTCTTCTCTGAAAGCACTAAGTCTAATATTTCAACTAAGATCAAATATTAAGATTTTTAAATTTCCATTTTAACTTCTCATAAGTTCTTAATTCATAGTTTTTTAGAATTATGGCAAAAAATATTGAGCATGCAAAAAATTGTACATTTTCTATTGTTAGTTTGTCAAAATCTTTTAATTAACAAATTGTGTCTTTTAACTCAATATTCTTTAATAGTTTTTCAGTTTTTAATTTAAAATATTCTTTCGACGAAATAATTTATAATTCACGAAAACCTTTCGGCAATATTTCAATTGAAACAATTAATTTGCCAAGAGGTAGAGACCATACCTGACTTACCTTGTCGACGGTTGATTCTCCCCCTGTTGACTTGTTTTCGTCTTATGATGTTTCTTCCCCTTCATCAATGCTCATTTGTGATGAGCATTCTAGGTCTTCAAGATGGAGTTCGGTTACTGGTTTTGTCTCGGCACTTACCTCGGTTTTGGACTCTTCTAATGTCATATCAGTGTCCATCGAGGAGTCGGATTCAACTTCAATTTGTTCTTCGTGGAGTTTTAAGAAGTTTTCCCAAAGTTCTTTTGCGCTATTGTACTCTCCGACTTTGTCGAGATCTTCATTTGGTATTGTGGTTAGAAGATGAAATTCAGACCGTGCATTTGCCATAAACTTGTCACGTTGCTTCTCGTTCCAGAGGTATTTCTCGAGCTCTTCTCCATTTGCTTTCTTTGGTGCTTCATAACCATATTTCATTATTAAATAAATAGAAAAATCAGAGTTAAGGTATACCTCCATCTTTTGCTTCCATTAAGCAAACTCCCCCTCGAATGCAGGTGGGTAATCACTGTCTCCGGCCATCGTTTTGATCGTTGTGCATCAGTCGGCGGTTAGTCCTTCTGAGCGGTCTGGCTCTGATACCAATTGTAGGTGCAGCGGAGGCCGGCAAGAGGGGGGTGAATTGCTGCAAACAAAAATAAAACTACCCTCCTCGGATTTCAACTCAGAAAAGCAATAGTAAAATTAAAACAAGCAAGGAAATAGAAATTAAGTAGAAGACAGGATTTAACCTGGTTACAACCAAGGAGGTTGTTAATCCAGGGCAGTAGAAAAAGCTCAGTAGAAAAATCTCCTTTGCTGAAGGCGGAGAAGTCTTTTACACTTTGGAAGCTTAGAACTATTGCTAGGAAAGAGTACACAGTTGATTGCTTGAGTTATTGTTACTTTCCTAGCTCTAGGGGTCTTTATATAGGTCCTGGAAATCTTATCCCGAGAGTCCAAGGTGCCTCCAATAAGGTTCAAGCGCCTCCAGCTCGGTCAGCGGATAAAACTTTATTTGCAGCGCAAACGGTCAAACTGACCTGGCTCAAGGCGCCTTAAACAAGCCTTTCACGGCGCCTTCAATGTTGAAGACGCCTTCAAGGTTCCTTCTACAGTAATTTCTACTACAGTAATTTCAGCCTCTTTTGTCTCCTTTTCTTCTTCGCTTTGGCTTCCGAAGCTCCGTTCTTTTGGGTGATTGCGGCCAACCGAAATAGGGCTCATCCAAACCCAATTCCCGGCCTTCTCCTCGAGCAGCCTTCCGTCCCGGCTTAACGTCCCTCGAACGCCGCGCACGCTCTTCACGCCCACCGGAGTACTCTTCCGCAGCTCTCTCGTCCTTCGGACGCACCGAGCCCGTCGGCTCTCTTCCCATGCCGTGCTTCTCACTAGCTGCGTCTTCCGCTCGACTTCTTGTGCTCCTAAGCTCCTGTACACTCAGACACAGGGATCAAACACAAAGCAGGACCTAACCAACTTGGTTGATCACATCAAAACACCATGGGGTCCAACAACTCTTCCTCATTCCCACACTGACATGACTCAATTGTGAGAGAAGGTAGCCTCACAAGATCAATAACTAGAGGCTATGAAGAAGGAATTACAGGAATTGCAACAGTCACTGAAAAACAAAGATCTTGAAAGGAGAACTTTAGAACTACGAGTGGATTGATTGCATTCCAGTCTCCAGGTGGAAACTGCTTTGAAAGACAAAGCCCTCTCCGATGTTTCTCATAAAAGCATTGTTTTAGAGAAAGTGGAGAGGCTTCATAATATCTTTCTTTCTGAGCGGGCTCAAGATTTAGCCTCAAAAGATTTTGCTATTTTACAGGAGCAAGAGCAAAGGAAAACTCAGGATGCTGAGATATCATCGCTCCAGAAGGAATTAAAGCAACTTAAATTAGAGAGAGACACTCTCAAAGATCAAAATACTAAACTTCAAACTGAATTTTAGAGTTACAAGGAGCATGAAGAAAGCCGATGGGAAGAGAGACGCTTAACTTATCTAAGATCTCCGACGTTTGTTAATGAATATGTTCGTCGAATCATAGGCGCTCTAAATCATTCTGTGGCAGGGGTTATTCAGCAATTGAGAGAAGGCGGTTATCTACCTCGAGAACCCCCTTCTTTATTCATAAACCATCGCAGGCTTAACCAAGAATTGCTCGAAAATTTGACTAGCCATTTTGAGTAAGCATAATCATGTATTTATAAGAGACTTATAATTAAAATACTTGTAATTAAAAGACTTGTAATTAAGTACTTGGAATATTAAAGGACTTGTAATTAAAAGACCTATACTTACCTGGTTTTCTGGCCTGTTTTAGCTTGATACTGCTTCCTTTGAGATGCTCTTGAGAGTTAAGAATAAGTGTTATTTTGTTCAGAAATTCCTTCCTTATTCCTTGAAATTGGGCCTCGTTTCGATAAGCTCCTCTGTTCGTAATATCTTCATCGGCCGTATGATTTTGAGCAGTAAAATTTTCCATAAACTCCTTGCACTTCAATCAGGCAGGAATATATATAGAATTCCATCCATACTTCAGAAGGGCATGTAACCTCAGACGACTTTACATGAGAAACCCCATAGGATTTATGTTTTCTTAGTCGGGTGTACGACTCCGGGCAATTCTAAATAGAGCACCTCATATGCTTGTGACTCCTGATAGGGAATATAATCTTGAAGGATTACTTATATATATATATATATATATATATATAAAGAATTCCCCTCAAACTTTGAATCTTGGTCGGGATTGTAACATTGAGTGATTTTCATAAAGAAATCCGTATAACTCTGAATTTCCAGCAGGAGTATAACCTCGATCGATCATAGCGGGGAAATCAATCAGCTAATGTTTTTCATCTATGCCCTCCATCTTGATTGGCTTAATATGAAAAATTTTATTGTGCTTTGAGTTTCTAGTCGGGCGTATAATCCCGATTGATTTGGGCCAATAAATTATTGTGCTATGTCATATATGGATCATGTGTTCAATCTTGCATGATTTCATTTATAATAGTTTAAAGTCTCCGGTTCCTTTCTTAAAGACCTTTCCAGGTTACTTCATGAGATTTCTTGGTCGACTGTGCTTTAGTGATAGTTTAAAGTCTCCGGTTCCTCCCATGAAGACCCGTCCGGAATACTTCATGAGATTTCCCGATCGACTATGCTTTTGTGATAATTTAAAGTCTCCGGTTCCTCCCATGAAGACCCGTCCGAGCTACTTCATGAGATTTCCCGATCGACTATGCTTTTGTGATAGTTTAAAGTCTCCGGTTCCTCCCATGAAGACTCATCCGAGCTACTTCATGAGATTTCCTGATCGACTATGCTTTTGTGATAGTTTAAAGTCTCCGGTTCCTCCCATGAAGACTCGTCCGAGCTACTTCATGAAATTTCCCGATCGACTATGCTTTTGTGATAGTTTAAAGTCTCTGGTTCCTCCCATGAAGACCCATCCGAGTTACTTCATGAGATTTCCCGATCGACTATGCTTTTGTGATAGTTTAAAGTCTCTGGTTCCTCCCATGAAGACTCGTCTGAGCTACTTCATGAGATTTCCCGATCGACTATGCTTTTGTGATAGTTTAAAGTCTCCGGTTCCTCCCATGAAGACTCGTCCGAGCTACTTCATGAGATTTCCCGATCGACTATGCATTTATGATAGTTTAATGTCTCTGATTCCTCCCATGAAGACCCGTCTGAGTTACTTCATGAGATTTCCTGATAGATTATGCTTTTATGATAGTTTAAAGTCTCCAGTTCCTCCCATGAAGACTCATCCGAGTTACTTCATGAGATTTCCTGATTGACTATGCTTTTATGATAGTTTAAAGTCTCCGGTTCCTCCCATGAAGACCCGTCCGAGTTACTTCATGAGATTTCCCGATCGACTATGCTTTTATGATAATTTAAAGTCTCTGATTCCTCCCATGAAGACCCGTCCGAGTTACTTCATGAGATTTCCCGATCGACTATGCATTTATGATAGTTTAAAGTCTCTGGTTCCTCCCATGAAGACCCGTCCGAGTTACTTCATGAGATTTCCTGATCGACTATTATTTGACTAAAATTGCAAGGCTAGCACTTGTTGGATCGAGACTGGGCTAGAGGGGGGGGGTGAATAGCGCTCACGGAAATTTCGTTCGTATCGGAATCGTAAAAAGTGTAAGAGTTAATGCAGCGGAGAAAACAGACACACAAAGACGCAAGAGATTTTTACTTCGTTCGGAGCCTAAGACGACTCCTACTCGAAGGCCCGCGATCCTTGATCGCTTCCGATGGGCAACAACTATAAGCTCGATTATTACAAACTAAGTATTACAAGAAATGCGATAAAAGAAATCTATACCGACGACGAAAAGAGAAATCTTGGAGCTCTGGGTCGTCGGAGACTTGTAACAGCACTTCCGGGAGTCTTTCGGAGCAGCACGTTGAAGAAAGAAGACTTGGAATTCGTTGGTTTGAGCTGCTGGTCGAACCCCCTTTATAAATAGTGTTCAAGGCTCCTTAAACAAGCTCCAAGGCACCTTAAAAGAGAGTTTTATCCCGATCTGCTCGCTGTGATAACCCTTTGACTGCCGCGACCTGAAGGCGCCTTCAACCACTTCAAGGCGCCTCCAAGCTATCTAAGGTGTCTTAAGCCCATCCAAGGCGCCTTAAGCCTGCTCCTCGCGCCAGCTCAGGATTTTGAACCCGAGGCACCTCCAAGCCCCATGGAGGCGCCTCGGACACTGTTCATCCGAGGCAAATCTTCGTTATTTTGTACCTGCAAGACATGTTAGTCCCAAACAACATCCTGCAACACAAAGTTAGCACAAAATAACAGTATGGATAATAAAGAATGTTAAGATAGTTTCCGGACTGTCCGGGTCTGACTTCGGATTTTCGACCGGAAACCCTAGGTCGACCCGACGCCTACTATTCCTTCTATGGGGAACGCGTCCTCACCTACTCCACTCAGGAGATTTACCTGTTGCCAGTGCAATCCTCCAGATCGACTGGACTTTTGCTCAGCACTCGATACTTCCGGACTTTCTGCTGGACATCCGCTTCCCGACTAGTCCAGTCTTTCACCTGGTTCGCGACACCAGGACTTTCCACCTAGGGTTACCACCCCCTAGGACTTTTTACCTGAAGTCATCGACCTGCCAAGACTTTCCGCATAGGGTTACCGCCCCCTATGACCTAGGGTGACCACCCCCTAGGGTTTATCCCTTTGCCTAACCGCAGCTAGGACTTTCCTGAAATCCTCAAGTAGACTTGTTAGAATACAAAAGATCTTAACTTTGAATTCTTTTCCATTATCAAAACACGAGTTCGATCGTCGGATGTTTCCCGCACCAACAATCTCCTCCTTTTTGATTATGGCAACTCAAATTTAAAGTTAAATAAACAAATGAATAGATAACCATTTAACATAGACAAATTTGCTAATTATAGGTGAACACATTAACCAAAGCAAATTTGCTAAACTATATGCTCCCCCTTAACTATTGCTCCCCCTTAACTGATGCTCCCCCTTTAATATTAATTTGAATTTTGCTACTCTCCCCCTTTGCCATATATCAAAAAAACAATAATAGACTTTTGAATAACTAGATACTTAACATTCATTTCTTATTTATGGCTAAGATGTATCTTTTTGATAGATTTTAAAGGCTAGGAGAAAAGTAATCTTTGAGGGTAATAAAAAGAATTCTGTAGGAATTTACAATGTTAGATTTCAAAGTTAGCTAGGCTCAGCAAGGATTTGAACATTAAGATTGTAACTTAGCTTAGATCTTTAGAAGTATTGAATTTGAAAACTTAGGTTAATAGTAAACTTAAGTTTGAACAACATTTAAATTTGGTTTAGGTTATTTATTCAAACTCAGTTGGTCCTTAAGTCCAAGCATGAGTTATAATCAGTAGATTAACTTACTAGGCATCAGAGCCCTAAAGATCAAAACATGCTTAAGCAGAAAACTAAGTGTCATTTTACCAACTGTCTAACCTTTAGCTACTTGCTGACTGCCTATAGGGCAACAGCTTTCACATGGTTAGTCAAGTCAAGTTGATTTGATCCAGTTAGATTTGACTAGAGCTGGAAGACTCAACTTGATTTAATGTATATTGCGTATTTAACGCCCAGACTCATATCGATGCACAGATATAAGCATTCTTGAGTCCAGGCTGTACCCTATGCATCTCATGCCGTTCTATGTCTTTCAAACACAATCAAGGTAAACCTAGGTGTTTGTGAGATGCTCTGACTTAATTCTAGGGGAACATGATTTCTAGGGGAAAACTTAGGCTAATTCTAGAATTTTGAAAAATCTACGAAATTGAGAATTTTGAAAATTATTTTTCCTAGAATTTGAAAAAAAACAAGACAACAGAATGAGACACCTACTCTACCCAACACATTCCTATTTGCCTTCTAAGTGCACTAAACTCAAGTTCAGGTAAGGGTTTTGTAAAGATGTCAGCTAGGTTTGATTTGGACTCAACGTGGTTGAGTGCAATTTCACCTTTAGCTACATGATCTCTTACAAAGTGGTGTTTTACCTCTATGTGTTTAGTCCTGGAGTGGTGAATAGGATTCTTGGTGAGATTAATTGAGCTGATATTATCAATAAAGATTTGTGTATTTTTATATTCTAGTTGATAGTCTTTTAATGTATGCATCATCCACAACAGTTGAGATGCACATTCTCCTAGAGCTATGTATTCAGCTTCTGTGGTGGATAGAGCAACACAATGTTGCTTTCTGCTAGACCAACTTACTAGGCACTGACCTAGAATCTGGCAGCTACCACTTGTACTTTTTTTGTCTAACTTGCACCCGGCATAGTCTGAATCAGAATAGCCATAAAGGTCAAAGGTGCAAGTTCTTGGATACCAAAGTCCTACATTTAGAGTTCCTTTAATATACCTAGGTATTCTTTTAACGTATGATAGGTGTGACTCTTTTGCACAGGATTGGTATCTTGTGCACATACCTACTGCAAACAATATGTCGGGTCGACTTGCAGTTAGGTAAAGTAGGCTACCTATGGCACTCCTATAGTATTTTGGGTCAACTGGTTTTCCTTCAGGGTCAGAGTCAATGTTTATGTTGGTTGCCATTGGAGTATTTATAATTTTTGAATTTTCCATACAGAATTTTTTAATTAACTCCTTAGCATATTTAGTTTGATAAATGTAGATTCCATCTTTAGTTTGTTTAATTTGTAAGCCTAAGAAGAAATTAAGTTCCCCAACCATACTCATTTCAAATTCACTTTCCATTAATTTGACAAATTCTTTTAAGAATTTTGAATTAGTTGAGCCAAAGATTATGTCGTCAACATAGATTTGGGCTACAAAGATGTCTTTTTCTATAGTTTTCACGAACAAAGTCGGATCGATTTGTCCTTGGTTAAAGTCTTTGGATATTAAGTAATTAGATAATCTTTCATACCATGCTCTAGGGGCTTGTTTTAGTCCATATAATACCTTTTTTAATTTAAATATGTGGTTAGGGTAGTCTATGTCTTCAAACCCTGGAGGTTGGCTTACGTAGACCTCTTCCTTGATAAAATCATTTAAAAAGGCTGACTTAACGTCCATTTGGTACAATTTGAATCCTTTATTTGCTGCATAGGCTAATAACATCCTAATGGACTCGAGTCTAGCTACCGGAGCATAAGTTTCATCATAGTCTAAGCCTTCGACTTGACTAAACCCTTTGGCTACTAACCTAGCTTTGTTTCTTATTATATCACCATGATCATCCAACTTGTTCCTAAAAACCCATTTGGTGTCTATTATTGATTTATCTATGGGTTTAGGTACAAGGTCCCAGACTTGGTTTCTCTCAAATTGTGCTAATTTTTCCTGCATTGCAATGATCCAATCTAGATTAGGCAGGGCTTCTTCTATAGTCTTAGGTTCAATTTTAGAAATAAGGGCAATCTGACTAAGGTTTCTATAGGATGATCTAGTCCTAACTCCTAGGTTTGAGTCACCCAAAATTTAGTCAGGTGGGTGAGAGGTACTTACTCTAGTTGGTCTTATCTGTGGGTCAGAAACTGGTTCTTCTGACTCATTAAGATTAGGTTGGATTTCATCATCTTCTATAGCTTTTGGATTAATGTCAATATTTTTATTTATATAAGGTAAGCTATTTTCTTCATCAAATATTACATTAGTTGTTTCTTCAACTTTCAAGGTATTTTGATTATATACTCTAAAGGCCCTACTGGTAGAGGAGTATCCTAAGAATATTCCTTGGTTAGACTTGGGTATAAATTTTCCTAAGTAATCTTTAGTATTTAAAATGTGAACTTTACACCCAAATACTTTTAGATAGTTTAGATTGGGAATTTTATGATAGTATAGTTCATATGGTGTTTTATTGTGAGATTTGTTAATTAAAATTCTGTTTTGAATATAATTTGCAGTATTTATTGCTTCAGCCCAAAATTGATGATTTAAGTGATATTCGTTTAACATAGTCCTAGCGGCTTCTTGTAATGTTCTATTTTTACGTTCCACTAGATCATTTTGTTGGGGGGGTTCTAGGACATGAAAATTCATGTTGGTATCCATTTATTTTACAAAATTGGGTAAACCTATGATTTTCAAATTCCCCTCCGTGATCACTTCTTATTCTTTTAATTTTAGTATCTTTTTCATTTTCCGTTAAATTGCAAAAATTACTAAATATTTCATAGGTTTCATCTTTTGTTTTTAGAAATTTTACCCATGTGTACCTAGAGTAGTCATCAATTATTACTAAGCAATATTGGTTCTTGCTTAGTGATTTGGCTCCATGTGAATCAAATAGATCAAGGTGAAGGAGCTCAAGTATGGTGTTAGTTCTTTCTAGGTTGGTTGACTTGTGGGTTGACTTGGTTTGTTTTTCTTTTTGACACGCATCACAGATTGAGTTTTCAATAAATTTTAATTTGGGCAAACCTCTAACTAGACCATTTTGACTCATTTTTGAAATGAGTCTAGTGTGAGTGTGACCCAGCCTTCTGTGCCACAGTTGGGTTTCCTCTTGTTGTGTCAGGAGACACTTTATTGAGGATATTGATAAGTCAATTGTGTAGATGTTATTCTTTCTAAGTCCTTTAAGTTTAATTTCCGGGTTTTCAATATTTTTAACTAGACATCCAGATTTATCAAAATTGACTAGGTATCCGCTGTCACACAATTGACATATACTTAGTAAATTAAAGTTAAAATTTTCAACCAATAAAATATTTCGAATAATGAAATCGGAACTAAGTTCAATATTACCTTTTCCGATTACTTTAAGTTTACCGTCGTTGCCGAATGCAACTGATCCTAGACTCTTGTACTTGAGTTTGGTAAACTTCAACTTATCTCCAGTCATATGTCTGGAGCATCCACTATCCAACATCCATTGATCCAATTCCTACACATGAAGTAGTTGAATTGGTTTCTTTTTAATGGATTTAAAGATAGCGTGATTGAAGTAGACTCCTTAGATTTTCTATGTTACTCTATTGTAATCAAGGTAATTTAGCAAACACTTAAGCCTATGGTTATTAACGTTTTGAAATTTAAGTTTAAAATAATTTTAAAATTTAGTTTTTAAAATAATTTTTGAAATTTAGTTTTTGAAATAATTTTTGAAATTTAGTTTTAAAATAATTTTTGAAATTTAGTTTTTAAAATAATTTTTGAAATTTAGTTTTTAAAATAATTTTGAAATTTAGTTTTTAAAACTAAATTTGAAATCTAGTTTTTGAAATAATTTTAAAATTTTGTTTTTGAAACTAATTTTGAAATCTAGTTTTTGAAATAATTTTGAAATTTAGTTTTTGAAATTTGTTTTGAAATTTGGTTTTTAGAAATAATTTTGAAATTTAGTTTTTAAAATAATTTTGAAATTTAGTTTTTAAAATAATTTTTGAAATTTAGTTTTTAAAATAATTTTGAAATTTAGTTTTTAAAATAATTTTTGAAATTTAGTTTTTAAAATAATTTTGAAATTTAGTTTTTAAAACTAATTTTGAAATTTAGTTTTTAAAACTAATTTTTGAAATTTAGTTTTTAAAATAATTTTGAAATTTAGTTTTTAACACTAATTTTGAAATCTAGTTTTTGAAATAATTTTGAAATTTAGTTTTTGAAACTAATTTTGAAATCTAGTTTTTGAAATAATTTTGAAATTTAGTTTTTGAAACTAATTTTGAAATCTAGTTTTTGAAATAATTTTGAAATTTAGTTTTTGAAACTAATTTTGAAATTTGGATTTTAGAAATAATTTTGAAATTTAGTTTTTAAAATAATTTTGAAATTTAGTTTTTAAAATAATTTTGAAATTTAGTTTTTAAAATAATTTTTGAAATTTAGTTTTTAAAATAATTTTGAAATTTAGTTTTTAAAACTAATTTTGAAATCTAGTTTTTGAAATAATTTTGAAATTTAGTTTTTGAAATAATTTTGAAATTTAGTTTTTGAAATTTTGTTTTTGAAATAATTTTGAAATTTAGTTTTTGAAACTAGTTTTGAAATCTAGTTTTTGAAATAATTTTTGAAATTTAGTTTTTGAAATAATTTTGAAATTTAGTTTTTGAAACTAGTTTTGAAATCTAGTTTTTGAAATAATTTTTGAAATTTAGTTTTTGAAACTAATTTTGAGATTTAAGATAATTTTGACAGTTAAAAATAATTTTAAAAATAATTGTTAATTAACTTTAATTTTAATTTTAATTTCTTAGTCATCTCACCCGATCTAAATTGTCAATCAGGGAATCCTATAATTGTTGTGAGATGAATTATTGTTGAATTTGAGGGTCTGGTTTAACTTGGTGTTAGATTCTGGTTCAGCTTTGGGTTCAACAAGTAAGCATTCTTTGGATAAACTTCTGGGATATGGTGAGTCACAAGGAGCTCATTAAAGTAACCATGCCTTCGAGGTTTTCCAAATAGTCCTACCCATTGAACTTAATACTCAACCTTGGTCTAACTAGTTGGGATTCATTTAAGGGTAGCTTCGGTCATTTCCACTTGGCCAAATGCACCAGGTCGAAGTCATATCTTCCTAGACATGGGATGCCCAAGTTTCCCTAACGTACTATCATCCAAAAATTTCACCGGTACTGTGGTTTAAGTTAAACTTAGCCCATTTTTAAACTAGCCTTAATTACCCTGTCGGGTATTCTACTCTTGTTTTACCCATTTTGGGTAAATTAGGTTCAGATACCCTGTCGGGTAGTTCAGTTGGAGGTGCCAGCCATAGTTTGCAAAATCACGATACGGATCGTAGGATCGTATGATCCTACGATCCGGAAACCCAAAATCGATCCAGGATCGTGCAGAATCGTTTTTGCAGTAGGATCGCAGCAGGATCGGTAGGATCGGTAGGATCGGAGCAGAATCGGTAGAATCGGAGCAGGATCGGAGCAGGATCGGTGGAAGCTTTGAGAGGTCATAACTTTTGACTCGGATTGAACCACGGGGCCTATAATATATCAAATTAAAGCTCGTTCAGAGATCTTTAATAAATTTCAAAGTTTATCCTTAACCATTATCTTTTTTTCATCTTATTAGAGTTTTAAATTATTTAAATATATGTTTAATTATTTTTTAGTTAGTTTTTTTATCAATAATATTCTGTCATTTATTTTTCTCAAAATAATAAGTTTTTGGATGTCTATTGTCTAGTATTGTGTGACATCAACCAGTCTTTAGAAGATTATTTCCGGCATTCATATTTGAATCAAAGGATTCAATAACTTCTGTTATATACGTTAGATGCTTTGCTGACATTTAAATTGAATTATCTTATAAATCAAGGATATATTTTTGACATTGTATGTGTTATTATTATTGTGTTAATAGATATTTTATATTCTTTCATTTTATGATATGAAAATATAAATATTATTACTATGCGAGAATGATAGTTGAATTACAAGTTAATTTAAATTTGTACATGTAGTAATGTAATTTGATGTGTTGAGTGTAAATAATTACATATATATACAAAATTAGTTATTTATTTATATGTAAATGAGTTTTTTAGGTATTTTTTCTAATTATTAATCATGTATGATAAAATTTTAAGGGTTTTTGGTAGGATCGTACGATTCTACGATCCGATCCTGACCGATCCGATCCTGACCCTAAATCGATCCTGCGTAGAATCGCGATTCTACAAACTATGGTGCCAGCTAGTTTGGATCCACCATCTATTTTTGAATTTTGAATTTATAATTTAATTTAATTTTGAATTTTGAACTTAGAATTTATATTTTAATTTTGAATTTTGATTTTGAATTTTGAATTTAGAATTTATAATTTAGTTTCAAATTTTTAATTTGATTTTCAATTTTGAATTTAGAATTTATAATTTAGTTTCGAATTTTTAATTTGATTTTCAATTTAGAATTTATAATTTAGTTTCGAATTTTTAATTTGATTTTGAATTTTGAATTTAGAATTTTTAAAATTTTTAAGATCGTTTTCCTTTTAGCTTTCCCTGGATCATAGTCTCGATATGGTCTATCGAGGTAGTATATTTGATCCTTCGGAACCCAGTATCGGCCAAGTCCAACATGATTGATCAATTTGGACTTGGGGACCCATGCTTGGACTGATTTACTACTTTGTTTGTTTATTAAGGATAAATAAGATCTATATTTCTTTTTACTTTTATATCTCAGCCCAGTTTTGTTGTAGACGGCTCTTTGTGTCCCAAGAATTATGTCCAAATTCTTGGATCCCAGAGAGAACCGTTCTAAAGTATTTTTTAAATCTTTTACCTGATTTTTCAAACTAGAATTTTCTTCCTCAAGTTTTTGAACTTGAGTAGAATTTCCAGTTTGAACTTGATCAGGTAAAAATTATTGTTTGTCACTTCTTTAAGGACGGCTACTTCCTTTAGAAGTGATTTAATCCTAAGGTTTGACTTAGCTAGTTTGCGAAGTAAGTGATTAACTAAATTATTAAGCCTTGGAATACTTACAGTGGAGTCTGGCCCTTCTGAAACGGATGCGGATCCGTGGCTTTGCTCGGACTCGGCTTCTGACTCGTTCTCGATGATCTGGTCCCGGGCCATCAGTGCAAGTAGACTTGTGTGATCGAGTTCATCGTCGTCGTCCTCCGAAGAAGATTCGTCCCAGGTTGCTTTCAGGGCCTTCTTTCTTCTTTGCTTTTTGGCCTCCTTTTGGTTGGGACAGTTGGCTTTGATATGCCCCTTCTGGTTGCACCCATAACAAGTGACTTCGAACTTTACCTTTGAGTTCGGTTGGGCCTCCCTGGATTGAACTGCCTTCTTCAGATCTTTCTTGTTGAACCCCTTCTTCTTCTTGTAGAGCTTCTTCAAAAGATTCACGAGTTCGCTGGTCAGTTCATCCTCTGAATCTTCTGAGTCGGGTTCGTCTTCTGATTCCGATTCAATTTTTCGTCTTACTCTTGATTCCCGTGTTCGACTCGTACCTGCAACCAAAGCAATACCCTTCTCGGATGGCTGTGCATTAGTTTGTTCATGAAGTTCAAATTCAGAAAATAACTCGTCTAACTTTAAAGAAGATAAGTCTTTGGAGACCTTGTAGGCATCTACCATTGATGCCCACAATGTACTCCTTGGAAACGAATTTAATGCGTACCTTATGACGTCCCGATTTTTGACTCTCTGTCCAATTGCATGAAGAGAGTTGAGAATGTCCTGGATGCACGCGTGAAGCTGGCTCGTCGTCTCACCTTCCTGCATTTTTAAATTATACAATTTATTAAATAATAAATCTCTTTTACTTACTTTTGTGTCCGTGGTGCCCTCGTGGAGTTTGATCAGCTTTTCCCAGAGTTCCTTTGCGGTTGAAAAGGGACCGACTCTGTTGAGCTCCTCCTTGGTAAGACCGCACTGGATGGTGCAGGTAGCTTTGGCGTCGGCTTCCACCTTTTTGATAAAGGCTGGCTCCCAGTTCTCACAGGATGTAAGCTTATCGTCTGTATCAGTTGGTAGTTGAAGTCCTGTCTTGACTATCATCCAAGTGTCGAACTAGATCTTCAGATATATCTCCATTCGCCCCTTCCAATATCCGAAGTCTTCTCCGGAAAATAGTGGGGGACGAACAGTGCTATATCCTTCTTGTTGAGTCATTTTAGACCTAAACAAAAAAAACAAAGAGATCTATTCCAAGACTGAGTCTTGGATTAGTAGTGCGGGAGGAAGAAGAAAAAAAAATAACGAGCTCAAGTGGTATTGACCAACTTTGAGCAACACTGATTAGAAAAGAATTAGAACTTTAGCTAATTAGCTAATTTCTAATTGACTCCGAAACAAAATACCATGAAAAAAAAATTGTTTTTGAATGGTGGTTGCACCAGTTCAAAACAACCCCGCTCTGATACCAATTGTTGGATCGAGACCGCGCTAGAGGGGGGGTGAATAGCGCTCGTGGAAATTTCGTTCGTATCGGAATCGTAAAAAGTGTAAGAGTTAATGCAGCGGAGAAAACATACACACAAAGACGCAAGAGATTTTTACTTCGTTCGGAGCCTAAGGCGACTCCTACTCGAAGGCCCGCGATCCTTGATCGCTTCCGATGGGCAACAACTATAAGCTCGATTATTACAAACTAAGTATTATAAGAAATGCGATAAAAGAAATCTATACCGACGACGAAAAGAGAAATCTTGGAGCTCTGGGTCGTCGAAGACTTGTAGCAGCACTTCCGGGAGTCTTTCGGAGCAGCACGTTGAAGAAAGAAGACTTGGAATTCATTGGTTTGAGCTGCTGGTCGAACCCCCTTTATAAATAGTGTTCAAGGCGCCTTAAACAAGCTCCAAGGCGCCTTAAACGAGAGTTTTATCCCGATCTGCTCGCTGTGATAACCCTTTGACTGTCGCGACCTGAAGGCGCCTTCAACCCCTTCAAGGCGCCTCCAAGCTGTCTAAGGCGCCTTCAGCCCATCCAAGGCGCCTTAAGCCTGCTCCTCGCGCCAGCTCAGGATTTTGAACCAGAGGCGCCTCCAAGCCCCATGGAGGCGCCTCGGACACTGTTCATCCGAGGCAAATCTTCGTTATTTTGTACCTGCAAGACATGTTAGTCCCAAACAACATCCTGCAACACAAAGTTAGCACAAAATAATAGTATGGATAATAAAGAATGTTAAGACAGTCTCCGGACTGTCCGGGTCTGACTTCGGATTTCCGACCGGAAACCCTAGGTCGACCCGACGCCTACTGTTCCCTCTACGGGGAACGCGTCCTCACCTACTCCACTCAGGAGATTTACCTGTTGCCAGTGCAATCCTCCAGATCGACTGGACTTTTGCTCAACACTCGATACTTCCGGACTTTCTGGTGGACATCCGCTTCCTGGCTAGTCCAGTCTTTCACCTGGTTCGCGACACCAGGACTTTCCACCTAGGGTTACCACCCCCTAGGACTTTTTGCCTGAAGTCATCGATCTGCCAAGACTTTCCGCATAGGGTTACCACCCCCTATGACCTAGGGTTACCACCCCCTAGGGTTTATCCCTTTGCCTAACCGCAGCTAGGACTTTCCTGAAATCCTCAAGTAGACTTGTTAGAATACAAAACATCTTAACTTTGAATTCTTTGCCATTATCAAAACACGAGTTCGATCGTCGGATGCTTCCCGCACCAACAGCACTAACCTCGTGATGGTTTAATCATTTTCGAAGAATTTTTTAAGGAAGCTTGGTCGGTCATTCATTATAGCTCCCAATTGATGAATATTTGATCCAAATAAGCATGTTTTCTTGGTAATCATCATGTTGTTTGAACCACGTTTGTTTTTCGGGCGACATTTTTTTCCTGCACTGTATTTGCATAATTAAATAAAGTACAGAAATTTATGAACATACTTGTTATCTTCCAACAAGGTCGAACAAAGAGAACTTGTTTAAAGTAAACTTCATCCGTTTCTTTGAATATGCTGAGTTTCTTGTGATTGGATAATTGGAATGTGCTGAAGAGAATTTTATCTGCCTAGTCAGGGGTATCTGTATTTCTTGAGCGATATAACCCCGCTTGGTCTGATAGGTCTGTAAATGATTCACACTCCATGGACGCTCGAGAATTCTTCCTTCAGCGTCTTGGAGATAATATGAGCCTGACGCCAGTTTTTCTACCACCCTGTAAGGTCCTCCCTATTATGGTGCTAACTTGCTGACATCCCCAACGGGCTTAACACGTTTCCATACTAGATCTCCCACTTGGAAAAATCTTGGGATGACTCTTCTGTTATAATTTTGCCTCATTCGTTATCGATATGAGATGAGACGAGTTGTGGCTTTGTCTCTGATTTCTTCTATCAAATCCAGCTCCATGAGTAGTCGACCAGCATTGTCTTCATCATATAACTGTTTTCTGTCAGATTCTATTCCCACCTTGATAGGAATTACTACTTCTCCCCCATAAACCAATTGAAAAGGAGTAATCCCTGTACCTTCTCGGGGTGTAGTACGATATGCCCAAAGAACACTGGATAATTCATCTACCCAGCTGCCTCCGACATGATCCAATTTGGTTTTTAAACCTCTTATAATTTCTCTGTTGGTTACCTCTGCTTGACCATTACTCTGTGCATACGCCACAGAGGTGAACGCTTGAATAATACCATAGCTTTTGCACCAGTCTAAGATTCGGTCTCCTTGAAATTGTCTTCTATTATCAGAAACTAATTTATGAGGAATACCGAATCTGCATATGATATTTTTCCATAGGAATTTAATAACTGCATCTTCAATAATCCTAGCAAGTGGTTTTGCTTCCACCCATTTAGAGAAATAATCTACTGCTACTAATAAAAATCTTCTTTGTGCAGTTGCCATAGGAAACGAGCCCACTATATCCATGCCCCATTGATCAAAGGGGTAGGAGACTATAGAGGTCCTTAATAATTACGTAGGATGATGCAGAATATTCTGATGTTTCTGACAAGAAATACAAGTTCTTACCAATTTGTTAGCATCCTCATGTAGAGTAGGCCAGAAATATCCTGTTAGTAAAATTCTGCGAGCTAAGGATCTCCCTCCTATATGACTGCCACATGAGCCTTGATGAACCTCTTGTAGGAAAAATTGTATATCTTCTGTGCCAATACACTTAAGCAAAGGTCTGGAGAAAGCTCTTTTATATAACTGCTCCCCTATCATAATATACTGAGCATCCCTCTTCTTAAATATCCTTGCTTGTTCCGCATCACTCGGAAGACTGCCCTGCTGCAAATATAATATGATTGGTGCCTTCCAGTCACCTTGTATTTCTACGTCAGCTTATCTTTCAATACAAGATATTAACAGGGTCTGCTCCACTGGCCAATCCAGATTCCATGGTGTTATAGCAGAGGCCAATTTTGCTAATTCATCTGCTACTTGATTTTCAGATCGAGAAACTTTTTGTATATTTACTTCTTGAAATTGAGACTTCAACTTATCAAATGCCTCAACATATAACCTGAGCCTATCCTTATTAATTTCAAAGTTACCTAATAATTGTTGGGCTACTAACTGAGAATCAGAGTAGATGAGAACCCGAGCTGCTCCTATATGCCGAGCGGCCTGTAATCCGGTTATCAACACTTCATATTCTGCTTCATTGTTGGTGGCTCTATAATTCAGCCTGATAGAAAGTTGAAGTATATCTTCCCTCGGAGATATAAGGAGAACACCAATTTCACTGCCTTGTCTGGTTGAGGATCCATCCACATAAACTTTCCAAGTATTTTCTTCTTCGGGGCTTTGAACTTCTGTAATGAAATCTGCTAGAGCTTGTGCCTTGAAGGCCGAGCGGGGTTGATACTATATGTCGTACTCACTAAGTTCGGTCGTCCATTTGATCAATCGACCGAATGCTTCCGGGTTAAGCAACACCCGCCCGAGAGTACTGTTGGTCAATACAATAATTGAATGTGCTAAGAAATATGAGCGTAACCTCCGGGCAGTTAACACTAATGCATAGGCCAACTTTTCGAGTGTAGTATATCTACACTCGGTTCCTTTTAATAAATGACTGGAAAAATATACAGGTTGTTGCTCTTTCCCTTCCTGTCTAACTAATACAGAGCCTACAGCGTTCTCATTGGCTGACAGATATACCCAGAGGGTTTCTCCCACTATAGGCTTAGCTAATACAGGAAGGGTGAACAGATAGTCTTTCAATTCTTGAAAACCTTTGTCACATTCTTCGTCCCATTGAAATTTGTTAGCCTTTCAAAGTATCTTGAAGAAATGGAAACTATGATCGGCCGACCTTGAAATAAATCTAGACAAGACTGTAATCCGACCGGTGAGTCTTTAAGCTTCCCTCGTGTTGTGTGGTGGCTCTATGTTCTGCAGCACTTTGACTTTGCTCGGGTTGGCTTCTATTCCCCGCTCGGACACCATATACCCTAGGAAATTTCCACCTTTTGCTCCAAATAAACATTTGCACGGGTTTAGCTTGAGCCCATACTACCTCAATGTCTTGTAGGTCTCCTCTACATCCCTGCACAGATCAATAGCTTGAAGAGACTTAATTAAGATATCATCGACATATACTTCCATGTTTCTTCCAATCTGTTTCTGGAAGACCTTATTCATAAGCCTTTGATAAGTTACTCCTACATTTTTTAGTCCAAAGGGCATAACATTATAATAATAAGTACCTTCAGATATTATGAAACTGACCTTCTCTTGGTCCTCCTTAGCTAGGGGGACCTGATGATAGCCCTGATAGGCATCCAACATAGAAATGTATTCGCACCCAACTGTAGAATCTACCAATTGATCGATCTGGGGTAGCGGATAATAATCTTTCGGGCAAGCTTTGTTGAGATCACGGAAATCAATACATACCCGTCATTTGTTTCCTGGCTTAGAGACCAAGACCACATTAGCTAACCAGCTAGGGAACTGTACCTCCCTGATTTAGCCAACTTCCATGAGTTTAGCCACTTCTTCCTTGATGATTTGATTTTGTTCCGCACTGAAATTTCTTTTTCTTTGCATGACTGGCCTGACATCTGGGAAAACATGCAAAGAATGCTCCATTACTGAAGGGGAAACACCCCTGACTTCTTTGGGCATCCAGGCGAAGACATCATTGTTTTTCTTCAAGCACTAAACCAGCTTGGCTTTCAATGTAGGATCAAGATCGGTCGTGACATAAGTAGTAACTTCAGGTTGATCGGTCTGTATCTGGACTTCTTCCTTTTCTTCATAAACCAGAACAGGTGGCTTTTCTTGAATGGCATTGACCTCCATTCTTTGGATTTTCCGAGCGGCGCTGGCTTCGGTTCGGGCGATCTCTACATAACATTTACGTGTTGTCATCTGATCACCCCGCACTTCCCCGACCTGGTCATCGACGGGAAATTTAATTTTTTGACAGAAAGTAGAAACGACCGCCCTAAACTCATTTAGGGTCGGTCGACCCAATATTACGTTATAGGCAGATGGAGCATCCACCACCATGAAGTAAGATCTTCTTGTTCTCATTAGGGGCTCCTCCCCCAAAGATATGACCAATTTTATTTGACCGAGTGGTTGTACCTCATTTCTAGTGAATCCATATAAAGGAGTCACCATCTGTTGAAGTTCGCTTGAGTCAATCTACAGCTGATCAAAAGCTTTCTTGAAGATAATATTCATAGAACTACCAGTATATATAAAGGTACGAGAAATAATATAATTGGCTATCACAGCCTTAATTATTAATGCATCATCATGGGGTATTTCTACCCCCTCAAGATCTCTGGGTCCAAAACTGATTTCTGGATCGGCTGCTCGTTCCATGCTGCACCCTACAGTATGGATCTCGAGTCTCCTTGCGTGTGCTTTTCTGGTCCTATTGGAGTCTCCATCAGTGGCCCGCCCGCGATCATATTAATGTTGCCTCGGGCGGCAATGCTCCTGTTTTCTTCTTGTCGGGCTGTCATGGCTTTAGGCTGAGTCTTTTCTAGCGCCTGACTTGTACCACCCCAGGTTGGTAATGCACCTTGTTGAGGATCTATTGGGCAATATTCTAGTTTGAGCGGGCTTTGCTATCTGGAGTATTGTTGCCGATAATAGTTTTGCCTCTGATAACGATCTCTGTTTGCTCTTTTATTTCTCAAAACAAAATAGTCTTCAGTATGATGACTGCTGATCTTGTGATAAGTGTACCATCTTCTTGGTGCTTCTGGTTGCATCTCCACATGTTGCACTACTTGTGGACGATATTCTGGATGACGATGGGGTGGATGAACTACTCGAGGCCCCCTCGGTGGAGGAACGGGAGCAGGAGCTTTCTCCTTAACAAGAGTAGGAGAAGAAGTAGTACCTTCTTTTCTGCGGGCAGCTTGAGCTTCTTCAACATTAATAAACTCAGTGGCACGTTCAATTAAGGAGTCAAAATTGGCAGGAGGATTTCTCACCAGATCTTTAAAGAAATCATTATCATTCAAGCCTTGAGAGAAAGCACTCACTAATATTTCAGTAGTAGCATTGGGTACATCGATAGCCACCTGATTGAATCTTTTAATATAGGCTCTGATGGACTCCTTAGATGCTTGTTTAATTGAAAATAAACTCCAGGGAGTTTTATGATACCTCTTGTTACTGGAGAAATGGTGTAGAAAAACCTTCTTGAAATCCTTAAACTTTCGGATAGATTTTTCTAGCAATCTCTTAAACCAATGTTGTGCGGCTCCTCCGAGTGTTGTAAGGAACATCCGGCACTTCACTCCATCAGAAAATTGTTGTAATAGTGCTACATTCTCAAATTTTAACAAGTGATCTTCTGGATCTGTAGTCCTAGTGTACTCGCTGGTCTGTAGATTTTGATACCGCTTGGGAAGCGGATCATCCAGCACACTTTGAGAGAATGGAGAAATAACTTTCTCTGGCGAGCTATCACTAGCTATCATTTTAACTTTGCGCTTCTCTCTATCTGGTGCTTCGCCAGAGGATTCCTGAAATACAGGCCTTCGTCCTCCCTGCTCCAAAGGAGTACGAAGGAAGGCTCGAGGACGTCTAGTCCGAGAAGCCATAGCCGGATGGAAATATACATGATTTTCTTCTTCCGGCTCCTTTCCCCTTCGGTGCTCAGTAGTTGAAATTATCGGATTATGAGCTACCTGCAGAGTAGCTCCAGTATGAGCTTGTTGTTGTTGTTGCAAAGCCTTCTGCACATGGGTATTGACGAGGAAATCCAGACCCTCACGACTAATAGTGAGTAAGTTTGATTTTCCAGCTTCTTCCATCTTGTAGTCTCAGATTCAGGTGAAATTCCCACAAGCGGCGCCAAATTTGATCCTGTTTGAGAAGCTTGACAAAACGGAAAGCTGGGAGAAAACCTACTGCTGATGAAGAATAATACCTGTAGAATACCGATCCGAGAAACTCAAAGCGGATCTGGGAGAATAAAGTCATAGAATGCCCCCTTGTACGAAGATCCAATGACGAGAGAGAAACCTGACTAAAGAAAACCGAGATCTGGAGCTTCCAAGGCTTCCTGCACATAAGAGACTAACCAACACTATCGTCAGTGACCTAAGACTGGGGTGGGAATCCCTGGCTAGGCCCTCTGACGCTCAAGTCAGTGATCTCTCTTGATGTGGAAGAAGGAAGAAGAAAATGAACAGTAGTTGAAAACTAGGGTTGTGAGTGTGCGCATCAATGTGAACTTACCTGTCCAACGGAGAGAATTCCCCTTTTTATACCACTTCATATAACCTCCGTAGTCATGAAATGGACCCCAGTTTGTTAGAGTTTGTTATGAGATGACGTAAGCTACGTACTTGTGGAAAATGACTTTTAAGAAATCTTTTTTGTACCCAAGATGTACCTTATTTGTCGTCTAGTACCTGCAGAAGAGTCTAGAAGCATTTTTCCCGCCAAACCTGTTAGACAATCATATAAATTATTTATGAACATTCTTGGAACATTTGCTTTCGCTTATACTAAGTTATGTTTATCGCTCAGACCTGTTTTGTAGACAACTTGATATTATATTAGGAATCCTGCAGGTTCTTGTGTTTTTACATACCTAGGCGATCAAATATACTTGACTAATATCAGTCCATGCCTAGTCGTACTGCTCCAGACTATCTTGCCTTATCCATCTTGCACGCTTAAGCTTGGCCGATATTGGTCTTTCCTTCTCAAGGTATATCTCGGTCGATATTGGCCTACCTTCTCAAAGGTATATCTCGGTCGATATTGGCCTACCTTCTCAAAGGTATATCTCGGCTGATATTGGCCTATCTTCCCAAAAGTATATCTCAGCCGATATTGGCCTACCTTCTCAAAGGTATATCTCGGTCGATATTGGCCTATTTTCCCAAAGATATCTCTCAGTCGATATTGGCCTACTTTCCTTAAGGTATATATCAGTCAATATTGGCCTACCTTCCCAAATGTATATCTCGGTCAATATTGGCCTATCTTCCCAAAGGTATATCTCAGTCGATATTGGCCTACCTTCTCAAAGGTATATCTCGGTCGATATTGGCCAATTTTCCCAAAGGTATCTCTCAGTCGATATTGGCCTACTTTCCTTAAGGTATATTTCGGCCGATATTGGCCTATCTTCCCAAAGGTATATCTCGGTCGATATTGACCTATCTTCCCAAAGGTATATCTCAGTCGATATTAGCATACCTTCCCAAAGACATATCTCGATCGATATTGGCCTACCTTCCTAAAGGTATATCTCGGTCGATATTGGCCTACCTTCCTTGAGGTATATATCGGTCGATATTGACCTACCTTCCCAAAGGTATATCTCGGTCGATATTGGCCTATCTTTATCAAGGTATTACCCAGCCGGGATTGGCCTACGTCTATTAAAGTACATCCTGGCCAATATTGATCTATTTTCTTAACTCTGCTATCTCCCTTTCCTTTTTCACCAGGGACCTACTAAACCTAACCAATATATATATATATATATATACTGATTAATTAATTTGTGATGAGGTCATGGCCCTACTACGATCTTCTCAAGCCAATGAAAAGATCGGACGGTCAACCAAGGGTTAACGGCTTCTTCAAGTGCCTCCTCTTGACCGCCAT
This sequence comes from Zingiber officinale, assembly GCF_018446385.1. NCBI lineage: Eukaryota > Viridiplantae > Streptophyta > Magnoliopsida > Zingiberales > Zingiberaceae > Zingiber > Zingiber officinale. The sequence goes on from NC_055993.1 coordinate 93,752,025, forward strand.
GTGTTGACAGCACCCTCTTCGTAACTCCTTCTTGAGTGAACCTTCCACCGCTTCATTTTGTATATTACAAATATGAAACTCGAGTTACATTCGAGTCTAAAATCTATTTACAACAGGAACATAAGAAGGGAGGCACGACGTGCAGGTCGCATATCATATACAACACGCACAATACTAAAATGGCACGCAGGCCATATTATGAATTACAACACAATTTTAACCAATCACATTGGGGTTTTTGGGCCATGACCATCACAATATCATACATAATTCTAAATTATGTATTTTACATAAATTTCTATAATTTTACTACTGTTTTATAAATTTTATGAGTCACAATTTCTCGCCGGTCCCGTTTAGCGATTTTCGAGCGTGATAGCGAGACAATACCCCTTGCGGGGTTAGGGGCAGCGCCCCTTCTCGCGAAATGAATATTGCAAGTGTCCCAAACTGATCTAATAGCACCTTAAGTCGCTGTCCCAAAAAAAAATAATTTTGTTTGGTCGAGACCTTGCCGTTTCGGAAGGTTTTTCTCGGTATTTGAAGCCTACAAGTGTCCGAGCACTTGTTGCTTCGCCTCTACAAGAAAAATACTCACAAAATCCATAAAAGTAGAAAAATTATAGAAACTTACAAGTCTGAAACCTTTTCGTAATAACAAATACAAACATGTACAAGCTTTGCGCGTGGCTCTGATACTACTGTTAGGACTTTCGAGCCACAAAAATCATTTTTTGCGTTGCGGAAACCTCGAAGCTAGCCATGGATCCGTGTGAAGATATAAATAGAATATTCATGTACATGTTTGTCTACACTAGATCTACCTTAGATCTACATGAAAAGGAAGTATTACCCTTGTAGCGATGCCCTTCGCTTATCCCGCTCGTCCAAACGGTTGCCGGATCTCGTAGAGTGTCAAGTGTACACTCCTCTACACGTATCCACACGGACAAAAGGTGGAGAGTGTTGGAGCAATCCCAATGGTCCGCGGGACCATGTGTTTTGGTGTTTGGGCAAAGAGTTTAAGTTAGGTTCACCCTCGTTATTTGATATATGTACTTGAGTTGTGCAGGACTGCAGGTGACACATGTGACTCAGGATGACGGCTTCGGGTCCGGTGAAAAATGGAGCATCCGAGGGACTGTGGACAAGGCAACAAGGACAAGGGCCGAGGGAAGCAACTTCGAGGCATACGCGAAGGATGGCATTGGGGACTAGCCTCGGACTTGGATGCATCCGAGGGACGAGAGCCAAAGGAAGTAAGCTTGAAGGCAAGAGGTCAAAGCTGCAAAGAAGAGTCAAGTGAGTCGTGAGGGTCCGAGTGCTGAGAGAAATGTACTCCGGATGGAAACCCTAGGTATAGGGTTGTACCAGTCGATTGGTACTGGGATCAGTCGACTGGTGGTGAGCAAAGAAGCTCTCTGTGCCCGAAATGGCTGGGATCAGTCGACTGGTCCTGTGACCAGTCGACTAGTAGATAGCCGTTGAGAGAGCCGTTGGGCTGGCACCAGTCAACTGGTCACAGGACCAGTCGACTGGTAATGGGCAAATCAGCAAGGCTGATTTCCTCAAGCTCTATAAGAAGGAGCTTGGAATGGTTGGCCAAGGTGACGAAATTAGACTTGGTTAAAGCCTAATTAGTAGTCACCAAAGTGCTCAAGATCTCTTGTGTCCAAGTGTTCTTGGTTGGTGGTGTGGTGAGGTTTCTCCACCCATAAGGAGTTGCTTGAGTAGCCGGAGTTTTCGGGGGGCTAATCCACTGAAGGATCGGGATCGTCCACCTTACGAACAGCCGTGGAGTAGGAGCATCATCTCCGAACCACGTTACATCGACATGCATTGGAAGCGAGTATTTGGGGGTGTCGTCTATCCAACCCCCCTTCAAGCTGGCCACCGATCCCCTTACAGTTGGTATCAGAGCGACGCCGCTCTCCATCGGACTAATCGCCAAGGAAGCTAAGAAGATGACCGGCTTGATAGAACCGCCAAAGTTTGAAGGAGGAAGCCTTGGGGACATCACAGTTTGGATGATGAAGATGGAAGTCTTCTTCGACACGGATTGGGATACAATGATAGTGATCAAGTACCCGTTCGAAGTCCCAAGAGACAAAAAGGGAAAAAGACTCCGACCACGACATTGGACGGAAGAGCAAACCACACGATCGTTGGCAAATTCAAAGGTAATATCTATATTGATTGATATTTTGCCTAATCATGTGATAAATGGTGTAGGTTAGTATAAGAACGGCCACGAGTTATGGAGCAAGGTGAAGATGGTTCTACAAGAAGAACCTAAACCTACACAAGAGGAAGAAGAACCCATTGAGATGGGTCTAGTTGCTCAAGTTGAAGAGGAGCAAACGGAAGTTGAGCCATGCACAACATCCGAGGAGGAGAAGGAGGATGAAGTAGCATCTACATCCTCAAGGGTTGAAGAAGAATCCAAGACAAGAAAAGAAGAGGTCTTGGAGGTCAACCTAGTGAGCACGTCTACCGAAGCAAAGTCAAAAGATCACATAGTATGCTTCGGGTGCAATAAAATGGGACACTACAAGAGTAGATGCCCTATGGGTAAGGAAGAGGTAATTCCTAAACCCATTCAAATTATTTTAGATACTACTTTGGGTTGTAGGAATGATGGTGGCAAGAAGAAAAAGGAGAATAAGCACATTAGATGCTTCACTTGTGGTGAAATAGGGCACTACCACACCAAATGCCTAAGGAAGAGAGAGATCAAGAAGTTGGCGCATTTGAGGATGTGAGAAAAGAAGTGGAGGAAGAATGGAGGCTCAAGTCTAGGGGGAGCTCCAAAGGTAAAGGGTAAGGTAAACCCTAGTTTAAATTTGAAGTCAAATTTAAATTCCTCTATGCATGCTAGGAATAATTGTTATTATTTACCCATGCAAAATTTTGGTTTCAAATATCATGATCGGAATAGGGTAAATGTAGATCACAACCTTAGGAAACCCATGCATGATAAACCTAGAAATGGTAAACCTAAGGAGAACCAAGACATTAATCCCAAGAAGGGGAGGCATATGCCTAGGAAGGCTAGGTCTTGGAATGTCCATGGTGGACATGTTGATTCTAGGTTTAGGAACCTAGAAAGGGAAAATCAAGATTTGAAGGCAAAGCTTGATCAATTGGAGAAATTCCTTAAGAGATTCACTATTGGATCTAAGAGATTAAGTATGGTGTTGGGTAGCCAAAAACCCAACAATGATAGATCGGGTTTGGGATACCGATCTAGTCCCTCCAAGGCCAAAAGGAGACCATGTGCTAGGGTGGCACATGATAAGGGCAAGGTAGAGTCATCTAAAGTCAATGAGAAGAAATATGCTAGGGTTGCATATGATTACGGCAAGGATGATGTGTCCAAGGTGCACCATTGTGGTTTAGCCATAATGGAGAAAGCATCTAAGAAGATGGCTAAGGTTAAGAGCTCTAGGGGGAGCTCAAAGAGTCATGTTGGGACCCATGGCCAATGGATCTCAAGTGGGTACTACTTGGGATTCTAGTTGGGTCATGGAATGTGCCAAAAGGTTTGGAGACGGATTTGAGTCTCAACCTTAGGGTTTTGGCATAATTGGGTTATGTTTCATGCAAGCAATATGACATTTGGGGTCATATTGCATGATATTTGATTTTAGATGTATAGATGACATATAAACCAATGCTAGGGATGCATTGTGGGTTAGTATGACAAATACATCAAGAGGAAGTCAAAACTAGGACTTTAGGTCAAGGTTCAATTGAACCATTTAGTTAGTTTTGGATTTTGTGTCAATCTTGGGATTGGTAATAGATACATTTTGTAATGTATTTTTGCTAAGTAGACAAGGGTACAATAGACCTCTCCACAAAATTTGGGGATTTTTAGAGGTCTAGGGAATTTCTGGTGCATTTCTGAAGTTGGCCTGAAAAGGCTAGTTTTTTTCAGAAATAGGGTACCAGTCGACTGGTACAGATACCAGTCAACTGGTAACAGTAGATTTCGACCACAGAATGCTTCTGTAAGGTTGTGTCGAAGGGGACAGTCGACTGGCACTTGGGGCAGTCAACTGATACTAGCCTGAAAGTGTTTTTCAGCTCTGATCTTGACCATGTCAACTCGTTTAGATATATGAGATCCATGGGAGATAAATACATGAGTTTAGGGTCAGTTTGAATGATAAATTTTCAACAATTGGAATATTGTTGGAGAACTTTTTGGATGTTAGGCAAAGGGGGAGAAGTAGGGTTTAGTTGAGAAAACCTTAAGTGACTTTGCATAGGAGGAGCCTTGTGATAGGTTCTTAAAAATCCCTGTGGGAAAATCCTAGTCCATTGGGGAGCTTAGGTGTAGGGGGAGCCTTGTGATAGGTTTCAATACATATTTGCATTTTTCCATTCAGCGGTTGCCAAGTGTGTAGCCTTGGCAATGTAAGTCCATTCGGCGGTGTAAGTCCAAGTGTGTAGCCTTGACAACGTAAGTCCTTTCGGCGTTGTAAGTCCAAGTGTGTAGCCTTGGCATCGTAAGTCCATTCGGCGTTGTAAGTCCAAGTGTGTAGCCTTGGCATCATAAGTCCATTCGGCGGTGTAAGTCCAAGTGTGTAGCCTTGGCGACGTAAGTCCATTTGTTATTAGCATGTTTATTTGCTATATGTTTTCCCTAACTTAAACGTATTGCCAAATACCAAAAAGGGAGAGATTGTTGGAGCAATCCCACTGGTCCGCGGGACCACATGTTTTGGTGTTTAGGCAAAGGGTTTAAGTTAGGTTCACCCTCGTTATTTGATATGTGTACTTGAGTTGTGCAGGACTGCAGGTGACACATGTGACTCAGGATGACGGCTTCGGGTCCGGTGAAGGATGGAGCATCCTAGGGACCGTGGACAAGGCAGCAAGGACAAGGGCCGAGGGAAGCAACTTCGAGGCATACGCGAAGGATGGCATTGGGGACGAGCCGCGGGCTTGGATGCATCCAAGGGATGAGAGCCAAAGGAAGTAAGCTTGAAGGTAAGAGGTCAAAGCTGCAAAGAAGAGTCAAGTGAGTCGTGAGGGTCCGAGTGCTGAGAGAAATGTACTCAGGATGGGAACCCTAGGTATAGGGTTGTACCAGTCGACTGGTACTGGGATCAGTTGACTGGTGGTGAGCACAGAAGCTCTCTGTGCCCGAAATGGCTGGGATCAGTCGACTGATCCTGTGACCAGTCGACTGGCGTAGATAGCCATTGAGAGAGCCGTTGGACTGGCACCAGTCGACTGGTGCAAGGACCAGTCGACTGGTAACGGGCAAATCAGCAAGGCTGATTTCCTCAAGCTCTATAAGAAGAAGCTTGGGATGGCCTACCAAGGTGACGAAATTAGACTTGGTTAAAGCGTAATTAGTAGTCACCAAAGTGCTCAAGGTCTCTTGTGTCCAAGTGTTCTTGGTTGGTGTTGTGGTGAGGTTTCTCCACCCACAAGGAGTTGCTTGAGTATGCGGAGTTTGTCGGGGGCTAATCCACCGAAGGATCGGGATCGTCCACCTTACGGACAGCCGTGGAGTAAGAGAATCATCTCCGAACCACGTTACATCGATGTGCATTGGAAGCGAGTATTTGGGGGTGTCATCTATCCAACCCCCCCTTCAAGCCGGCCACCGATCCCCTTACAGAGAGAACCAATTAGAGTGTGCTAGCACTCTTGAGAGGCCTCACCAATGGAGGAGAAGGAGAGAAAAGAAGAGAGGAAGAAGAAGAAACCTTGAATAAGCACACACTTATTCTTCATTACTATGGTCGACCACTTATTAGAGGTTTTATACCTCCATGTAATACCAAGAGTCATGGCTCTTGGTATTTCTCATGAGGTGGCACACAATGATGTAGCCTTGATGATGTGGAACATCATCATTGGCCGACCCATGCCAAGTCACAATGAAGTGGCATTTGGTCAAGTCAAACTTGACCTCTTATCTCCCATGGTTGATCAAATCTACCCTTTAATTCAAATCAATTTAATTTAATGAATCTCTATTCATTGGTTTAAATTGACTCAATGAATCATAGTCTAAATTAGACTCATTTGACACATGAATCAAATTGAGTCCAACTCAATTAGTCTAATTTAGATTACTCTTAATTCAATTTGGTTCATCACATGAACCTAATCCTCTTGGTCCATCATATGAACCTAATCTTCATCTAACTGCCCTTTGTGTATGACCCTATAGGTTCTTGTAATGTTAGCAATGCTCCTAAATCCATTTAGAAACATAAAAATGAGCGGTATCTAGCAACACATTATTACTACCCAAGTTACAAGAATGTTGAGATCCAACATCACCATTGTGACTACTAATTATGACTCTCACAATATGTGACAATGTCCTTCTATCCTTGACATCTAAATTGATCAATTGAGGTATAGACCGTGTCATCCTCTAATCCATCTATATCTTGAACTCCAAGTAGACTCACCCTAATCAAATGAGCTAAATATCTCATATTGACTTATTTGGGCATGACCATGCACTTAGTGGTCTCACTCTATCAAGAATCATGATATCACTCCTGTTATATAGGAGGGATAGATCCCTTCTACATCACTCACATCCCTCCGCATAATTTGTTACATACCCAGTAGTCACCTTTATAGTCCACCCATTTACGGGTGACGTTTGACGAAGCTAAAGTATGCAACTCCTTATGTAGGGAACCATGGTGACTTCAGGTCCAAGGACTGATATGTTAGGACCAAAAGTAGCTAGAGGGGGGGGTGAATAGCTCATCTCTTTCGCTCGGTGGTCGGCGTTGCTTGTTCCTTCAAAGATGTGCAGCGGAAATACAAAGAAACACTCACACAACGCTAACACGGTTGGTTTACTTGGTATCCACCTCACAAGAGGTGACTAATCCAAGGATCCACACCAACGCACACACCCTCCACTATGAATAACACTCCTTTATGGTAACTACCAAAGGCGGAGAAGCCCTACAACACTCTCAATACAAGAAGAAGAAAGGGAAATACGAGATAAGCAAAAGCTTACAAGATGTGCAATAAAAACCCTAACCCTAACTTCTTCCTCTTGCAATAGATCCGCCTCTTGACTTGAAAAGCCTCCAAGAATCTTCAAGAACTGGCGATCTGGAGCTTGGAGAGAGCTATGGATGTGCTGGAGAGTATCTGGAGTGAATCGGTGAAGATGTGCCGAAGGAAATGAACGCCAGCGGCTTAAATCGACGCTAACGGTCAAATCCCGATCGATTGGAATGCTCCCAATCGATCAGGGAGGCTTTGGATCGATCCACGGATCGATCCAGAGCACCTCTGTGCTCTGGAAAAACTTCTGGATCGATCCACGAATCGATCCAGCGCTTATCGCGCGAAGCAGCAGCGTCCCAATCGATCCACTGATCGATTAGGACCTCTGGATCGATCCACCGATCGATCCAGAGGGGTTCTGTTCATGGGGACTCATCGGATCGATCGGTGGATCGATCCAGATCCTCTGGATCGATCCACTGATCGATCCAGATCTGCTAGATCGATCCACGGATCAATCCACGGATCAATCCAAACATGCTGGATCAATCCACGGATCAATCCAAACCTGCTGGATCAATCGGCTGATCAATCCAGATCTTGGTTTTTGCCCAAAACCAAGCCCAAAGCCCCCTAAACCAACATCTAGTCAACCATGACTTGTTGGTACATAAGACCTAGCATCCGGTCACCCTTGACCAGCTAGGACTCTCTCACCAAGTGTCTGGTCAATCCCTTTGACCCACTTGGACTTTTCTCTTCTTACCAAGTATCCGGTCACTCCCTAAGACCTACTTGGACTTTTCTTCCTCGTGCCAAGTATCCGGTCAATCCCTTTGACCTACTTGGACTCTCACCAGATGTCTGGTCAACCTTGACCCATCTGGATTTCTCTTGCCTGGCTTCACTCACCAGGACTTTCCCAATTACCTAGCTTCACTCACTAGGTCTTTCACCTGGCTTCACTCACCAGGATTTTTCTCCTACCTAGCTTCACTCACTAGGTCTTTCACCTGGCTTCACTCACCAGGATTTTCCTCCTGCCTAACATCCCAGTTAGGACTTCCCAGTCAAGTATCCGGTCATCCTTGACCTACTTGACTCTTCTTCAATCAACCTTGCATTGTCAAACATCGAAATCCAAACCAAGACTCAAGCATGGTCAATCAGGTCAACCTTGACCTGAGGATTGTTGCACCAACAATCTCCCCCTTTTTGATGTTTGACAATACCAACACTATCACTTACAATACCACATGTAAGTTAGGCTAATCCCATAGCCTAAACCTTCTTCATGCCACTAGGTAATGAATGCATAAGTTAAGCCCTTCATTCTCCCCCTAAGAGGGCAAACTCCCTCTAGGTGATAAAAGCCTAACTTACTCCCTTTCATTCTCCCCCTATTGGCACACATCAAACCATGCCCCATTTTTGGGCACACATCAACAGATTCACTTGTTGAAAACTCTCCCCCTGAAGAGTTGCTCATCGTCGTTCACAACTTCACTCGTTGTGATCAGCACGATAATGAAGGTCCCATACCCTTCATTAACCTTAACCCTACATTCTCCCCTAATGTAGGCAAATGCCCATCCTTGAGTATTATCCACTTGAAACCACTTGAACAATGAGGATATCCACTCCCCATTAAAGTTCAAACGCTCAACCTTGAGCATGTTCTTAACGGAAGGTTAACCACCTTCCAAGGTTCATGAAAAATAAATTTTATGTCTTTAAAGAGTCCCTCCCCATAAAGACATGGTGGTAACTTCTGTCATTGCACCAACAATGACTTGGAATCCCTAAAACTTTAGGAAACCTAATTTTAGAAGTTTTGAGGTTCAAATATTCAAAATTTGAAACAAACCTCAGCCTAAACTTCAACTTAGCCTTCCTTAACCAATCCATCCTTGTTTTCCACACGAAAACACCCTTTTTTATATATAAAAATGTATTTTCAGGGGTTTGGAATGGTTACCTAGACTAAAATAGGTTCAAAATGCTGAAAATAAGCTTTCCCAGCCAAAATCAGCATCTTCAATTGATTGGAGTTGGGTTCCAATCGATTGAACTCTGCTGAATCGATCCACTGATCGATTCAATCTTCTTGGATCGATCGGCTGATCGATCCAGCGAGCTTCTGCTCGCGAGAAATACCTTCTCAATCGATCTGCTGATCGATTGAGGCACTCCAATCGATCCACTGATCGATTAGAGGCCTGAAATTGCTGAAATTCAATTTCAGCCAATTTCAGAAACCCCTAGAAAATTCTACAAAATTCCAAAAATCGTAAAAATTTGTGTAGACATTATTTAGGGTATAATTTATCATGGAAAAATAGTTTTCTATGAAAATACATCATTTTTTTTCAAAGATTGACACAAACTTGAAAACTTGCAAAAACTTTAGTGTTTTCTTTAAGTTTGTGTCTAACTATTCAATGGTGATTACCATCAAAAGATAGCCTTCACCAAGGTTTTCCAAAAACATTTTCAAAACCAATATCCCATCATGTTCCTTGGGCATAATGCACATGACTTGTACATTAGCTTTCCCAATGATGGGAAAACACATAACTATGTGTTTTGATGAACCTAAAACTCAAAAGAATGCACTAAATCAACATCTTGAGTTTTGTTCATCTTCCTAACATCTCACTTGTATCTAATGTACACTAAAACACGTACAAGTCACCTTATAGTCCTTGTGAGATGTGAGATTTTGGTTTTGCCCTAATCTAGGGATCATGCATATCTATCTAGGCATTCTAGAGATATTAGACATCCACCTAGGATGTCACTTGTCAATAATTGTTGTTAAATGCCATTCGTCCTTAATTACAAGGAATTAAACTTAATGCATGATTATGTTATGGCATACATCAAAATAAAATAATTTTCAAAAGAAAATATCCTATTACTACATGATGTATGAATGTCATGACATGGTATTTTTGGATTTTTCATAATAAAACAATGAATTCAAAAATAGACATGATGTCATGGCATATGATGGGCAAACAATCATGGCAAGGTTTAGCATAAATAAAATATACCTAGATTACCTATCTAAATATCCTTAATCACTTAGCTAAACTCAAAATATACCACTTGTTTTAACTTAAAACGATACCACTTGTTTTAATTTAAAACATTAAACCTAGATTGCCCTAAATGCTTCAAAGAAATGTCAAAACCTAAATTGACATTTCTTATTTCTCTTGATTTGTTTATGCCACTTAAAAATTAAACATATCCTCAAATGTTGGCATATTTCATTTTTCCACAAGAGTAGCACTAAGAAAATACCAAAGTCCCAACTTGGTATTTCTTATATTTTTCTAATTTGTGCCATTTTAAGATAAAATCAATTTTTCCACCAATAGACACATGTTACTCTTTCAAGGAGTAAATAATAGTTCCATTTCATTTTCAAAGGTTAACAAAAACCTTGAAAATGCTCCTTGAGTGTCAATTTCCTCAAAGTTGGGTTAACTACCCTTCTAATCGGAGTTGACACTCTCTAACCCATCTATAGGGTAGAGAAGATGCTCCTAGGAACCCAACATCTATTGGTGCTCCTTGGATGCTCTAGGTATTCACTAGGGATAACTTCCCTAGATACCTTCCTAGTGACCTTGTTTGGCTTCTTGGAAGCCTTGGTCACACTTTCTAGGTCAACTCTAGGGATAGCCTCCCTTGTGACCTTGTTTGTGACTTTCTTAGACTTCTTAGAAGCCTTAGTCACATTTATTGCAAAAATACTCTTAGGGATGACTTCCCTAGTATTTTTGGCTTGACCACTAGACCTAGGGTTTGTTCCATAACTATATGGAACTCTATGGTAAGAGGGCACATCCTTCTTAGCCTTTGGTTTGTATCCCAAACCTCTATGGCCATTGGATGACTTTTGTACCCCTAAACCTAGGTTATGCTCATTTTGCCCTAATAGGATATTTTCCATCCTTTTTAGGGTCTTTTCCATTTTATCAAGTCTTGACCTCAAGACTTGATTTTCCATCACTAAGTCCTTAGTTTTTGGTTTTCCATTAAGTTCATGAGCATTTTTGTTTCTAGGCTCGTAGCTACAATCCTTAGAGTTCTTGCCTAGACTTTTACCTACATTCCTAGCCCTAGGTGTAGTAGTTTTAGCATGAAAAGCTATATGTTTTTCTTTAACGCTATCATGCTTTCTATTTTCATGGTAAATAGCATTAAAATGATATAAGTTAGAACTATCATGCTTTTTACCATAATGTAAAGGGGTAGGCTCAATAAATGTTACCTTCCTCTTTACCTTGGAGGCTCCCCCTTGACTAATGCCTCCTTGAGCCTTGACCATCTTCTTCCCCTTGGGGCATTGACTTCGGTAATGCCCTTTTTGGTTGCAAGAAAAGCACACAATGTGCTCCTTGCTCCTTTTTGTTCCGGGGATGGTCTCCTTGGGCTTCTCCTTGCCCTTTTGTGCCACTTGGCCCTTCTTCTTGGCCAAGTTGGGACACTTGCTCTTGTAGTGCCCATGTTCCCTACATTCAAAGCATATAATATGATTTTTATTATTAATTGAAATATTTATACCTTTGCTTGTAGGGATGACATCTTTTTCTTTGGATCCGGAGGTAGAAGCTTCCTATAGATCGGACCTTGATTCTCCTCCATTTGATTTTTCTTGACTTGTGGAGGTAGAGGCTTCTTCCTCCTCTTCTTCTCTCGACCCGGATGTAGAAGCTTCTCCTTCTTCTTGATCCGGCGTCACCAAGGATTGCTCCCCCTCAATCCTAGAGGTGGAGGCTTCATCATCTTGAATATGAAACAAGGAGTATGCTCCCTCCTTGTTCCATTTGTTGCATTCCCTTGAGGATGAAACTTCTTGGATTTCCTCTTCTTCGAAGGTTGAGCATCTCTCAACCTCGGAGTCCTCCTCTTGGTCTTGCTCCAAAGAGTCACCCTCTCTGGATTCTTCTTGCTCTTATACAGTGGAGGGGATCTCTTCATGAAGCTTGGCCAATTTGCTCCATAGTTCCTTTGCATCTTCAAATTCTCCAATTTTGTAAAGGATGGTGCTTGGCAATAAATTGACCAAGAGCTTGGTCACTTTGTCATTGGCCTCGCACCTTTGGACTTGCTCTTGGCTCCACTTGCTCCTCTTGAGAACTTTACCCTTTGAATTTCTTGGAGCCTTGAAGCCTTCCATTAGAGCAAACCATTGCTCTATCTCCATCATAAGAAAATTTTCGATTCTTGATTTCTAAGAATCGAAACTCGTAGAAGTGTATGGTGGAGCCACCCTTGTGTCAAATCCAAGTCCATCTTGGAATTGCATCTTGAAGTTGAGCTTGATAAAGTCTTGAACTTGAAGAATTTGCTCCAACTTCTTCACCCTCTAGCTTTTCTTGTTATGCTTGACCCTTCCGGCGATGATTCCGGTGAAGAGCGGCCTCGCTCTAATACCACTTGTTATGACCAAAAGTAGCTAGAGGGGGGGGTGAATAGCTCGTCTCTTTCGCTCGGTGGTCGGCGTTGCTTGTTCCTTCAAAGATGTGCAGCGGAAATACAAAGAAACACTCACACAACGCTAACACGGTTGGTTTACTTGGTATCCACCTCACAAGAGGTGACTAATCCAAGGATCCACACCAACGCACACACCCTCCACTATGAATAACACTCCTTTATGGTAACTACCAAAGGCGGAGAAGCCCTACAACACTCTCAATACAAGAAGAAGAAAGGGAAATACAAGATAAGCAAAAGCTTACAAGATGTGCAATAAAAACCCTAACCCTAACTTCTTCCTCTTGCAATAGATCCGCCTCTTGACTTGAAAAACCTCCAAGAATCTTCAAGAACTGGCGATCTGGAGCTTGGAGAGAGCTATGGATGTGATGGAGAGTATCTGGAGTGAATCGGTGAAGAAGTGCCGAAGGAAATGAACGCCTGCGGCTTAAATCGACGCTAACGGTCAAATCCCGATCGATTGGAATGCTCCCAATCGATCGGGGAGGCTTTGGATCGATCCACGGATCGATCCAGAGCGCCTCTGTGCTCTGGAAAAACTTCTGGATCGATCCAGCGCTTATCGCGCGAAGCAGCAGCATCCCAATCGATCCACTTATCGATTGGGACCTCTGGATCGATCCACCGATCGATCCAGAGGGGTTCTGTTCGCGGGGACTCACCGGATCGATCCACTGATCGATCCAGATCTGCTAGATCGATCCACGGATCAATCCAAACCTGCTGGATCAATCCAAACCTGCTGGATCAATCGGCTGATCAATCCAGATCTTGGTTTTTGCCCAAAACCAAGCCCAAAGCCCCCTAAACCAACATCTAGTCAACCATGACTTGTTGGTACATAAGACCTAGCATCCGGTCACCCTTGACCAGCTAGGACTCTCTCACCAAGTGTCTGGTCAATCCCTTTGACCCACTTGGACTTTTCTCTTCTTACCAAGTATCCGGTCACTCCCTAAGACCTACTTGGACTTTTCTTCCTCGTGCCAAGTATCCGGTCAATCCCTTTGACCTACTTGGACTCTCACCAGATGTCTGGTCAACCTTGACCCATCTGGATTTCTCTTGCCTGGCTTCACTCACCAGGACTTTCCCAATTGCCTAGCTTCACTCACTAGGTCTTTCACCTGGCTTCACTCACCAGGATTTTTCTCCTGCCTAGCTTCACTCACTAGGTCTTTCACCTGGCTTCACTCACCAGGATTTTCCTCCTGCCTAACATCTTAGTTAGGACTTCCCAGTCAAGTATCCGGTCATCCTTGACCTACTTGACTCTTCTTCAATCAACCTTGCATTGTCAAACATCGAAATCCAAACCAAGACTCAAGCTTGGTCAACCAGGTCAACCTTGACCTGAGGAATGTTGCACCAACATGATAATCACATAAAAAAGTATATGACACTTATATAACGATCCACGATAATTTCTCAAGGCGGGTCATTCAGTATACATTCTCCAATGCATACCCATGTGTCAACTTGATATCTAATATCCATGACTTGTGAGATTAAGTCATCGAGTTGGCCTACATGCTAGTCCCATCGCATTAACATTGTCCCTGAATGTTAATACTTGACTAGGAATAATTAAGGGTAGTGTTCTCTATATCATCTCATTATCAATTCAACCAATCAATTGATATAGATAAGAACCTTCTACTCAAGGATGCTATTATACTCAGTTATTGGGCACCAATACAAGTAAGTATAATAACCATAAAGAAATGTCTTTATAAATATATATATAGGAATATGATACATCGAGTCCATACAACAATCATCACATGATCGGCTCTAGGGCTCTCACTAACATGAAGTCAGACAGATGGGAAGTCCTAGTGAATGAAGCTAGGCAAATGGAAAGACCTGGTGAGTGAAGTCATGCATGTGGAAATCCAGGTGGGTCAAAGTTGACTGGACATCTGGTGTTTGGAAGTCCAAGTAGATCAAAGGATTGATCGGATACTTGGCAAGAGGAAATCTAGATGGGTCAAGGGTGACCGGACATTTGGTGGAAGGAAGTCCAAGTGGGTCATGGAGGACCAGACACTTGGCATGAGATGGCAAGTTCAACTGAGTTGAGGTTGACCGGACACTTAGTGCGAGGAGAAAAAGTCCAAATGGGTTAAAAGTTGATCGAACACTTAGCGGTCGTAAGTCCAATAGGGAGTTAGTATGGAACTAGGAAGTTCAGACATAGTAAACTTCCGAAGGCTATAACTTTTGATTTGGATATCAGAATGAGGTAATCTCGGATGAGAAATAAAGCTCATTTCAAGCTCTACACAATTTTCTTCTTGCCAATCGATTGTCCAATCAATTGGGGGGTTCAATTGATTAGCCAATCGATTGCTTGACGTGATTTTATGCAAAAATGGTCTGAATCGATTGGATAATTGATCAAAACTTCCCGAATTGATTGGCCAATCGATTAGGAGAGTTTCTGAGCGAACAGTGAGCTTTTGAATTGATCAGTTGATCAATTGGAATCTCCAATCGATCAGGCGGTCGATTGGGGCGCTAGAAATCGCAGGATAAGCCTTGAATCGATCAGGCAATCAATTCAGGTGATTTCCAGAGAGAACAGAGGTGCTTTGAATCGATTAACTGATCGATTCAAAGCCTCCCCAATCGATTGAGAGCAATTCAATCGATTGGGATTCGATCGTTGTGTAAGTTATAGCCGTTGGCGAACGATTCCCTCGACACTTCTTCGGTTTTCTTCTACACACGACTTTAGTGAGCTCCACAGTGATTTTTCCACTCTCACAGCCAGATCTTGAAAGTTCTTGGAGACAAGTGTAGGTACACTTCCAAGGTTCAAGAGGCAACAACAAGCAACAAGTAAGCAAGAAGAAGGAGTTTTTATTTGCATCTTTTGTATTTTCTTATTGCGTGAGTTGTATTTGTTGTATGGGTTTGTACAAGGCTTCTCCACCTTCGGTAGTTACCGTAAAGGAGTATTTTTATTAGTGGAGAGTGCTCATGTGTGTGGATCCTTGGATTAGTCACCTCGTCTTGAGGTGGATACCAAGTAAATTCTTTGTGTTAGCGTTGTAACTTTGTTTCTTGTATTTTCTGCTGCATATCATCACCAAGAAGCAAGCTACAAGCGTGCGACGAGCTATTCACCCCCTCTAGCTACAAATCGACCCTAACAAGTGGTATCAGAGCGAGGTCGCTTTTCGCCGGAATCATCACCGGAAGGGGCAACAAGGCTAGAGGGTGATGAAGTTAGAGCAAAATTCTTCAAGTCAAAGATTTCATCAAACTCAACTTCAAATGGAATTTGGAGATGGATTCGGATTCGATACGAGGGTGCCTCCACCATTTGTATCCACAAGCTTCGATTCTTGAAAAATAAGAATCGAAAATTTCTTGATGATGGAGATAAAGCAATGGTTTTCTCTAATGGAAGGTTTCCAAGCTCCAACAAATAGCAAAGAAAAAATTCTCAAGAAGAGCAAGTGGATCCAAGAGCAAGTCCAAACGTGCGAGGCGAATGACAAGGTAACCAAATTATTGGTTAGTTTATTGTCTAGTACAATTCTATACAAAATTGGAGAATTTGAAGATGCAAAAGAATTATAGAGCAAATTGGCCAAGCTTCATGAAGAACCCTCCACTACACCAAATCAAGAGAAATCTAAAGAGGGCAACTCATTGGAGCAAGACCAAAAGAACGAGGACACCGAGGTTGAGAGATACTTAACATCGGAAGAAGAAGAAACTTCATCCTCAACGGAGTGCAATGAGAAGGGCAAGGAGGGAGCATATTTCTTGTTTCATGTACAAGAGGATGAAGAAGAAGAAGAAGCCTCCATCTCCGGATCAAGAAGGGATGAAGATGAAGAAGCTTCCACCTCCAAAATTCAAGTCAAATCAATTGGAGGATCATCATTGTCGGGTCAAGAGGAAGCCTCTACATCCGGATCAAAAAGAGAAGATGTCACTCCTACAAGCAAAGGTATAACAATTTCAATTAATAATAAAAATCATATCATTTGCTTTGAGTGTAGGGAAAACGGTCATTATAAGAGTAAGTGCCCTAAATTGGTCAAGAAGAAGGGCCAAGTGGCACCAAAGGGAAAGGAGAATCCTAAAGAGACCGCCCCTACAACTAAGAAGAGCAAGGAGCACATTGTGTGCTTCTTGTGTAATCAAAAAGGATATTATCGGAGCCAATGTCCAAAGGGGAAGAAAACAGTCAAAGCTAAAGGAGGAAGCACAAGTCAAGGGGGAGCTTCTAAGGTAAAATTCAAGGTATCATTTATTGAGCCTACCCCTTTAAATAATGGTAAAAAACATGCTAGCTCTAATTTATTTCATTTTAATGCTATTTATCATGAAAATAGGAAGCATGATAAACTTAAGAAAAACTATGTAGCCTATCATGCTAAAACCACCCCTAGGGTTAGGAAGGTAGATAAAAACTTGGGCAAAAACACTAAGGATAATAGATACAAGCCCAAAAATAAAAAAAGCTCAAGAATTTAATTAAAAACCAAAATCTAGGTATTTATAGAAAGAAAATTAAGTCTTGAGGTCAAGACTTGATAAAATAGAAAAGACCCTAAAAAGGATGGAAAATATCCTAAAAGGGCAAAATCAGCATAAACTAGGTCTAGGAAAACAACAAGGATCATCCAATGGTCATAGGGGTTTGGGATACAAACCTAAAACCAAGAAGATTGTGTCTTCTTATCATAGGGTTCCATATAGCTATGGAACCAACCGTAGGTCTAGCGGTCAAGTCAAGGATATAAGGAAAGTTATCCCTAAGAGTATCTTTGCAACGACAAAAGTGACTAAGACTTCTAAGAAGTCTAACAAAGTCACTAAGAATGTCACAAGGGAAGTTATCCCTAGAGTTGACCTAGAGAAGGTGACCAAGGCTTCTAAGAAGCATAACAAGGTCACTAGGAAGATATCTAGGGAAGTTATCCCTAGTGAGTACCTAGAGCATCCAAGGAGCACCAATAGATTTTGGGTTCCTAGGAGCATTTTCTCTATCCCTTAGATGGGTTAGAGAGTGTCAACTCAAATTGGAAGGATAGTTAATCCAACCTTGATGAAGTTGACACTCGGAGAGCATTTTCAAGGTTTTTATTAACCTTTGAAAATGAAATGGATTATTTGCTTACTCTTTGGAAGAGTAAAATGTGCCAAGCTTTGAGGAATTAAATTTAATTTTAATTGGCACAAATAAGAAGAGCACAAGAAATGCCAAGTTGGGATTTTGACATTTTTTTTAAGGAATTAAGGGCAAATTTAAGCTTTAATTTAAGTGTTTACTCTTTGCAAGAGTAAAATGTGCCAATTAAAATTTTAAATTGGCACAATTATGCTTAATTTTAAATTGGTGCAATTAATCAAGTACAAAAGAAATGTCAAGTTGGGGTTTTAACATTTTCTTAAAAAGATGTGGGCAATCTAGGAGTTAATTTTAAGTTAACTAAGATTTAAGGATACTTAGATAGGTAATCTAGGTATATTTTATTTAAGCTAATTTGCCATGATTGTTTACCCATTATAAGACATGACATCATATTTTTCATTCATGCTTTATTATGAAAAACAAAAAAATACCATGTCATGTCATGTCATGTCATACATACATCATGTAGTTATAGCAAATTTTCTTTTAAAAATTATTTATTTTGATGTATGCCATAAATCATCATACATTAATTTAATTTTCTTACAATTAAGGATAATGACATTTACTAACAAGTAACATCCTAGGTGGATGTTCAAAATCTTAAAATACCTAGGTAGATATGCATGATCCCTAGTTTAGGGCAAAACCAAACTTTACATCTCACAAAGAACTATAAGGTGACTTGTATGTGTTTTAGTACATATTAGATACGAGTGAGATATTAGGATGATGAACGAAACTCAAGATGTTGATTTAGTGCATTATTTTGAGTTTTAGGTTCATCAAAACATATAGCTATGTTTTGATACTTGTTTGCTTGATCTTTAAGTTGATCAATTTATACCCATGCAGTCTTGTCTTTGTTATTCGTCTCATGTATTGTATGCACATATATGGTGTGTACAATAGGATAATGCTTATATTTTGTTAAGTATATATTATGTAGTGTACACACATGTACGGTGTGTATAATAGGATGCATGTCATATCTGTTTATATTTTGTAGTTGTCCACATGTGTGTGGCGTGTACTGATGATAGTTATCATAATAGATATGATTATGTACCATTGTATAGAGTTCATATACTCTTCTTGATGTGGTTGGTTACAATGTAGGTGACATTATACTGGTTATTTCCTGATGACTATGTCTCTCCTACAATGTTAAGAGAGTTGACAGTGACTAGTATATCCTGTTAACCATGTCTCCTACGAGTGGTTGACATCCATATCTCCCCTACGATGTTGAGAGAGTTGACAGTGATAGAATATCCCGTCAACTATGTCTCCTCAAAGTGGTTGATGTCCATGTCTCCTCTACAATGTTGAGAGAGTTGGCAGTGACCAGTATATCTTGTCGGCCATGTCTCCTACGAAGGGTTGTGTGAGTCATCAGTGATTGTGATATGTTTGCTGTATTGTTATCATTAGGTTGTATACCCTGAGCTTCCCATGAGTATCCGTGGTATAGCATTCTTTCGCAGCCCATAGCTAGATAACTACATCTTAACATTTCAGATGTTAAGATGTAGTTATCTTAACATTACTCTACCCAAGGGTATTCGTGGTAGAGTAATCTTCTGCAGTCCATAGCTAGATAGCTAGATATTTTGGTTATTTATTTTCGTGTAGTGGAGCATTGCTCCCATATATGATGATATTTCTTGTGGTGGAGCATTAGTCCCACATATAATTATATTCCTTGTGGTGGAGTGTTGCTTCCATATATGATGATCTATTATGTTACTTGCATTGGTACATGCTTATAATATGTAATACACATGTTGATCATAACTTGGCACTACTCATGGTATTATTTGCAGCTGAGTAGGTTGCTTATGTAGTAGATGCATATTTATGTTATCTTCATATGATGCGTATTTAGTATTTACCTTTGAGATAGTATACCTCTCCTTATGTTTAGATCATGCACTATCTTCTATTATCGCATAGTCATTTGGACTCACTATCCTATTATACTTTATTTTCCTCAGGTAGCAGGTAGATGATATGGAGTTGCTTGGAGAATCCTGACTGTGAGTCTCACGTCATATTTGAGGTGGTTTTCCATGTCCTTCTGCTTTATCGGCATTTTGGATTTGGTTATGTAATAATTTGACTTGGTTATGGATTTTAGCTTTGTGACTACCTTTATTCAGTTATATGATTTGTTGTGTTAAGTCGGGTCAGCTCGTAGTCATTTATGTTTTATATGTTGTGTGGGGATTGTGTAAATTCCTCTATACTATTGTTGTTATGTTTTATATTTTATGTTGTGTATGTATGTCTATGTGGTGGACTCATATCATGATATATTATACATTGTCACTAGGGGATACCGTTCATTTTATCGGATAAGTATACCTTCAGAGCATGACCAGTTTAGTTTGTTTTTATTATTATGTTTGTGATTTGTTTAGATTGTGTTTCTTTTAGATTATTGTGTTTGTTTCTATTATGGATATTTATATACTTTCTATTAATTTGTTTCCATAATTTTATATATTTGTTTGTATGGAAGTTAGTTTATTTGTATTTGTGATATTATGGATGTTTGTTTATATGTATGGATGGTTAGGATGTATGAAATGTGATTGTATATATGGATTGTAAAATATGATATTTGTATGAAATGTCATCGTATGTGATGATTTTATATAAATATGGAAATTATAAATAGGGTAGAGCCTAAATATAAATTGTTTCTTGTCAATTTTTTTATTATCAATGGAATACCGACAAAAATACTATTTTGTTGGTAAACTCAGTCGCGTATCGTCACTGGTGTCGATATTTGCCAATGAAATATAGTATTTCCGTTGATAAACATTGACGGAAATAATGTTTCTGTCAGTAACCTCTGATGGAATTTTCATTCCATCAAAAATTATCAAAAGGGTTTATCTATAGAAACAGTGTTTACATCAATGTTCACCAAACAGGTTTACCAACGAAACATATATTTCCATTGGTGTTTACCGACGGAAACATATATTCCGTTGATTAACCAGTCACTAATGGAATATATATTTCGTAGGTGATTTTACCGGCAAAAGTTTAATTTCCGTCAAAAATTTTTGCTACGAAATTTAGACTACGTCAGTAAATCCATTTTTGACAAATTATCTCCCGACAAACATTTTTTCATTATAATTCAGTCGCTAAATGAATATACCGATAGAATTAAGATGAAAGTTTCTGTCGGTAATCATAATTTTTTTTTAGTGGTTGTCCATTTCTTTCATTAATTGTATATGAGTTGTGATATTATGAAATCTATTAAAAATTGTCTTTATTTTCCAAAATATCTAGATAAGCCACTCGACATGGCTTTAGAAGAGTTTTGCAAGCACAATCCATGCCGTTAAGCTCTTTCTGACACACTAGCTTGGTAATTTTAATTTAAAATTTATAAATATTAATTATAAAAATAATATTTTTAATCTTACTTAATGTGAGCATTCACACTAGTTGTATCAATAAATGCGTGTTTTGTGGATGTGCCCCGTGAATGTACACCACAATCATACAACTGAGTTAAGTGGATATTCCCGTCCAAAAAAATTTGCTTTACCTTAGATTCCTATGTATCAGCTCGCTGAACTATTGACTGGACCGAAGAAGCCCAGCTGGAACAAGCCTCATGTCGATTTCAAAGTCTGGCCATCCATAAGTGAGCTATTTAGAATCATTGTATGATTGTATCTCCCGTACAAAAGTCTATAAATAAATAAATGAATAAAATCTTATAGATATGCTATCATAATTTATATCTGGACTAAGATTTCTTTTTTAAACATACCAGAGGATGAGGATGAGGATGAGGATGAGGATGCAAATATAAGAGTCGAGGACACAAAGATAAAAATAAAATTTCAATTATATTTTATTTATCATTAAATATCTTATTTATATGTTACTATATAATACATACTCAAAAACAGACTAATTTCACTAACACCTCAATCATTAACCACTAACACCATATTACAACCATTATCCTATTATTTCTCCTCCACTAACATCATATTACAACTATTATCCTATTATTTCTATTCCACTAACTCAATTACTAATTAAAACATGTCAACTCATTAACCCACTAATACATTAATTTTATCAACAATCTGTCCCTTAAATTGATATTCCAAATGTAATAATCAATTTCAAAGGACTCCAACTTTTAAACTCCATGTAGAAACACCAAGTAACTTTCTGAGCTTTTCAAATACAGAAAATTTGAGGGGCTTAGTTAGTATATCAACAATTTGATCCTTGCTTCTATCGTAAACAGGATTAATGATTTCATCATTTGTGAGATTTCTCAAGAAATAATACCTCATATCTATGTGCTTACTTTGACCATGTAACACTGATTTTTAGAAAGTTTTATTGTTGAACTGTTGTTACAATAAATTTGAGTAGGTCCATTCTCTTTGAAATATAATTATGTAAGAATCTTCTTTAGCCAAATAACTTGACAAGTACAAGATGTTGCAGCAACAAACTTATCTTCAGTGGATGATAATGTAACAATTGATTATTTTTTCGAAAACCATGAAATAGCTCTTGTCCTCAATATGAAAATGTACCCAGATGTACTTTTCGATCATCTAGATCTCCTGCATAATCATTATCTGTAAAACTAAATAGATATGACTTTTCTCCCTTTTTGTTAAATAACCCAAACTTTTTAGTACTTTGCAAGTTTCGAAAAATTCTCTTTGCGCCTAAGAGATGTATTTCTATAGTGCAATCCATTTATCTACTAATCATACTTACGACATGCCTAATAACATGTCTTGTCAGTGTCAAATACATTAAACTCCCCACTATCTATTTGTAAAGCTTAACATCAACCTTCTTTCCTCCAATATCTTTATGTAACTTTGCTCCAAACTTAGATGAAGTATTTATAGGATTGCAATCTTTCATCTGAAATCTGTCTAGAATTTCTTGCACATTTCTTTGAGAAATAAAAATTCCAACAGAAGCTTGCATCATTTCAATACCAAGGAAATAATGCATCATATCAAGATCAGATATTTTGAATTATTTCATCATAGTTTTTTTAAAATTTTCAAGTATAGATGTACTATTTCTAGTGTAGATTAAGTCATCTACATATAAACAAATTATCAGTATTTTTCCTCAATCAATCTTAATAAAAAGAGTATGTTCATAAAAGTATTTTTGAAAACCTTCCTTCAAAAAATAAGTTTATATACGATTATCCCAAGTCCGTGGAGCTTTTTTTAATCCATAGAGAGTTTTCCTTAATATATAAATTTTATACTCATATCCAATTTTACATAACCCAGAGATTAATCGATAAATACCTCTTCTTTCAAATCTCCATGGAAGATTGCTGATTTTACATCCAATTGAAAGATAGACCATGAATTTTATGCCGCCATCGCTACCACCACTCTAATTGTATCATGCCTTGCTACAGGATTAAAAATTTCTTTATAATCAACACCAAACTCTTGCTTATAGCCCTTTGCCACCAAGTGTACTTTGTACTTGTCAATCTAACCATATTTGTTTAGTTTTGTCTTGTAAATCCACTTTACACCAATTGTCTTTTGCCCTTAGGAAGATCACATAACTCCCATGTATTATTTTTTTCCAATTGCTATAATGTCATCATCCATAGCCTTTCTCCATTTTGATTCTTTAACAGCCACTTCAAAAATAATATGGTCACAATATGAAAACAAATCAAAATGTGAAAGAGGATCATCATCTTGATCAATTCTACTCACCTCATAATTAGAAATCCATGTTGGTCTTCTTCGAAAATGTTGTGACCTTTGTGATTCTACTTCGACTGGACTTTAATCTGCTATAGGAATATTTTGAGAGACTTCCTCATGTTGCTCATCCTCCATAGGTTATTATACTTTCTCATTATCATCAAAATCTACAAGGATAATTTTTTTAACGTCATTTTGATATCATGGCCAAGTGTCTTTTTCATTAAAAATAATATCATGACTTATAATAATTTTCTTAATGCAGGGATGATATAATCTATAAACTTTTGATGTATTATTTATGCAAGAATGCATTTTTCACTTTTGATGTCTAGTTTCTTTCTCCTTTCATTTGAAATGTGAATATAAGATACGGTAATTAAATAATAAGTGCTATTTGAAAAACAATCATATTAGATTTTTTTTAAAATAAAATAAAATTTAAACAAATTTTATATGATATATTTATTTTAAGGGGATAAATTAATTAGACTTAGAAGAAACCTATTTGAAATATCTATTAAGTTGAGTTAATTGATTTCATTAAACCTAGGTTATAATTATTTCACCCCAGTTATATAGTGTAAAACCTAAGTTCCCTTCTCCTTATTTCCTTCGCCGAGCTCTGCCTCTCCTGTGTCCTAGCCTCACTTCCGCCCCTTTCCATGTTCTCCTCCCGATCTTCTCGTCGATGCCGACTGGCTCTCACGTCAACAGTTGGGAGCGCCATCCTGAAGGCCAGCCGCCATCCCAAGGGTTCATCGCTCATCTTTCGACCACGGGCCACGAGAAAAATCATCGGTCGCTGATATTGCTGGCCCCGGTTGATTCTTGCTTGCTCACCACCATTATCGAGCTTTATAGGGACTTGAAAGGGGATCATCCGCTCGCCACACCCAGTAACCGCCGTCATAGCTTGACTTGGTTATTGCTACCGCCTCCAGCTATTTATCATCGTCGCTTTTGTTGGAGCAATATCCCTTAAGTCAAGGTTGACCTGGTTGACCAAGCTTGAGTCTTGGTCATGGTTTCGATGTTTGCCAATACATGCAGACAACACATGAACAATACAAGTGCAGTTGTTCATGTGGGGAGATTGTTGGTGCAATTCTCCACTGATCAGGGCTTGATCAGTTTGGTTGTAGAAGAGTCAACTAGGTCAAGGTTGACCGGATACTTGACTGGGAAAGTCCTAACTGGAATGTTAGGCAGAAGGAAAATCCTGGTGAGTGAAGCCAGGTGAAAGTCCTAGTGAGTGAAGCTAGGCAGTATGAAAATCTTGGTGAGTGAAGCCAAGCGAAAGCCCTGGTGAGTGAAGCTAGGCAGTTGGAAAGTCCTAGTGAGTGAAGCTAGGCAGAAGGAAATCCTGGTGAGTGAAGCCAAGTGGAAGTCCTAGTGAGTGAAGCTAGGCAGTGAGAAAATCTTGGTGAGTGAAGCCAGGTGAAAGTCCCAGTGAGTGAAGTTAGGCAGTTGGAAGTCCTGGTGAGTGAAGCCAGGCAGATGAGAAGTCCTGGTGAGTGAAGCCAGGCACGGGGAAAATCCAGATGGGTCAAGGTTGACCAGACATCTTGTGAAAGTCCAAGTAGGTCAAGGGATTAACCGGATACTTGGCACGAGGAGAAAAGTCCAAGTGGGTCAAATGGATTGACCAGACACTTGGTGAGGGAGTCCTAGCAGTTCAAGGGTGACCAGATGCTAGGCATAATGTACCAACAGATCATGGATTGACCGGATGTTGGTTTAGGGGACTTAGGACTTGGTTTTGGGCAAAAACCAGCATCTGGATCGATCAGCCAATCGATTGGATGATTCCCAATCGATCAGCCGATCGATCGGGTGAGTCCCTGCGATAGAGCTCCTCCCAATCGATCAGCCGATCGATTGGGAAGAAATGTCGCGTGCACAGAACGCCTCTGGATCGATCAGCCGATCGATACAGAGCTCCCAATCGATCAGTGGATCGATTGGGAGATGGCGATGTTGTGCGATAAGCCCTGGATCGATCAGCCGATCGATCCAGGCATTTCCCGAGAGCACAGAGGCGCTCTGGATCGATCAGTGGATCGATCCAGAGCCTCCCCGATCGATTGGGAGCAATCCAATTGATCGGGATCCGACCGTTGGCGCAGATAAAGGCTGCAGGCGTGCGATTCCTTCGGTAAAACTCTCGGCCACTTCTCTCGATCTTCACCAGCGATCACAGAGCTTCTCCACAGGGTTCTCACCGCCAGTTCTTGAAGCTCTTGGAGGTTTTTCCAAGTCAAGAGGCAGATCCATAGCAAGAGGAAAAAAGCTAGGGTTAGGGTTTTCTATACTCATTGTAAGCTTTTGCTTGTATTTGTGTATCCTTTCCCTTTCTTCTTGTAGTGTGAACTTGTAGGGCTTCTCCGCCTTCGGTAGTTACCGAAAAGGAGTGTTTATTAGTGGAGGTGTGTGAGTGTGTGGATCCTTGGACTAGTCACCTCCTTTGGAGGTGGATACCAAGTAAATCTACTTGTTAGCGTTGTGTGTGTTGTTTCTTGTATATTTCCGCTGCATATCTTTGAAGAAACAAGCAACGCCGACCACGAGTACGCGACGAGCTATTCACCCCACTCTATCTACATTTCAGTCCCAATAGCTTTCTCCTCGAAACCATAGCCGACCATCGGTTGGCCAAGCAGAAGGGAAGGTCGTCGCGAACAGCTGCTGCCTTTGCCCTGTCATGGTTCTTCCACACCGACGGGCCATCTCTAATCTCTGGTATCACCTCTACTATCCTCGAGAGTTGCCTTCCTGTGCACTTCCATCGTCGGAGAGCTAAGCCGCCACCAACCAACTTCACCGCGATGCAATTGCTCCACCGGTCATTGTGAGCCACTGTTAGAGCAGAGAGCAGTTGCCAGAGGAGCGGTAGTGTAACAAACTCTTTGACCTTATTAGATCTAAGGGGGTGTTTGGTTCTTTCCTAGGAATAGGAATCAGAATAAGAATCATTGTATTGTGGAATGAGAATGGGTATGAGCATGAATATCACTCTTAAAAGCAATGTTTGGTTAGTTGCATATTTTCTATCGGAATAAATCAAAATTTCCTTTTTTACCCTTAAAGGAAAATAAGAGAAAAAATTAGATGTGAGAGAAAAATAGGATGAAAGAGAATGATGAGAGAGAAAGTATGATGAGACAGAAAGTGTGATGATAAAGAATGATGAGAGAGAAAGTGTGATGAGAGAAAATGAGAAAAGATAGTGTGATAGGAGAGAGTATGATAAGAGAAGATGAGAGAGAAAATATGATGTGAGAGAAAGTATGATGGGAGAGGATGAAGAGAGAGAAAATATAATGAGAAAAAATGAGAAGAGAGAGTGTGATGGGAGAGATTGAGGAGAGAGAAAGTATGATGAGAGAGAAAGTGTGATGAGAAAAAAGGAAAAAGTGAGTGTGATGGGAGAGATTGAGGAGAGAGAAAGTATGATGAGAGAGAAAGTGTGTTGAGGAAAAAAAAAGAGGGAGTGTGACAAGAGAGATTGAAGAGAGAGAAAGTGTGATGAGAGCGAAAGTGTGATGAGGAAAAAAAAGGAGGGAGTGTGACAAGAGAGATTGAAGAGAGAGAAAGTGTGATGAGAAAAGAAATGAAGAGAGTGCGATGGAAGAGATTGAAGAGAGAGAAAGTATGATGAGAGAGAAAGTGTAATGAGAAAAAAAGGAAAGAGAGTGTGATAGGAGAGAGAAAGTGTGTGATAAAATGACGAGAGAGAAAATATGATGAGAGAGAACAAGGAGAGAGAAGTGATATGAAAGAAAAAATAAATAAATATATTTTGATATTTGATATTAAGGGAGAAAATTTTAGTTTTAGGTGAAGGGTATTTTTGGAATAAAGGAATATTTTGATTGATGAAAATAGGGTAATGACTCATTGAACGGGAGGTGCATGGGAATAAGTTATTTTTCAATTTCAAGGATCCATTCCCTTATTTATATTCCTATTCCTATAATCCAAACATTAACAATGGCAATCAATGATTCTTATTCTCATTC
Organism: Zingiber officinale; assembly: GCF_018446385.1. Classification (NCBI taxonomy): domain Eukaryota; kingdom Viridiplantae; phylum Streptophyta; class Magnoliopsida; order Zingiberales; family Zingiberaceae; genus Zingiber; species Zingiber officinale. The sequence goes on from NC_055993.1 coordinate 93,779,495, forward strand.
CCCACTCTTATTCCCCTAAACCAAGTGCCCCCTAATTGTTAGTTTAGTTAATTAAATGATGTTGAGGTTGATTTGGGTTAATTGATTCATGATGCTTAAGAAATTAAAGTGATAAGTGATAATGGGATAATAGATTCAATGATTAGTTGGATTCATGTCTTAACTGGATAATAAATCTAGCATGTTAAGGGAAATGGTTAATTAATTGAGTTGGATTAATTAATAAGGAGATTAGCTGTGAAGGAAGTATTGGATCATTAAATGGAATTAAAATATGGTTTCCTAATCGGATTAAGATTAGGTTTATTTATTTGGCTTATGGTAGAACTTAGCTAGACTGTGTATTCTATGTTACAAGATACTAATTTGCGACACGCCCCAATGCGGAGATAATTCAAGACGATCTACATTTGAGGGGGGTATTTTTTTTTTTCCCTTGCTTTCATAGTTCATTGACCTTAGTGTATGATCTTGTTATTTGTATTCATTGCATAATATGTTACCTTGATATTTACTCTATGTTACTTCCTAAGTTGGACCTTTCATTGTTTGACCTTATATTTTAAGTCTATTTTAAGATTCATATAGTCTCATTGTTCTCCATGCTATTTGTGACCATTTATGCTTGAGCTAGCATGCTAGCGATATTATACAGTAGCATAGATGTAGAATATTAAACTAAGATACTCACTTGATATTTATTCATGTCTGTGTATTAGTAGGACCACATCGTAGTGTAGGACATTGAGTATCCTACGAGGCCTTGTTTGTTATTTGGGCTTATGCCTAAAGGCTAGTGAGGTTAGACTCTTCTATCAATATATTATTATACCTGATGTTGATCATTGTCTCTCATTTATGGTTGAGAGAGTTATTAGCAACCGTTGTTAAACTTGATATATGCTAGTGATACAATATAGAAGAATTCAGTCTTGAATGTAATTGTTACTGGTTATTATTTCTGATTTGTATGTTTATATATCTTGTCTGCCTACGGGACTAACTGTGGTAGAGCATTCTCCCGTAGACAGTGGTCGTTTATTTATCCTGTCTGCCCATGATACCATCCGTGGTAGAGCGTTCTCCTACAGATAGTGACTGTTTACATACCTGACTGCCCATGAGTCCATTCGTGATAGAACATTCTCCTGTAGTCAGTGGCTGGGGAGCTAGACAGCTATCTCATCTTGTACGCCCATGGGATCATCTGTGGTAGAGTGTTCTCCTACGGACAGTGACTAGTTATATATCCTGACTGGCCACGAGATCCATTTGTGGTAGCAGTTTGAGCTAGTCAGGACTTGTTATATGTTTGTTTATGCTAGTTATGCATATGTTTATGCAGGTTTAGAGGTACATTATGTACTCCTGATTTATTGGTTACACCTTGTTAAGCAGATTAGTAGAGTATTATTATTGTTGGTTATGCTTCTAGTTTGCAAACGATTACAGTAGCACTCCTATTGTTTTGTAGTAAGTATTTTCTTGAGACTGTCCCCTTTGATCTTCTTATGTTATTATCATGCACTATCTTCTTATACTTGTGGAGTATGTTATACTCACTACCCATTGCTTCCCTTTTTGTTTCCAAGTTAGAAGGTAGATGACATGTTGTGTCGCTTAGAGGTCCTGGCTGCTAATCCCACATCGCATCAAGAGTTTTTGTTTATGTTGTTATTATTACTCGTATTTTGACTTTTCGAGCTAATTCATGTATTATATAACTTGTGTGTGGGTTTCTGGACTTGTGGTGTTCTTTTGTCTGTTATATATTTGTTGGGGGTAAGTCATACCGGTAGACAGTCTAGTTTCTTATTTTGCGTGGTTGTGTTTGTTTTCAACCGTGTGGGTTGTAGATATTATTTTGTATTGCCTTGTGGCTATGTATCTAGGTTTCAATTGTCATTATTATTAGGGAGGTATTGTTCGATTTTTGTCGAACAACCTTTCCCTTGGGTCGTGACAGCGAGCATAGTGATACACTCAAAATTTCGAAAATGATCAATAGTAGATTTTCTTTCATTCCAAGTTTCTTCTAGTGTCATATTTTGAACAGATAATGTGATATTTTTATTCAATATATGGATGCTTCAATTAATTTCTTCTGACTAAAATTTTTAGGAATACCACTTGTTGTCAAAAAGCTTCGTACCATATTCATAATAGTGTGATTTTTCATCTCGCATATATCATTCTATTAGGGTGTGTAAACTATTGTAAGTTGCCTCTTGATTCCTGATTCTCACAAAAATTTACAAATCCATCTAAGTTATATTCTCTACCACGATTTGTATGCAAATCTTTAATAGGGCTGTCAATTTCTTTCTCGTCAAGTACTTTATAATTTTTGAAAGCAAGAAAGACTTCAGATTTTTCTTGCAATAAATAAATCTATATTTTGCGACTATAATCATTAATAAATGCAATTATATATCTTTTACCTCCATTAGAATATGGTGTTATTGGCTCGTAAATATCTGAATGGACAAGCTTCAATGTCGCCTTTGCTCTCTAAGATTTTCCTTGGGAATTGATTACGGTGTTATTTGCTAACAACACATTTTCACAAACTTGAGAAGGAGTTGTAATTTGAGAAAGACCAATCACTATATTATTCTATTTTAGTGTTTTCAAACCATCAAAATTTAGACGTCCATAGTGAAAGTACTATAACCATGCCTCATCTAACCATGCCTCATCTTTAAATTTTCTAAAAAATCTGAATGAGATGTAGTATGAAGATGAAGAGGAAACATACGATTTGCTATCATGTTAACTTGCACAATTAAACCTAACTTTGCATCTTGAATCCGACAAACTCCTTTAATAGCAATTTCATATCCTTTTCTTGTAATTGGCCCACACTAAGCAAATTAGTCTTTAAATCTGGTACAAAAAGAACATTATGGATAGTATGGGTAGAATCCCCTTTTGCTTGTATGGTTACCTTTCCCTTTCCCATAAAATAAATTGCCCAGTTGTCGCCAAATTTGATAGAAATGCGAAAAGATTCATCCAAGTCTGAAAATGTATCCTTCTCTCAACATATGTGGTTGATGCATCCTATATCTAAATATCATATATTCTGTTGAGTTTTCTCTTTTTCATGGCATACCATTAAAAGGGACACTTCTTCTTTTACAAAGTTAGTCTGATCTCTATTTTGTTTCTTGAAATTAGTATAATATTCTGATTTATAATGATCATACTATGACATCAGTAACATTCAACATTAGACTTGTCTGCTGATTTTGTTCTATTGGTTGTAGAATAATGACCACGTCCTCTATCTCTTCTTTGAAAATAACTTTCCAAGTGTTGATTTTGTTGTTGGTTCCCGTGATCATTGTTGTTTCTATTGACCTCTTCTTCCTTAACATCTACCTCTTCCTCATCCTCTATACTTCTATCATTTATAGAGTGATTTTCTGATAAAACCTTCAATGTTTGCTCCACTTTTTCATATTGATTGATTTTCTACTAATGAACTAATAATGAACTTTGTAATTCATCAATTGAAAGTAGACTTATATCATTTACTTCTTCAATGGAACAGACAACAAAATTAAATTTTGGTGTCATAGATCGAAGAATTTTTTCGATGATGAGAACATCCTCTATCTTATCGCCAAGGATTTACATTTTGTTGACGATTGTCATCGTTCTTGAAAAATAATCTAAAACTGGTTCTTCTGATTTCATTTGGAGTATTTCGAACTCTGAACGAAGTACTTGAAGTTGCTGCCTCTTAGCTCTTATCATACTTTGGTACTTTTTTTTATAGAATCTCAGATATCTTTGGTTGTATCCTTGCAGCGAATGGTTTCCAAGATTGAGCGATCAATAGCTTGGAAGAGATAATTCTTTACTTTAAGATATTTCAATTGTGCATCTGTTATTACAACACATTCTGTCGGTTCTGTTACTCCAGAAATCACGACCGTCCAATATTCTTTATATTTTAAAAAAATTCTCCATGAGCATGCTCCAATACTCATAGTAATCATCAAATTGAGGAATGACAGGTTGTACAAAACTTTCGGAAGGCAAACTCTCTTTGAAACCTTGCTATGATACCACTGATAAGAAAAAAATAAGACTCGAGGACGATAAAAATAAATTCACTTACATTTCATTCATTATTAAATATCCTATTTATAGGATATTACATTACACATACTCAAAATCCCACTAACTCTACTAACACCTCAACCGTTAACCACTAACATCATATTACAACCATTATCCTATTATTTCTCTTCCACTAACACCATATTACAACTATTATCATATTATTTCTCTTTCACTAACTCAATTACTAATTAAAACATGTTAACTCATCAATTCACTAACATTAATTTTATCAACAAAGGACTTGGCAAGAAAGAAGATTGTTGTTGATGCTGCTATTTCCATGAAGTGAAAAAGAAAGAGCTGCATCTTAGCCTTGGAAGTTTAAGCCTAATGATTTTGTGCTGCTTGCACCTGCCATCTACTTCCGTATTGCCTTTTAGTGTTGCTACAACTTATAACAAAAGATTCAATTTCAATTTAACACCTTAAATTTAAAAAATTTGATTGTAGAGCAGGAATTCTAATCAATAAACTTGTTTGTACATGTGTTATTTATTTCAAATTTTTGTTAATGTCTGATCAGATTGCTAAATCAATTAAGAACCAGTATTATATTGAATTTCAGTATGTTGAAGAAGAAGTGGATGAAGCGAATTCGTCCACTTATATGTATGTGCCGAAGGGTCATGTAGGTTGTGATATAAATTTTTAGATTTTATTTAGTAATTTGTAGATACACTTTTGAGTGTAGTTAATCTAACATATCCTTTGTAAATACACTTTTGAATTGTAATAGATATTGATGGTATATTTGTTCTATATTGGTGGGAAAAGATATTATATTCAATTATAATTATGCTATAGTAAAATATTATCAATTACTTCTATACTACAAATAAATGGAGTAATATAATACAAACGATTTTGACAATTTAAGTAGTGGTGAAGTTAAAGAAAATATTTATTTCGCCACAGTTCAAATGTGTGAAGTCATTTGTATAAATTATTTCATTAAATTAAAATTATGTTGTAGTAAAATATGATTAATTATTTTTACATTACAAATAAATAGTGGAGTAATATAATACAAAGGAATTCGACAAATTTAAATAGTAACAAAGTTAAAATAAACATTTACTATATTACAATTAAAAGAATTATGAAGTCGTATAAATAATTTACTTTATCAATTAATATAACCTATGAAGTTATCGAAATCAATGAAGTACAAAGCCTTTTTTACTTCATAAACAGTTCGATGTTGAATCTGTTTAGACCGGACAAAGACTTCCTCATTTTGTGGTGAAGTAATAAACTAACTCTTTTACTTTGCATTCCTATACTTCGATGATTATATACTTATTATTTTATTGAATATCTAAAGTCTATCACCTAAATTGCAATAGTGCGTGTTCGAGGAGATTGAAAGAATTTGTGTGCTTGCAATTTGTCAACATCCGATTAGTAAATTGATAGAACAAAACATTGTGTAGATTACTGTCCATTTCTTTCATTAATACTATGTGAGCTGTGATATTAAAAATAAGATTTTTTTTCCTTTTCTTTTTAGTTGACACTAGGTATATCCAACTTATGCTAATTAATTCTGGGATCATCAGCTTAATCTCATGAAAATTTTTCATCGACCATCAAAATAAATCAAAAAGTGATCGAGTGGCTATCAATCTCTCTTTCTAGATAAGAAATAGTCTTACACCCAATAGTATTATATAGAGCATGTTCAAATTCAACCAATAGTATTATATTGAATCGACGTGATTTAATTATAATTTAGACATAAAATATTAAAGTATTAGTTTATAGTAAAATAATATTCAAATAAGTGAAGGACATACATTTCATCAATTCATCGACCTGTGATTGTGATACTCATTTCTTTAGTAGAGCAATCTCCTTCACTATAAATTGATGTTATTGTAGGTTGCTTGAGTGGAGTTAGAAGTTGCTCATCACTTGCTAACATCATCACTACCTCTGTCATTGTTGGTCTTTCTTCATGGTTATCTTGTACACATAAAAGAGCCATTCGAATGCAACGTAAAAGTTCGATTGTTGGATATGAGCAACTTACTGCATCATTGAGAATCTCCAAGGATCTACCTTCCTTCCAAAGTTTATAAGACTGTGATCACATAAAAATAAAATTTTGAATTCTATAACATTTAGAAAGATAAAAGTATATATATTTTAAGTTAAACTTACATGCTGTAAAAGGTTTAAATTAGAATTTGTTTGACCGAATGTTCGATTCTTCTTGCCGCTCAAGATTTCTAGTACTATCACACCAAAACTAAATACGTCTGACTTAAATGAGAATTGTCCATATAACAAGTACTCAGGAGCCATATATCCACTGTATTAAATAACTCCAATGTTAGTTTTATTCTATATTAGAAAAGGATAATGATTTATAATTTGCGAGAGACTAAATGTAGCTTGAAGAATTAACTTACAATGTTCCAATAGGTCTTGTGGTTCCATCCTCAAGAGCTCTATCTCCTTCAAATATCCTTGCAATGCCAAAATCTGAAATCTTTGGAATCATGTCCTTATCAAGAAGGATATTACTTGGCTTAAGATCGCGATGAATGACTCTCAAGACAGAGTCTTGATGAAGGTACAAAAGTCCTCGAGCAATACCAACTATAATCTCAAGACGTTTTTGCCAATTTAGCAAGGAACATTTTGTTTTATCTAGAGTCATTTTCATACGATTAGCTATATGAATGAAGATAAATATCTAACCATTTATGAAGTGATGGAATTAACTTATTATGGAAAACAAACTTACCATAAATGAAGGCGTCTAAGCTCTTGTTTTCCATGTATTCAAGAATTATAATTCTCTCCGTGTCTTCGATACAACAGCCTAAAAGTCGAACAAGGTTTCTATGTTGTAACTTGGCTATCAGTGAGAGTTCATTTTGGAATTGATTTGGGCCTTGTGAGGAGTTTCTTGACAATTTCTTGACAGCAATCTTTTGTCCATCTTCTAATTGACCCTAATGAAAACGAACTGTTTATTTCATATTTGTTGGTTTAAAAGATTGGCCCCTTTTTGGGATGCTGGAATTCTTCTTACCATGTAAACAACACCAAATCCACCTTCTCCCAGTTTGTTTCCATCAGAGAAGTCGTTTGTTGCAGTTTTTATTGTCTCCAAATTGTAGGAAGGTAGTAACCCCAATGTGTTGATCATATCTGGCACAAAAGTCACACCCCTTAATCAGTATAATTCCTCCATCATGATTTTTTATTTTTAAAAAATTAAGAAAGAAATGAAGAAATACGTAGATTTCAACTAAACTCTGTAATCAGATAATGAGCTAATAGATGAATGTTAGGAAAAACAGCGTAAGAATTCAGTGTATACAATGAGCAATGAGGAAGAAGAGCAGGAACTCACCTACTCCTTTATCATTATTATGCAGACAAGAATCTTCTGAGTCGATCGAAACCAACCTGGACTCCGATACATCATCACAAGTCGTCGAGTTACCTGCGGGAACGAAGTGAACACCATGATCGACATTGCTTTCTCACAAATAAAACTAAAACATAGTGGCAATTGGCTATTGATTACCTTCCTTTACATTTGGCAATTGTAATGGCAATCTGGTTGACGCTCTTTTTCTCTTCCTCCAAACGAGTACGCCAACACAACATAGAAGAAAAAATCCCAGTAACAGAGGAATGGCTATCGCCGCCCAGACGTGCTTCTTTGTGGATGATTCTGGAAGGAAAATAAAAGACAGATGTTTGATCAATCATACTTTGGTGATCCAATTTTGTGGATAATTAGATTACCTGCGAGCCGAACGTATAAATCATCTCCTTCATCGACAAAAGTTCTGAGATCCAACAGATCACCAAGCCAAGTTATGCATCCATAAGACCCACTGATCACCGCATACGCCACGCATGAGCAATTATCCGAGCACAAATTCTTGCAGTCATCGAGACTCATGTTTCCTCGTGGTGTAGCGTTCTCAGTGTCAGGCACCTTCACGTTCTGCACCTTGGAAAACTGGTTCGACGAGCAATTCAAAGGCTTTTCCCTCTCGCATCCGGCCTCTCTTCCATTCTCCGTAATATTTACGAACCCGTCCAAGCACTGGCACTCGACAGCAACGTATTTATTGGTGCACACTCTGTTGCGGCCGCAGAGATTGTACATATCGCACTCGTCCGCCGGAATCGACGACAGAAGCTGCCACTCTCTATTGCCACCTCTGTCAAGAAACCAACGCTGGATGGTTCCATTGGCCCACAACGTTGACCGAATCAGTACCGGCGTCGGTGAGGCTCTGTAATTAACCATAAAATAGCTCTCATTCTCGTTGGACACAAACGTGTAATTTGCTGGGTTGGTCACCTGGTTGCTTGCTATCGATGGATAGCCGACGAACCCATATCCGTTCCATAGGCCGCTGCGATGGTATTTGGCGGATCCGTTAAAAATGACCAAATCCGGAATAGGTAGAGCACGAATCATATGGGTGTAGTCTCCCGGAGAAGGATCCGTGGAGTTTTTCCATGACACTTGCCGCCGTGATGTGTTGGTCCGTTTGACAAATCCGAACTTCATGCCAGGGAGCTGTGTGCTGCTGTCATTTGAGTGCTCAAAGCTCTGCCATAGAATCAAGTTGCTGTCGTTCAGCACGAGGTTTCCAGAATCTAAAAGCTGCAAGCGTGCAGAATTGAGTCCTGTGGATCTCGTTCCCGTCGACCAAACTGTTTGGTCATCCTCAAATAAGATTAGATTTCCATCGGAAGTGAGGTTGAAGGATGCCATGGCTGTGTTGACAGACTTGTTCCGATTGGCGATCCATACTACAATGCCTTCTTGCGGTGTGAAATTACAGTACCAGATTCCTAAGTATCCCTTCCCTGAACTATTATCTAGACTGAAGAAGCCCAGTTGGAACAATTCTCCTGTCGATCTCAAAGTCTGGCCATTCACAAGTGAAGTGTCCTGGATCATTGTATCTCCTGTACAATAAATATCTAAAGAAATATGTACCAGATAATATTCTTTTAAAAATAAAAAAATTCCATCAGGCACATCTGCTTTGCTCTATTTATTGTCCGTCCAAACCAACTGCCTACTAACTAGTTGAAAATTGATTCAAAAAGAACTCTTCTATTTAAGGATCTTAAAAAAATTCTAAATTTATATCAAATAAATATTATTGCATTTTAAATTAATTTTCTTTTATTTTGAACTTTACAGTAGAGAGAAAAAACTAATAGTGTTCTTAGAAATTTGTCTATAATTATTTTTCGTGAATCTGTATACTTTGAGAAATAATATTGTCCAAAAATATTTGACCTAAAGATCTTAAATTTATATCAAATACTTTTATTATTTCCTTGAGTTTTGATAAATAAACATCATTGCACGCATAATATTCCCAAATTATAAATGCCTTTCACATAAAAATATTTAAAGATTTTTAATCGATTGATTATTAAATATTTTTAATAAGGAGTATCTGATGTTAGAGGTTTTAAATTTATTTTAAATAACCCAATTAACATATTCATTTTTATTGATTTTGAACCTTGTGAGATCGATTATTATATATTTTAACTAAAATTATATAATGATATTGAGGGTCCAATATTTTTATGCTCAATTTTATTGATTGTTATTTTATACAATTGTCAAATATTTTCAACCCAAAAGACCTTGCTATCCACTGCCGATTTAAGCAATAATAACGGATGAAATGAAGCAAGTCGAGTGAAAAAAGAGGATTTAAACAACAAAAGAGATAAATGTTTGGTGAAGTCCAGAAGGGATGAGTAAAACTAAATGTTATAGATTATTAAAATAAATTAATAAAATCCACAATACTGGACTAGCATTAATTCCTTCTTAATCGTACCTGAAGATGAGGACTGGCCGACGACGAAGAGCATCACTGCTACTATTTCCAGGAATCGAAAAAGAAAGAGTTGCTGCATCTGCCCAGTGGAAACTTAAGCTCTTAATGATTCTGCGCTGCTTCCACCTGCAATCTAATATGTTGTATTGCCTTTTTAGAGTTGCTACAAGTCCTAACAAAAAGTCTCAATATAAGGCCTTAAATTTCAAAATTGATGGGTAAGTCTAGTTAATTGATTTGCCTGTGTTTGAAAATAATTGTGGGTATGCAAGTCCACAAACGATCTGTTTGAAAATTAACAAAATGGAGTCACTGTCAAAATACTTGCGTTAATAGTGTATGGGCTGTAATATTAAGAAATGTATATATAAAAAAAAGACTAAGTTTAACACCTTATTATTTTTTTTGTAAGGAATAACAGCTTTAAAATCTGATGGTAGAGCAGGATGTCTAGTCAACGGACTTGCTGTGTTCATAAGATTGAGAGATGTGCGCATGCATCACTAATTTGGAGAGTTGGGAATGGCTGACTTATTCAATAATTAGGTTGTTATGGAAAAAAATATACTTTTTTTTAAAGGAGTCTTTTCATCGGCCAACCCCTCACCTACCTCTACATAAGTACCCTTATTCTTTTAAGTCCAATTATTAAATTTTCTTCCTCCTCTTCTTTTATCTCCTCATAAAACACTGTTTTAGATTAAATTTTTAAATTTTCTTCTTAGCTCTTCTTCTTTATCTCTTTAAAGGTTTTCAAGAACATGTAAAGCATGAATGCCTCGCTTGTGTGAAACATATGTTAAGTTGCATTGCAAATCCAAATTTGGTTATACTGTGATCGATTGAAAACCGATATCAATTTGGTCAAAAGTAATTAAACCAAATTATTTGGTTTGAGTTGAATTTATTTTTTTCTTCGAGTATTACACCCTTAATTTTTTTAATAATTTAAGTATCTAACTCTTAAAACTGATTAATTTTGAAAATGATCTGTCCACATTTACTAAAGTTTTCATCGACTATCAAGATAAATTAGGAAGCGCTAAGGGTAACCCAAACTTTACTTCATAGTACTTGAGTAGGCATGATTCATTTTTCTATTTACTCGAGAAGTTTATATCAAGGACAATGTAAAAAATTTGAAAATCAAAGTTGACCTGAACCAAAATTGATAGGCTTTCAAAACCAAACTTAAAATGAAAATAAAATGTATGTTAATTTTTTATAACAAAGACTCATCAAATGATATATTGGTTTACCATTTTGATATATATGCATGAACACCTAAATGGATCTAAAATGAAAACAAAAATCCGAGAAACCATTTTTTTTCATATTTCTTTTATTTGATTTGATTTAGTTCTATTTGCCTTTTCTATTCTATTTTTAAATGGTCAACCCTACATAAAACTGAATATTCTAATTTTGAATGATTAATACTGAACGTTTAACTATAACACACTTTTCTTGTCTTGGATCTTGCTATGCTATCTCTAAACAAGGTGAACGCATGGTCATAATTATTGAAAAGGATTGACAAGAACTTTTCATTTCCATTTTTAAATCTGATAATAATTATTTAAAGCCAACGATATGTGAAAAAAATACTATGGATTTAAGAATTTTATTTCCACAGTGATGTTACGTTGAACAAAAACAAGTCTGTGGATTAGAGACTTCTTGGATTATCATCAAACTTAAAGGTGTTAAAAATTGAAATTTATTTATAGAACTTGAGCAACTTGGTGAAACAAATGCAGTAGTAGATTGTAGGTGCAAGCAACGCAAATCATTAAACTTCCATGGCCAAGATGCTGCTCTTTCTTTTCCTGTTGTTGGAAATTAAGCAGCAACAGCTTGGGTTGTTCTTGGTCAGTCTTCATTTGGTATGTATCGAAAAGAAATCTTAATTAATCCATAATTAAACTACAAAGATGACAGGATCTTTCTAGCTTGCCATTTTCATTTATTTGGTTTGAGTCATTCAACACAATCCAATTATTAGAACTTTAAACAAAGGAAAGATCAGATAATCTCTTGTCAGCTCTATAAAACTAGTATTCTTTATCATGATTAATCAAGTGCATTACTCAATCAAAGGCAGCTGATCAATTTACTGATAGCCTTTCAAAGTGGCTTCTCCTCCTTCATAGATGACCTTATCGAAATCAGAATGCAGATATCCTGCCTTTGAGGTGGAATGAGAATATTTTGGTCGACTCCTTGGCCATCTGATCTGTCCTTGTGCTGGATTCTGATACAAGCTAGGCATTTGAATGCTGACATTTGATCCCCAATTAGTTTAAGCAAGCAAAATAGTTTCATCTGGCCTTTTAATCACGAATCACTCCAAAGACTAGATCAAATATATATTAGAATAAACCTGAAGCTAAACATTCAGTTAAACTTTAAATAAGTAAGCATAAACATGAATTACCTATATATATATATATATATCTGAAGCTTCGAGATGGAAGAAGCTGGAAAACTCGCCATCATCACTTTAACACAAGAAGATTTGGAGTTGCTCATCAACACGCCAGAGCACAAAGGTTACTACAACAACAACAACATGTAAACACTGGTGGCACGCTGCCACGACCAAATCCAACAGCATCAACAACAGTGCATCAAAGGGAAAGAGGAGTTCAAGAGGAAAGCCCTACTCGTTTGCTTCCTACACCTCTTTCACCAATTCGGCGCCCCCGAGCACTCTTCCGCACACTGCTTGAGCAAGTGGGTCAAGGAGGGGTACTCCAAGAATCTTTGGCAGAAGCACTTGTTCAAGACAGACACAAAGGAAAAGCTGTAGCTAGTGACAGTTTCCCTAAGCGAATCGTAACCTCATTCTCTCAACGAGTACTGGAGGATCTATTGCCAAAACACTATTAGAATCTGAACATAGGAGAATATTCAAGAACAACCGACCCAGGGATCATCTCCTCAAATTTGAGAATGTCGTCCTTCTTTAGCAATTTACGGATGGTGTAAAATACCGAATGTTCCTCACCACATTCCGCGGGGCGACCTAGCGATGGTTTAAATGGCTGTCGGACAACTCCATCCGCCGTTTCAAAGATTTTCACAAGATCTTTCTCCATCACTTCTCTAGCAACTGGCAGTATCACAAGACCCCGTGAAACTTCTTTTCACTCAAATAGGGGCCCAAAGAAACACTCTGAGCCTACATTAAAAGGTTCAGTCAGGTGACTATGGATGTCCCCACCGCCACCACAGAGATTTTGGTGAGTGCCTTTTCTCAAGGACTCACCGATAACAATTTCTTTCACAATCTGTCTAGAAGACCTCTAAAAGATTTTGATCTTCTACTTAACTGGGCAATAGAGTTCATAAATGTTGAAGAGGCACAAGATGCCCGGAAGAAGGCAGTTACCACACCTGCCCCTGTTCCAGCAGCTGATCACCTAGCACAACCTGCTCCCCCACCAAGAGGACCTCGGGCAGATCCTCAATATCATCATCAAGAGCCACGACCTCAAGCTGTGCAACATGTGGAAGTTCCTTGGGAATCTCCATGAAGGTGGTGCACATACCATCGAGCATCCACCCATAATACTAAAGATTGTTACACTTTGTTGAACCAATGAAACAACAACCCCCGGTACCATCGGTGTTCGCCAGCTCCTAATCACCGACTATATCATCAACAAAATAGCTTGCTTAGGATTGAATACCGAGTGGCCGAGCAGCAACAGAAGTCACCTCAACAACAAGCTAAGCAAGCTCAAGCTCCTGCCCAAGTTTAGCGAGAGCAGCCCTCGACACGGCAAGAAGAAAATCGCATCAATGCCGCTTAGGGCAATATTAACATGATAACTAGAGGGTCGACTGATGGTGATTCCAATCGAGCGAGGAAGTCATACGCTCAGCGTCTGGAGATTCATACGATCAGCTGCAGTGCAGAGCGGGCAGCCAGAGTCAAAATCAGCTTCGGGCCCAATGATCTAGAGGAAGTAGAAGTACCCTATGATAATGCAGTAATAATCAAGGTTGTTATAGTCAATTATAATATTTCTCATAATTTTATTGATACAAGCAGCTCAGTTAACATTATCATCAAACAATCATTCGAGCAACTAGCAATTGCAGAGTAGTGCGTAAATGCTACGTGGAAATAGTAAAGACGGAGGCTAATGCTGCCCGAAAAATTCAGAGGATGAAAGTCAATACTATTCAGGAGAAGTCACTCGTCGTGTTATATGAAGAAAAAGAAGAAATATAAATTTGAGCCAGTCAGCTAGAAGTCACCACTCAGATAGTGGCCGACTTGGCTCCTGAGCTTAAGGCTGAGCTGGTGGAATGTTTGACATGCAACAGTGACGTGTTTGCCTGGATGCCCAAAGTAACATGCGTATCTCCAGCAGTCATGGAGCATGTACTCCATATTTATCCTGACGCCCGCCCGATCAAGCAAAGGAAGCGATATTTCGGAGCCGACTAGAATAAAATTATCAAAGAAGAGGTGGATAAATTATTGGAAGTAGGTTACATTCAGGAGGTACACTTCTCAAGGTAGCTAGCCAATGTTGTCCTGGTCTCCAAACCTATAAATAAGTGGTGGGTCTGTATCGACTTAGGGATCTAAACAAAGCCTGTCCGAAAGATCATTATCCCCTGTCTCGTATCGATCAAGTAGTAGATTCTACTTCTGGTTGTGAATTCATTTGTATGTTGAATGCTTATCAAGGATATCATCAAGTCCTACTCGCTAAGGAGGATCAGGAAAAGGTTAGCTTCATAAATACCGAGGGCACTTATTGTTATAATGTTATGTCATTTGGACTAAAGAATGCAAAAGCTACCTATCAAAGGCTCATGAACAAGGTCTTTCAAAAGCAAATTGAATGGAACATAGAAGTCTATGTGAATGACAACCTCATCAAATCTCTCTGAGCCATAGACTTGTGCATTGACATAGAGGAAACCTGCCAGAGTTTAAGGCAGTACGAACTCAAGCTCAATCCCTGCAAATGGCTATTTGGAGCTAAAAGCGGAAGATTTATGGGCTACATAGTCACCGAGAGATGAATGGAAGTCAATCCTAGCAAGGTGCAAGCTCTACAAAATATGGCTCCCCCGCATAATTTGAAGGAGACACAAAGATTGACTGGTCGTATTACCGTCCTATCTAGTTTCATTTCTCGATCGATCGACTGGAGTTTGCATTTCTTTAGAATACTGCATCGAGCAACGAAATTCCAATGAGATGCTGATTGTGACAAGGTGTTAGAGGAGTTGAAGAGTTATCTATATACTTTGCCCGTATTAGCTAAACCAATAGTAGGTAAAACTTTGTGGGTTTATTTGAGCAAGCTATTAGTTTAGTGTTGGTGAGGCAAGCGGGAAAAGAGCAACAACTTGTATACTCTTTGAGCCATTTATTAAAAGGAGTAGAACGTCGCTACACCACACTCAAAAATTAGCATATGGATTAGTCTTAGCTGCTTGAAGGTTGCGCCCTTATTTTTTATCGCATTCAATCATTGTATTAACTAATAGCACTTTTGGTCGAATGCTTGTCAGCCCAGAGGCATCTGGAAAATTAATCAAATGGGCAACTGAATTTAGTGAATATAACATAAAATACTAACCTCGAGCAGTCATTAAAGCTCAAGCCTTACCTGATTTCATAATAGAAGTGCAGGGTCCTGAAACTGAGGAAACTTGGAAGATATATGTCGACGGATCCCCTACCGGGCAGGGGAGTGAGATAGATATTCTTGTTATTATTGGTGCAGATTGCATTGATAATTAGGTTTTGATGTATGACAAATAGGTTAAAGTTGGATGTATTATTTGTCCAACTTGTCTACCGAGTGTGCAGGAGTTGACTAGTCTGGAAAATCTGACACCAGGATGAAATCCATCTAAGTTCGCGGGACTCGATAGTTGGTGTGAAATCCTAGGTTCGTGGGACCCGATAGCTGGTGAGAAGTTTAGATAGGTCCGTGGGGCTTGATATCTGGCGGGAAGTCCGGTTGGGTACACGAGACCTGATAACCGTCCGAAGTCCAGTTGGGTCTGCGGACCTAACAACTAGTGGGAAAATCTAGTGGGTCAAAGTCAAGTCAAGCAACTGTAGTTGGTAAGTAAGAGGCAAGCAACTGAAGGAGAGATCTAGTGAGGACGTGCTTGCAGTTGAGGGAACTATAGGCGTTGGTTCAGCTTAGGTCCTTTTAGGAAAGCTAAGCTGAGACCTTGACTAGATCATGGTCTCAGGGAGATAGGATCTAATTATTACTCATATTTTATTAATGTTGTCCGAGCACCCAGACTCTAGGTGCCAGAGTTGGTCTAGGTGCTCAGATCAGCCTCGCCTGGGCTGATGCCAGGGGCCTAAGCGGTGCGGGCACCCTGAGCGAGTCTAGGTGCCCAGACAAGAAAAGTTATCCCAAAGCTGAGTTGGAGCACATCGAATGGTCGAGCCCATGTCAACGGTTCAGGCGTCAGAAGGAGGTCTGAGCGCTCGAAGACGGATAAAACTTTATGGATGAAGTTTCGATGAGAGGTCGCCACGTTAGTATGGTCGAGATGTCCGAAATGGGCCTATATAAGGGTCTTCGACTAGCAGTTTCAGAAGATCAACTACTACAAGTTTCATTCTTACATGCTGCTTCGAAAAGGCTCTGATGACACTGAAAGACTGCTCCGAAGTTCAAAGAATAAGAGATTCCAATATCCTTTTTGTTTGTTGGTAACAACTAAGTTCAGTTCTTGTATTCAATATTTGTAACTAATTTTTAGAATTGATAGTGATTGCCTAATGAAAGCGATCGTCAATTGCGGGCCTTGGAGTAGGAGTCGTCACAGGCTTTGAATCAAGTAAAATCATCCGTGTTAGCATTGTTTTCTATTTTCTTTATTCCGCTACATAATTTGTTTTTAACTCTCGATTTTTGAAAAATACTATTCACCCCTATATCACCCATGAATATTGAATGTAATTATCTATTTGGTTAAATTATCGGGTCACTAATAATGAAGTGGAGTATGAGGCATTAATAGCTGGATTGCAAGCTGCGAGGCATGTAGGAGCTGCTCAGGTTTTAATCTATTCAGATTCTCAGCTAGCAGCTCAGTAACTATTTGAAAATTTTGAGATAAACAATGACTGGCTCAGATTATATATAGAAGATTCCTCGTTCAAATGATCAAATAGTAGACATGCTAGCTAAGTTAGCCTTTGCTTAAATTCCCAAGAATTTGGATAAGCCTGTTGAGCAAACATTATTAGTAACTTGCATGGAGAGGCATGCTGATCTGGAGTTACAAAGTGACTGGAGAACGCTAATTATTTTATTCTTACAACAGGGTACTCTACCAATTGATGGGGAGCAAGCACATATGTTCATTATGATTGGGAATCATCTTTATAAGAGAGCCTTCTCCTATTCGTTCCTCGAGTGTATTGGGTCAGATGATGTGCCCTATATTTTACAGGAAGTGCATCAGGGTTCCTGTAGAAGTCATACTGGAGGTCAGTCTCTCACTGGAAAAGTATTATTGGTTGGGTATTTCTGACCTAATTTTATAGTCTGATGCAGCTCAATTAGTAATGACATGTTTATCTTGTTAAAAGCACCAGAAGATCCTGCACCACCCCACAAAATTACTTAAAACCTCTATTATTTCTTGCTCGTCTGATCAATGGGTATGGACATATTAGGATCTTTTCTTTTGGCACTTGTTCAGAAGAGATTTTTACTGGTAGCAGTGGATTATTTTTTAAAATGGGTGAAGGCTGAGCCCTTAGCCAAAATAACTGAGCAGATGGTTATTAAATTCTTATGGCAACATGTTATCTGCAAAATTTGGCATTCCACATATGTTGGTTTCCGATAATGGAAGGCAATTTCAGGGCAGAAGAATCCGAGAATGGTGTTTGGAAAATGATATCACACAGACCTTCACCTCTACAGCTTCTCCACAAAGCAATGAACAAGCAGAAGTAACAAATAGATAAATCATTTGAGGACTTAAAACTAAGTTGGATCACATGGAGTCAACCTATGTAGCTTCTCCACAGAGCAATGGGCAGGCGGAAGTAACAAATAGATAGATCATTTGAAGACTTAAAACCAAGTTGGATCACATGGGAGCTGTTGGTGCAGCGGAGGCCGACAAGAGGGGGTGAATTGCCTGCAGAAATTAAAACTACCCTCCTCAGATCTTTCAACTTGAAAGTGCAATAGCAATAATAATAAAATAACTAAAACAATAAAGTAAAATGGAAGGATAGAGAAGACAGTGAGTTAATCTGGTTACAACCAAGAAGGTTGTTAATCCAGGGCGATGAAAAACGCGCAGTAGAAAAATCTCCTTCTCTGAAGGCGGAGAAGCCTTTTACACTCTTACAGCTCAGAATTATTGTTAGGAATTGATTACAAAGTTGATGGAACAGTTGTGTTCTAATTCCTAGTTCCAGAGGTCTTTATATAGTCTCTGGAAATCCTATCTCGGATGTCTGAGGCGCCTCCAATAGGGGTCCAAGGCGCCTCCATCGAGAGAGTGGATAAAACTTTATCCAAAAGTCCAACGTTCAATTCTGCCAGGTCCGAGGCGCCTCCAACAGGCATTGAAGGCGCCTTCAAGCTGGAGGTGCCTCCAAGCTGGCTGACAGCTTTTTCCAGCTTGCTTGCTTCTTTGCTTCGTCTTCCGAAGTCCCGTTCTTTTGGGTGATTCCGGCCAACCGAAATAGGGTTCACTCGAATCCAATTTTCAGTCTTCTCCTCGAGCAGTCTTCCTCCTGGCTTAACGTCCCTCGAACGTCGCGCACGTTCTTCTCGCCCACCGGTGTACTCTTCCGCAGCTCTCTCGTCCTTCGGACGCACCGAACCCGTTGGCTCCCTTTCCGTGCCGTCCTTCTCGCTAGCTGTGTCTTCCGCTCGACTTCCTGCGCTCCTAAGCTCTTGCACACTTAGATACAGGGATCAAACACAAAGCAGGACCTAACCAACTTGGTTGATCGCATCAAAACAACCACATGGTTCAACAATCTCTCCCTTTTTGATGTGCATCAACCCAAGTTCAAGTTAGGGTAAAAAAAATAGACAGATAGTAATTTTAAAGAGAATTACTAAACTAACATTTTGAGCATAAATTTGTAATAATTAAAATTGCAACTTAAATAAAGGATTAAGCAGAAAAAAAAAGTTTAAAAAATTATCTCCCCCTAGACTTGTATTAATCTCTCCCACTTTGATCACAGCAAAAAAATGGGGTAAGAGTATGATATTTAAAAATATTTAAGTTAGAAAAAAAAAATTTTGAGCAAGATGAATTATTCCAAAAAAATTTCTAAGTAAACTGAATTTTTAGAATTTTTCAAAAATAATTTCTAAGTAAAAAATTTTTTAGATAAACTGAATTTTTTGAATTTTCTAAAATAATTTCTAAGTCAAAATTAATTTTTAGAATTTTCAAAAAAAAATTTAAGTAAAAATTTTTTAAGGTAGTTTCTAAGTCAAAATTAATTTTTAGAATTTTTCAAAAATATTTGAAAAACTTTCAAAGTATTATTTAATTCTAGTTTAATGCTTTTTCAGAAAGTTAATTAAATATTTTATTTCAATATTTCATCTTCCAGGTCGTGACGAGGCACTAGGCCTTCTTGGTTATTGGAGCAACAACCACTTCCTTAGACAAAGCTTTATAAAGAAATTTTAACATTTAATTTTGCTTCTGAAAGCTTTAATTAAATAAATTAATTTAACACAACTTTCGGAACCCAATAGAGGTTCCTTTCTTCAGGATTATTCAGAAATTTAGGGGGTACATATTTCTTGGGCACTCTTCTAAGTTGACCCTGTTGGTTTCTAATGTACCAATTCAATTTTCGATAAATTCTAATTTTTTATTTTGAAAATTTATTTAAACATGCATTATTTTTAAAATTTTCAACTTCAATTTTTAATTTTTCATTTTCTGATTTTAGATTATCGTACATCTCAAGTGGACATGCTTTTGCTAATTTCATTTTCAATTCAGTATTTTCTTTTTTCTAATTTAAACAAATCTTTAGAAAGAGATTTGATAAATTTAAACGACTAAGTAAAGGTTAGAGCACGTACCTTACTTACCTGATTTGGTGATGCTCCCCCTTCATCACTACTTTCTTCTTCTGAGGTTCCTCCTCCTTCATCTATGCTCATCTCTGAGCTTGAGTCGTCTTCGAAGAGATGGTTGGCCATCAATGCTAATCATGAGAATTCTTCGACTTCTGATTCGGAGGATGAAGAGTCTGACCAAGTGGCCTTCAGGTTCTTGTGCTTGGAGGATTCTGGATTTTTGTACTTTACCTTTTCTTTCTCTTTCTGTTTGCTCTTCAATTTCGGACAGTCATCCTTGATGTGCCCTTCTTCGTTGCAATTGTAGCAACAAACTATCCTTCTCTTTTGATGACGTTTACTTGACTGCGATCTAAATTTATTAGATTTGAAAAACTTATTAAAATGTCTTACCATTAACGCAGCTTCATTTTTGTCAATCGATGCGTCAGAGTCAGAAGCGTTTGTTTTTGCCTTTAAGGCAATGTTTTGACTGGTCTTCTCTACTCCATTGGGCTCTGCAACCCAAGATTCGTGAAGTTCAAAAGTAGAAAACAAATTTTCTAAAGTACTTACCTCAAAGTTCTTAGAGATGTAGTACGCATCTAGTAAGGAGGCCCACTCTAGAGTTCTGGGGAAGGCGTTGAGCGCATACCGGATTGAGTCCCGGTTCGTTACTTCTTCTCCAAGGTTGGTTAGTTGAGTTATTAACTCCTTGATTCTTGCTTGGAGTTGCGCTACCTTCTCACCTTGATCATCCGAAGGTTTGTTAATTAGGTCCGGAGGATGTCGCGCCTCGCTAGCTTAGCTTCCGAGGTACCTTCGTGAAGCTCCAGGAATTTTTCCCAGAGGTCTTTCGCGGAGTCATAGCTTCCGATTCGACTTACCTCTTGTGGTGGCAACACGCTAAGCAGGTGGAATTCTGCATTTCCGTTGGCGACAAAATCGGCTTGCTCCTTCTTGGTCCACGTGTTTTCTTCTTTATCTTTTGGAACTGCATAGCCATATTTCATAATTAAGCAAATGCCAAATTATGTCTTAAAAAATACCTCCATCCGGCATTTTCACGTCGCGAAGTCTTCATCGAACTTCAGGGGATAAATATTCATTCCGGCCATTGTCTTGATCGTTGTGCTTTAGTCGGCGGTTATTCCTTCTGAGGCGGTCTAGCTCTGATACCATTTGTTGGTGCAGCGGAGGCCGGCAAGAGGGGGGTGAATTGCCTGTAGAAATTAAAACTACCCTCCTCGGATCTGTCAACTCGAAAGTGCAATAGCAATAATAATAAAATAACTAAAACAATAAAGCAAAACGGAAGGACAAAGAAGACGGGGATTAACCTGATTACACCCAAGAAGGTTGTTAATCCAGGGTGATGAAAAGCGCGCAGTAGAAAAATCTCATTCTCTGAAGGCGGAGAAGCCTTTTACACTCTTACAGCTCAGAACTATTGCTAGGAATTGATTACAGAGTTGATGGAACAGTTGTGTTCTAATTCCTAGTTCCAGATGCCTTTATATAGCCTCTGGAAATCCTATCTTGGATGTCCGAGGGGCCTCCAATAGGGGTCCAAGGCGCCTCCATCGAGAAAGTGGATAAAACTTTATCCAAAAGCCCAACGTTCACTTCTGCCAGGTCCGAGGCACCTCCAACATGCATTAAAGGCGCCTTCAAGCTAGAGGCGCCTCCAAGATGGCTGGCAGCTATTTCCAGCTTGCTTGCTTCTTCGCTTCGTCTTCCGAAGTCTCATTCTTTTGGGTGATTCCGGCCAACCAAAATAGGGCTCACCCGAATCCAATTTTTGGTCTTCTCCTCGAGTAGTCTTCCTCCCGGCTTAACGTCCCTCGAACGCCGCGCACGTTCTTCTCGCCCGCTGGTGTACTCTTCCGCGGCTCTCTCGTCCTTCGGACGCACCGAGCCCGTCGGCTCCTTTCCCGTGTCGTCCTTCTCGCTAGCTGTGTCTTACGCTCGACTTCCTGCGCTCCTAAGCTCCTGCACACTCAGACACAGGGATCAAACACAAAGCAGGACCTAACCAACTTGGTTGATCACATCAAAACAACCACGGGGTTCAACAGGAGGCAGTTGGGTGGACGAATTACCTAATGTGTTATGGGCATATCGTACAACTCCCCGAGAATTGACAGTCTCCTTTTTCATCTAGTTTATTGTGGTGAAGCAGTCCCAGTTGAAATTGACGTGGAAGCTGACCGAAGACGCTTATATGATGAGGATAATGCTAATCAACGTCTTATGGAGCTCGACTTAATAAAAGACGATGGTAGCTTGCTGAAAGATAAACATAGTTAGGAGCATCCAACATATGTCAAAGACAATCAATTAAATTACGATACCTTAGTTTGCTCATACGAGAACTCGTCTGCTAATTCTATAGGAGCGAGTTCGCTGAGCTTATTTTTGGCATTGGTCCAAGCATCAATTAAGTGATCTCCCAATAATATTGGGAGAGTAAAAGGAAGGAGGGATGTTGGAGAAACCAAACCTTGGGAAGAAGGTAAATGAAAAATGATTGATTGTTGACAACACTCTGGAGAAGCAAGGGTAGTCTTCGTGCTAAGAGATCTAGGAAGACTGGGAGTTGACGAACAGCCTGTTAAAGAAATGTCTTCTTGAGTTCGGGTGGGAGTAGGAGTCGAGAGGGTAGGATAAAAGGCTGATAGGGTCTGTTCGGGGGATTGTTCTCGTATATCTTCCTGGGTAGGATCTTCTTGAATGGAAATTGCTTGCCTCTTAAGAGAGGGGGCCAGAGTCAATTTACGCTTCTTGCATTTTCTCTTTGGCTAAGCCTCCTTCTCTGAAGGAGAGCTCGCGGGTAATGGAACAAGATTTGAAGGTAGCTCTACAAAAACAACAGTTGTGCCCATCTCGGCTACATGGTCTTCAAATGCCTCACCAGAAAAGGGGTGGGTGGGTAATGATAAGCCCCACTCAGCCAAAAACTCCCGTTCCTTGGCACGAATTGCCTCCGCTTTTAGATCAATTATCTCATCAACCAAGGATAGAAGAATAGCATCCACTGTACAAAATAGAAAACACCTTAATTAGCAATAATATGAGTATCAAAATTACTAAAACATACTAAAGGAGCAAGACAGTCTCTTTTGAATAGGGCTCAAACCAAAAAGATACAAAAAAACCTTCTTGTAACCACTTGTGAATTCTAAAATGATGATTGCTTAGTTTGGGAAGATAAGAAATGGAGGTTGGATCCTGCTTAAGCTTTGAAGTCTCAAGAGGAGAAGGAAAGGAAGATTGCCAATCAGCAGAAAAAGTGCAACTTCCAACCTTTGTTCAAGGATGGCATGTCCTCGAAGAAGATCATTTTTGGTCGAGACTGAAAGAGGAAACCATGGGTTCATATTTGTTGGGGTAAGCAAATAGGTAAAGATTGTGAGAAAGAGGAATTCCGAATAGATAGAACAACATAAACATTTTGTACATATATCGGAAAGCGTTCGACACAAATGGTTGCAAAGGGATGTGGAAAGATTGGCTTACTTCCTATAAAAAGGGATGAATAGGAAAACACAGACTGACCATTAATTGATCAGAAAAGAAAGTGATATGGTTATCGGGAGTAAGGTGAGGACGATTGTTCGAGGAAGGGAGACAGATACGATAATTATGAGGGATTGCGTATTTGGAATAAAGGTGAGCTTGATCAGAGGCATCAAAATTTGAAGAGGTAATGGTGTACCAAGGGGTGAAGGACTCCTAGGCCATGATAGAATAGAACTTAGATAGAAAATGAGTAACTTACTGGGTTGTCTAGGGCTCTAGAATGAAGGAATGAGGACGAAGGAAACTGTCGGGTGAAAGGATCGAGGAAGATGAAAGACGAGGTGTGGAGAGCACACAACATTTAAGGTTTTATAAAGAAGAATTTAATTGCCACCATTAGATTGAAGTGGCATGTGGGAGGATCATTGATTTGTAAGGAAATACATGTCGTTGAATTGTGCTAGGAGGCGTGCATCAGAAGCCATTTTAGAAAATAAAAACTGATGTCACGTGGCATTCATCCATAAACAGACATTTTTGATAGACATGACAATCAAATTATCCCCTGACCAAAAGGCTTTTTCACACCACCTCAGTACTCTCCTTTTTTGCTAAATAGCCAACTACTGACAAGAAGTTTTTGAAAGAGATAAATGCCCAGGCATGATTGAGAGTGCGAACTGCCAAAGGACCCTTGTAAAGAGATGGGCAGGCAAAAGTAAGATTTGAGTCTAGTCAGTCATCTACACCTTTGACTAGACTTGAAGGAGAGGCTAGTGATACAGATTGTACTGAGCAGACCCAGCAGATGATGTGGCAATCAAAGTCAAGATGATGTGGCTGTCAAAGTCCGGATAGAGGAGCATTCCACACCTAGTTCTGTTGATCACACAACATTAAAGTTCTCGGCTCCTGCCCGCGCGGCCCTAAAGCAGGACTCTCGGATAGAGCTAACTGGATACAAACCCGATCAGATATAAGAGCTCTAGGACTTTACTCTGAAACTAAAGAAATAATGCACTCGGTCAGTCAATGGTCAACGAGTTCAAAGGAGCCTGACCGGATGGAAAGTCGTCCCGGCACTAGCACTTAAGCCTTAAAATCTCTTTATACTCGCACAGCCAGATGAAAGGTCGATCGGGCTTGAAGTAGGGGTGACCATTCGGTTAATTCGATCCATAAATTAACCAAATTAATCGAAAACCAATTTAGTGTTGGCTAACCGAATCAAATCAAAGTTTTACTAAAACTGAATTAACCAAATTAGTTATTTCAGTTAACACCAAATTAACTAAATTTGTTTAAAATAACAATAAAAAGAATTTATACAAAATTAATATCAAATTAACCGAATTAACCGAATGCTCACCCCTAGCTTGAAGTACTTAAGCCTCTTTGTGTATGCCTGGCCAGGCAAAGTTCGGATGGGCCCGAAGCCCTTAGCCTCATAAAACTCATAATATACGATCAACCGGATAAAAGTCGGTCGAACATAAGACTCTTTGTGTATGCCCGGCTCAGTAAAGACCGAGCGGATATCAAGATATTAGCACACGCTAGAGCAGGTAAAGGCTGGCCGGGTTTAAAAGTACTCAGTCTCATAAACCTTTGTATGAATGACTGGTCAAACAAAAGTTGGCCGGGCTTAGTATCCCCAACTTTATAAATCTTTCTAGTTACAGTCGGTCAAAGTGCAGGTACGTTCAGGCCAAATAAGAGCCAGTCGTGATCAAGGTGTTTGACCCCCTATGAACCTTAATGAGGTTTCGACTGGTGTAAAGATATTATATCTGTTTGGGCTCTGCCCAATAAACGGTCAGCTGGGGTTAACATTCTTGGTCTTATTGACCTTCATATGCCTGACGACATTTAAGGCCGCTCGGACGTAAATATAAATAGTTTCATATGGAGTTGATCTGAATAAATTTCCAACATGCATAGTTTATTATACAACTTCCCATTAGATTTCTAGCATAATCAATATAAATAATTGTTCTCTAAACGAATTCTCGGTAACACTTGACATATGATGGAGAAACTCAGGGTAAATATGAGCATCAAAACGGCTGACCTTATGGACCGATAAAAATATATTCAGCAGATAAGCAGCAGACATCATTCTAATAGTCTGTTAGAGTTGTCGGGAAATATTCCTTTGAAGTCTTCTTCGAAGGTCATTACATCTCTCATAAGACAGCTAATCATGACAACACATTCTTTTAACCACTTCAGTAATGGCCTGAAGGGTAAATGACAAAAGAGACACATCAATGGGTAGATGAAAGATTCCTCAGATACTTGTTTCGCATACCCAGGTTGTACACTTTTCATCATCTAACAAACTCTGACAACTGAAGTCACCTCAAGATCATGAAGGTTATGAGAGGTGGTATATAAAGGAGAATCCTCTCTGTGGACAAGGTATGTAAAAAAGCATCTTCTGAACTTTATTCTTGCGCGAGGACTTTTTCTACTATTCTTCATTCCTCTATCTAGTGTTGTACTGACTTGAGCGTCGGAAGGCCTTGTCAGAACCCCTTCTCTAGTTTTTTGTCACTAACGCTTTGTCAGATCATTGAATTATGTACAGGATTGGAGGAAAGTTCCATTTTAAGCCGAAGGAGTCTTCCACTGGTCAACAAACCATGCTACTATATATATATATATATATATATATATATAGACGGGGCGGGTTCAATTTTTAAAAAATTGAAATATATTTATAGAACTAGAATAACTTTGTCAAATAAATGCAGTAGTAGATTGCAGGTGCAAGCAACGCCTATCATTAAACTTCCATGGCCAAGATGCAGCTCTTTCTTTTCCAGTTGCTGGAAATTATAGCAGCAACAGCTTGGGTTGTTCTTCGTCAGTCTTCATTTGGTATGTATCGAAACGAAATCTTAATTAATCTATAATTAAACTATCAAAATGATAGGATCTTTCTAGCTTGCCATTTTCATTTATTTGGTTTCAGTCATTCAACACAATCCAGTTATTAGAACTTTAAACAAAGAACAGATTAGATAATTTCTTGTCAAAGCTACAAAACTAGTATTTTTTTATTACGATTAATCAAGTGCATTACTCAATCAAAGGCAGCTGCTCACTACTCCACTGAAAGCCTTTCAAAGTGGCTTCTCCTCATGAAGAAGACATTACCGAAATCAGAATTATATATATATATATAGTTATGATATCCTGCGCGACGTGCACAGTGCATGACTGCGCGTCGCGCAGGATATCAGCGCTGTTTTTTCTCTTTTTAATTTTTTTTTTATTTTGAATTAAAAAAATAATTAAAATATTTTTTAAAAATTTTATTTCAAGGATTCATGTTTCCCAATTAGATTATAATTTGTAAGCTATTTTTTTAAAAGATTTTACCTCTAGGTTCAAATTTTCCAATTGGGTTATAATATTTAGTAAAAAGAAAAATTAAAAATAAAATAAATTTAAGTATTTATGGAGTATTGTAATATATTTAGGGGATATATTCATGGATTAAGGATTTATATATAAAGAAATATTGATTTTTTAAAATTCAAAATCGAAATAATAGATATTGTATGCTATTATTTATTATTATTATTATTTTAAAATTTTGAATTAAAAAAATTAATTAAAATATTTTTTATGATTTTATTTTAGGGTTCATGCTTTCGGTTATAATTTTTAATTTTTTTTTAAAGATTTTACCTCTAGGATTCTGGCATCTCAATTGGGTTATAGTGTTTAGTAAGAAGAAAAATTAAAAATGAAATAAATTTAAATATGTATGGAGTATTATAATATGTTTAGGGATATATTTATATATTAAGAATTTATATATAAAAATATTAATTTTTTTAATTCAAATTAAAAAAAATAATTAGAAAAGTGATATCGCGTAGTCGTGCACTATATATATATATATATATATATATATATATATATATATATATATATATATATATATATATCCAACTTAGAGATTGAAACATTATTTTCAGAAATTTTCATTAAAATTTCCTTACTTCCACGAGAGTTCTCTCGCTTGGGAACGTATATATATATATCCAACTTAGTGATTGAAACATTATTTTCAGAAATTTTCATTAAAATTCCCTTACTTCCACGAGAGTTCTCTCGCTTGGGAACTCCATTTGATTCACTGGTGGTATTACAGTTACTGAGAAATGTTGGTGCTCAAGGAGTGGGAAAGCCGACAAAGTGACTGTTGAGCATAAGCATAACATTGTCCATGGTGGGTCTTTGAATTGGGTCTTCTTATACGCATACTAACCCTATATGTATGCACCTTAATATTTGCTAACGTTGACATTGTTCAACTAGATCTTGATCAATCACTTGCAAGGCACTTCCTTGGGTCCAAAGGCACCATACCGCCTAAAGTGATATAATAGCATGTGTAGTTTAGAACTTTACTATCATTAATCCTTAGGTATTAAATAGTCATTACTCAACATAATATGCAGATGAGGGATGGTGTTCTTATATAAAGAGAGACCATAGTCTTGAGCATAATATACAATACAAAAAACCTAAAGCTCTCCACCTATATTCCCTCTTCTCTTTTCTGTCATGCATCTCTTGCTCAGTGGTGTACTCGTGATAGCAGTCGGGTACCTCTCAGTTCACCGTGACCACCAGTGCTTGATAGGAATTACGATTAGTCGTTGTATCTTAGGAAACAGATGACCTAAGAAAACCTCGAAGCACAGCCGGAGGTGGGACGAATATGTTTCAAGGAAGCTACGTTCATCACAGGCCTAGGGCTGCTTAGCCATTGATAAACCCAATTTTATCGTGAAATGAGTATCAAATAATAAAGTACCGAATCCTTCTAAACTAATGTAGTATAGAGATGACTCGGATCGTCTCTCAGGAGGAATATAATTATAGGTTGATAATCCTAGGATTCATTTATTGCTTGAGGTTTTGCAGTTTAA
The DNA here is from genome assembly GCF_018446385.1 of Zingiber officinale. Taxonomy (NCBI): domain Eukaryota; kingdom Viridiplantae; phylum Streptophyta; class Magnoliopsida; order Zingiberales; family Zingiberaceae; genus Zingiber; species Zingiber officinale. The sequence continues at coordinate 93,808,022 of NC_055993.1, forward strand.
TTTTGAGTGCTAATACTAATAAATAAAAAGTATTATATTTTAATCTAAACTACTTGCAATCCAATTACTAACATGAAGGAAACTACACTAAGCATGAAACAATCTGAAATGAACGATAAACAAACTATTCTAGACTAACCTACAAGCATTCAATGATTGAACAAAATAGAAATATAACAAGCAACTAAGAATTAACTAACAATGCAGAATTTTGAGCATCTAAATTGAATAAACCAAATCAAGGAAATGAATGGGAAATTTCATCGAGCACTTAAATAGGCATCAACCAAATCAAAAGAAGTAAATAGAACCCTAAACATGGAACTAGCATCAATTACAATCAATCAAACATGAAGAAAAGTTAAACATTCAAATCTAAACAAAATCTAAAACATGGGGAATTTAACCTATTGCAATTCACCCAAAGTATAAAAATCAACACATAAGAAGAAGAACTCAATGGTGTTGTCCAGACGAAGAAGATGATGGTCAGATGTTTTGGTTCAGATCTGAGATGGTGTTGTGAGGATGATCCATGAGATGGAAATGAAGGAATTAAGTAGGGACCCCATTGACTAAGTGGAGAGATCGCCGGAGGAGGCCAGCGATCTTGAAGGAAGAAACTGCGATCTCCTCTATTGTTGCACGTCTAGACGGTGAAGATGGTGCTCGGAGCCTGTGGTTTGCATATGAAGATGGAGGATGGATCGAGAATAGAGAAGGGACCCCCCTTGACCCTGTTCTGATGGTTGGTGGAGCTCTGGTGGTAGGCGACGGAAGGTGGAAGAAATTCCTCTGTTCGGCGATCGTGTGCTTCCTCCTCCGTCAAAATCACGACCCGCTTCTCTTCCCTTTTGAATTAATCCCAAATCTCAACGGATGGCTGAGAATTCTCCAAATATGATCCAATGGTGGGATTTGATCTAAATTTGGTTCCAAAGTTCCAGATCTTGATCAATGGCTGTGATCTACCGTCCCTTAACTTAGATGGACCAAATCTTTGATGGATGACTCAGATCTTGAATGGATGGTCCATATTACTCTAGAGCTTGATCACATTGTTTAAACCCAGATTTGAACTCAAATTGGTACAATCTGATCCGTATTCATGATCTTTTAATGCCTATAAAGAATATATCCAAATATTAACATCAAATACCATAGATATGATATAATTTATAATTAAGTCCAAAAATACACAACTCGTGAAATATGATATAATCGCAAATTTAACACATGAAAAGATAAAAAAGAAAGGATATAGGAGTCAAAATATAATGACAAAATGACGGTTATCAGCCACTCGTCCTCTCTACTCGCTACACCGTTCTTCCTCCTGACCACTCGGTCGTTCTTCAGCCCGACCGCTCGGTCACTTGGCCGCTCAGCTGCTCGTCCACTCTGCCTGGTCGGCTGTGTAAGCCCCTTGCGGCTGGCAACAAAAGGGATGAATTGCCCTGCACAATAAATGCAACAAATACCTCTCTCAAACTATTGGGCTTAAAATAATTACACACTTAATCAAAAGGATAATAGAATTAAAAGAGTACGAGACAAACAATTTTTACTTGGTTTGCAATCAGAGGATTGCTAGTCCGAGAAAGTTGAATCACTATGAAGATGTCCTTCTCAAACACAACGTCGGATGTAGAGAAGCCTCGTACATGAAAATGAAGCTAGAAAATTAAAAATAGAACGAATTTCGAAGTACAAAAGTGTGTTGTTCAAAATGGAGAAGACCAAGACTCTATTTATAGCTACTAGTCGAAACTGACCGTTTGTTGACCTAGCACAATCCAAGCGCCCGGACTCTGCCCGGGTACCCCCAGCATAGCAAAACTCTATCTCATCGTAAACGGCTATGCAACGGGTAAGGGATAAAATTTTATCCACTTACGGGAGGCCAAACCCACTCCGAACGCCTGGACCGTTGCTTACGTGGACCTAGCGATAATCCACTCGAGAGGCGCCCTAGGTGGCACCAAAAGTGGTTCGGGCACCTAGATCAGTCAACTTTGGCTGACTGGTTTGGCGCCTTCTTCGGTTGCTTGGGTGATCTCAACCATCCGGAATTGGGCTCACCCGAACTCATCTTCTAGCCTTCTCCTCAAGCAATCTTCTGCTTAAGCTTCTCGTCCCTCAGAAACGTCGTGCGCTCCCTTGTCGTCCGCTAGTGTATTATTCCGTAGCACCTCGTACCTAGGATGCACCGAGCTCATCGACTCTTTCCTATGTCATCCCTCTCACTAGCTGTGTCTTTTGTTCGACTTCTTGTGTTCCTAAGTTCCTGTACACTTAGAAACAAGGATCAAAACACAACAGAATCTAACTTGATTTGGTTGATCACATCAAAACTAATATGACGTACTTACAATCTCTCATTTTTTAATATGAGCAATCCAAGTTAAGTTAGGGTAAAACAAAATAAAAACAGTAAAATAACAGGAACATAATTTGCAATTAATAACATATTATGTAATGAAAAATTAAAATGTACCCTCTCCCTAGAATTAATCTCTAATTCTCCCCCTTTGATCACATTAAAAATAGGGAAATACTCAAAAATAAATTTGAAATAAATTCTAAGGGATATAAAAATAGTGACTAACATTAAGAAAGATTATGAAGTTTAAATGCTTAAAATCTGAATTTTTGAGATCTATAAAATAGTGTTGGAAAAAATAATTTTAAAATAATTTTTAATTTTTAAAATTTTTTAGAATGGTTAAATAGACACATCCAAAATAGTGATAAAATTTTCACAGAAAATGAAATTAATTTAAGTAGTAATAAATTATTTTCTACGGAAGATGTATTTTCTTTAAAAATGCTTAAGAATAGTTTCTAAGATCAAATGCCTAAGAAGTAGGATTTTATATGTTTTTGTAGAAAAATTAAATTTCTAAAAATTTAATGTTAAAATATTTTTAATATTAATAATTAGTATTTGGATAAATAATTCATAAAAAATTCAATAACGGTAAAAAAGATTTTGAAAATATTTTCATTGATAGAGAGCATGATATTTTATCACAAAAAATAAAATGTTCAAATATAACTTTGCGAAATAATTTTAAATTTTAAAAAAAATATATAATTTTTGTTAAAAAATAATACAATGGTGAAAATAAATTTGAAAATTTTTCAATAGATAATTAATGAAATCCTTTTTCATGAAAAATTTAATGTCTAATTAATTTCTAATAGAAATTATATGAAACAATTGATTTGAAGACATTAGACAATTTTAAGAATAAAAATATTAAATCAAAATAAAATATGCATAAACATTTTAATCTAAGAATGATTTTTGAACCACTATAGGTTCTACCTTCTGGATTAATCAAATACTTTTTAAGAATATATTTTTGTGATAATTTTTTAATTTGCCTCTTCTAATATTCGAAATATCAATTAAGCTTTCTATGATACTTGAAATTTCTTTTTGGAGCAAGTAAAAAATTGGAGCATGAATTATTTTTTTCTAGCATTTCTGTTTTATCTTTTAATTTTGTATTTTCATCTATTAATTTCTCAAATTATTCTTTTAGGTATGCATATTCTTTCTTTGACTTTACATAATTTGTTCTCTTTTTATATAAGGATGTACTTAGCATTTGCACAATTTTATATAATTGCTCAGGAGGAAGCTTACTTACTTGATTTACCATATATTCATCGATAGATGCTCCCACTTCATTGTTTCTTTCTTCTATAATGTTTCTCCCTTTATCGATGCTCATCTCCGAGGTGCTTTCATTATCTTCGGGTAGTTACTAGACAATTAGTATTGTTCCAATAATCTCCTCGGATTTGGATTCTTCTGAAGATGAATCGATATCCATAGCAAAATCATATTCTTTTTCTGTTGATTATTTGTAAAGTTCCAGGAACTTTTCCAAAAGTTTTTTATACAGTGGTAATTGCCAATTTTGTTGAGTTCTTGAGCAGGAATAACACTTAGAGGTGGAACTCGGTCTTACCATTTGCTATGAATTTGTTGCGCTGCTTCTGAGTCTAAAGATGCTCCTCGAGTTCTTTTCCATCTTTTCTTTTGGGGACTTCAAAACCAAATTTCATAGAAAGCATTACATCAAAGTCAGTTTAGAAAAATACCTCCATTCTTCATTTCCAAAATGCGAACTCCCCCTCGAACACTGGTGGGTCCCTTGCGGCCAGCAAGAGGGGGGTGAATTGTCCTACACAATAAAAGCAACAAATACCTCTCTCAAACTATTGGGCTTAAAATAATTACACACTTAATCAAAAGGAAATAGAATTAAAAGAGTACGAGACAAATAATTTTTCTTGATTTGCAATTAGAGGATTGCTACTCTAAGGAAAGTCGACTCACTATGAAGATCTCCTTCTCAAAAAAATGTCGGAGGTGGAGAAGCCTCGTTCATGAAAATGAAGCTTGGAAATTAAGAATAGAAGTAATTTCGAAGTGCAGAAGTGTGTTGTTTGAAATAGAGAAGACCAGGACTCTATTTATAGTTCACTAGTTGAAACTGACCATTTGCTAATGTGGCACTATCCGTGCACCCCCAGCATGGAAAAACTCTAGATCCTCGCAAATGGCTATGCAATGGGTAAGGGATAAAATTTTATCCACTTCCGGTTGCGCAGATCCACTCCGAGCGCCTAGACCGTTGCTTACATGGACCCACCGATGATGCACTCGATGAGGCACCAAAAGTGGTCAGGGCACCCGGATCAGTCAGCTTTGGCTGACTGGTCTAGCGCCTGCTTTGGTCGCTTGGGTGAACTCGGTCATCCGGAATTGGGCTCACCCGAATCTATCTTCCATCCTTCTCCTTGAGCAATCTTCCACTCCAACTTCTCGTCCCTCGAAAAAGCCACACGCTTCCTTCTCTTCCGCTAGCGTACTTTTCTGCAACACCTCGTATCTCAAATGCACAGAATCCGTTGACTCTTTCCTATGTCATTCTTCTCTCTAGCTGCGTCTTTCACTATACTTCTTGTGCTCCTAAATTCCTACACACTTAGACACAAGGATCAAAACACAACAGGATCTAACTTGACTTGGTTGATCACATCAAATCTACCACAGGTTACTTATAGGCCATTATGTCTTCTTGCTACTCGGTCGCTCTAGTGCTCGACCTCTCTGCTGCTCTGGCACTTGACCTCTCTTCCACTCTGGGGATCAGTCTCTCTGTCGCTTTGCCATTCTGCACTATGGGGCACGACCACTCTGCACTTGGCCTTTCATGCCCAGAAGATTCACTTCCCAGAAAATAGACAACATCTCCCCTATAACAGTGACAAATGAAACCTAGACACATAGCTACACGACTGTACAAGTATAATAACCTACAACCCACATAGCTAGAAATAAAACGTAACCACGCAGTTTAATATGCAACCCACATGGCTTAATCAACAACTACACAATTCTATACACAACCCACATGGCTGGAATAGAAAACAAAATATTAAACACCCTACACGGTTGTAACAAAAACACAGCAGAAGACATAGGAAAGCAATACAATCCAAAATGATACACTGCGTGCCAGCACAACTTAAACACAACAAACGCCGAAAATGGTAAAGTAGCCAGAAGGCTAAATACCAAGTCGAAATCTAATTATTACAATGCCAAAACCATAAGGAAAGCATGTAAGAAAGCAAAAGTGAAGTAAAGACCGCCCTCATATGTGATATGGCACCGACAAACATGATACTCCAAGTGACGCGGCAACATCTACATGTTGTTAGGACCAAAAGATTTCAGATATTTTTGCAATTGTATAATATTATCCACTTTGATCCCAAGCCCTCATGAATTTATTTTGGTTCTTCCCAAAAGGCCTTATACCAATGGAGATATCTTCATCTTATAAACCCATGATTTTTTCAATGTATTTCCAATGTGGGACTTTTATTGTATTCCTAACAATCCTCCCCTCAAACGAAGGACCACCATTATTCTCATGGTTTGAGCCTCTCCTCAAGTATCGGATGACTCTTGACTTGCTCAGGGCCTCCCCTTGAGCATCTGGTCACTCTTGACCTACCTAGGGCCTCCCCTCAAGTATCAGGCCACTCACCTGCTCAAGGACTCTCCTACTTCATTCAAGGTTCCACCCAGATGGTTCAATTTAGATCATGGCTCTGGCTCATGTTTCTTATGGCGGTTAGTTCGATGAAGAGCAACCTCGTTCTGATACCGATTGTTAGGACCAACAAATTTTAGATATCTCCATAATAATATAATATTATCCACTTTGAGTCTAATCCTTCATGTATTTATTTTTGGGCTCTACCCAAAATGTCTCATACTAATGGAGATATCTTCATCTTATAAACCCATGGGCTTTTTAATGTATTTCCAATGTGGGACTTTGATTGTAATCCCAACACATGCTACCTGAAAAATATAAAAATACAAATAGGGTGGTGAGTCCGAGTGGCTCAGTGGGAATAGACAAGATAGTGCATGGTCAATATAAAATATAGAGATTAAAGTATACAGTCTTAATAGAGAAATAAGAACATGATCATATATGTCATAATTAATGCATCTAACCATAGCTGACATAATAAATGTGCATAACCATAAATGGCATAATGAATACACATACCTAATCTAGATTTAACATGCACAATATAGTGATTAGTAAACTCACTAGGAATTAGCAACATATTTGCTCGTAACACCTGAGCAACATGACAACATATACATGTATAAAGCATGATAACTATATGCAATAATCATATCTCAAGCAAATGCAACAATCACAAGCAAGTACAAATATATCTCTGAAAGATGCACCATGCATCATATGTAATATACATGTGCATGCAACATGGTCACTCCTGACCACCTCTCAAGACATCATGACCCTTGTTTGGCCGAGAGGCCCGGTTTGTGACAACTGTACTACCCTCCAAATACCACTACTCTCGAGTGGATGAGGCAAATGATTCTCTAAGTAGTTATCTAACTACATAGTAATGGGGTCTCTGACTGCTCACAACGCTGGATATTACTACCCTTGAGTGGTCGGGTGGCATGACAGGACAAACTCCACTCTAAGCTACCACTCTCCCTTAGTGTCTGAATGGGGAACTAATAATGACTGACAACTCTCTCAATCACAATGGAGACTTTCGTTGTTAGCGTGTAGTGCAATGATGGGCATAATGTATATAAACATGATACTGATATGATCATCATCAATGCAACATCCTAAATCACATAAGTACCTCCAATACATGGTTTATCAATCACCTAAATCTATAGGTTCAAATAGATCCAATAGGTGTCTACTAATCAACAAATACAATAAGTAGTAATACCAGACACATGCACACCAAACACGTACGCACCCTACAACATAAGTATAATCAATATGATACCTCCAATAGTCATACCATACATGTATGCACATTACAACATAAGTATAATCAACATGAAACCTCCAACAATTATGCCAGACACATGTGCTCACCCAACATACAAATGGACAATTAACATGATAACTCCTATAGCACATACCAAACATGTATACACTAAACATCATATGCATAATTATCATGTTAACTCAGTCAACAAGATATCCCCTATACTACATACTCTACATGTGTATACACAATAGAGAATAGATATCCAAAATCACAATTGTATATGAAATAACTAGATCATCTCTAAGATCAAGAAGATAAGTATCAAGTAGGATAATAATGAATGGATTTAAGGTAAAGCAATCTAATCCATCAATCAAAACAACCATGCACTAAGTTCAATGAACTAAAGAGGCCAAGGAAGAAGTACCCGTCTTTATCTGTAGATCGCACTGAAGCTATCCTTATGTCAGAAAGCTCATCTCATATTAGTATTCTGCATCACAGGATAGATATATATAATCCTATCATGAATCAAATAGTTAAACCAAATCCCAAACTAATTAGGGAAATCATAATCGAACACGATCATTGATTAACTCCAACTAACCCAACTCTTTGATTAATTAAGTCTAGCCACCATCAACCCTAATTCTCACCAATTCATGGCCAATTGATTAGGTTAGGGTTTTAATCATGTCATTAACCCTAATCTAGTTCATTAATATAATTAGATTAGGTTTAACCCTAAGCCAAACCCTAATACCTTCCATACACTAATTGACTTCAATCTCATTAAGACTTTTCCCATCAAATCTGTAACTCAATTACAAATCAAATTAATTCACAACTAACTTAATCATCCTTTAGATTAATCAACTCCAAACTTAACTACTCATATCAACCAATTAAATCCATAAACTTCAATTAACCATGGAAACGATCCTCTAAGCTATTTGAAATAAATCAAATCTAATCATAAATCTATAATTATTGGTTAACCAACTAATCAATAGCTTCAAAGAAATTAACCTAAATCCAATTCACTATTGAAGTTAACGAATGATCGTACCCAATTATCTCTGACAATGGCGGCAGATCGACACTCTGATCACATCTCTGATTTTCGACAACCTCTGACCCCCCCAAGTCCACTGCCCGAACTGAAATACTGGGAGAGTAGCAGCTGCGACGTCGCCAATTTGGCCTCACACGAAGGAGCAGGAGAGATCAAGAGATGGGAACTTATGAGAGTGAGCAGCGGATGGAGCAAGGGCACGAGGCTACTCGTTGTGCCAAGGTTCACCTCGTCTTGGACAGGCGGCCAATGATGACTATCGATAGGTAGCGTCAGACAGTGATGTTGGGAAAAGATGCAAGAGGGAGAGGTCTGATGTCGTGTCCACTGCGAGGGAGAAGGGTGACAGTGACTGGGTGTGACCAATAACACCCTCGATGCCCAGTAGTGGCTACTTCTGGAATGTAGAGGCACTGACGATTGCTCCGTTGGTCGGCAATGAAGACGAGATGGGGACACTGTAGCGAGAGGGAGAGGGGGTTGGGAGGGTGTGGTGTGTGCCAGTGAGAAGAGAAGAAAAGAAAGAATCATGATTTTAGGGCACGGTTAGATTATATACTTCGGTTTAACTAATCAAACACTAAGTTAATTCCTCAATCAACTCTCACTTAAATAGTTTTTCCAAACAAGCTTTCTCTTAGCCTAATAATTGTATCCCTTAATATGTGTCATATGACCTCAGTTTAAATCCCAATTTTTTTTAAAAAATTCTCAAAAAATTCTATAAGGTTATTTCTCCAATAATATTTATTATTAAATTGTCATATCTTACACGACCACTCTGTAGTTTGCACTCAGCACTTTGCAGAAACTAATCCTGTTGGCAGCCTCAGATTATTTGCTCAAATCATCTTGATAGATAAGTTGAATTTGATTTGGTGTAATTTCAATTCAGCTAATTCCCCTAAAATCTCCTGTAGATTGTCCAACGATATTTACATGAGACAAGTTCAGTTAGATATTCGGATTCTTAGTGATCAATATTCTTTTGACCAGTTAGGATCTCTAAGACTGGCACACCAGAGCTATATACATCTAATTTAACTAAAAAATCCCATGAAGGTCATACTCTAGTATCATATATCCATTGTCATTAACAAGGAAAACACATTGAACTCTATTATTCGAAACTTCTAGTTCATTTGCAATATAAAATTTGGTCCACAATGATAAATAGAGTGTTTGCATACAATGTTCTGACAATTATTTTAGTGTTTCCTTGGGTTTCTTTTGCACCAAAAAGCATCACAAAATCAAAATCTAAAATTTTGGGATCCATGTTTGCATATAACAAGATGTTACTAGCTTTTAAGTTTGGATGAATGATCTTCAATGGTGAATTTTCATGAAAATAAAGAAGTCCTCGACTGATGCACTCAATGATCTTAAACCTTCTTTCCCAATCCAACTATTTTATTTGTGAACTATCTACACCATCTATATGTAATATTTGGTTACTATTCGACAATCACGGTGTGTGTAAGAGAGGACTAAACTATTCATGTAATCTTATACACAATCAATTCTTAAAACATATATTCAAGAATGGAATTGAACAACTACACTATTAAGTACTGGATTAGATTAGCAAACTACTAGATAATCAATTCCAAGGATTGAGGATGCTGTCATGCAAAAACAAAGACTGAAACTATACCAAACAAAAACATTTCAAGATTTGTATTAACAAGGTAGATATAAACAAGTAGTAGTTTCTCCTTTGATTCTAAGAAACATCCCAACAACTTCACTAGGTTTCTATGTTGAAGTTTGGCAACCAAAAACACTTCATTTTTCAACTCATCTAGTCCTTGTCCTGAGCTCCTTGAAAGTCTTTTTACTGCTACATGCTCTTCGTTCTCCATTGTTCCCTTTTTTCAATTGTTATTGTTTAGATTAACCCTTAGTCAAACTGACTAGACTTAGGTACATTATCAAATATTGAAATCCTAGAGGTTGATTTCACCAACAATCTATCCCTTGTTGATGTTTGATAATTTTCTAAGTTAGGTATTAGTGTCACGCCCCTAGAGGAGTCTTTGCCCGACAAATGGACAACATCTCCCCTATAATAGTAACAATTGAAACATTTATACAATGGTCCAAGGCTACTTACAAGTTATCAACAACTCACACGGCTGGAACATACACAACCACGCAATTATATAATAAGTAGCCCACAGGGTTGTACTAAAAACACAACAGAAAATGAGAGGAAACCCCATAAACCAAAAATGATAAACTGCTAGTCGGCTAGGCTTACACAACCACAACAAAACAAATACAAGATATCACATAGCAAAATTCCAAAACAAAGTCAAGTTATACAATGACAAGTCCGCAGATCGTAATGCAAGTAAAACAAAATCAAAATTTGTCCTTAGATGTGATGTGGGACCGGCAGACAGGATACTCCAAGTGATTCTAAAATTATCTACCTGCTACCTGAGGAAAAAGATAATACACAAACGGGGTGGTGAGTGCAAGTCACTCAGCAGGTAATAGACAAGATGGTGCATGGTCAGCATAAAATATGGATATCAAAGTATACAGTCTCAGTAGGAAAATAAGAACATGATCATACTGACATAATTAATGCACCAAAATATAACTAACATAATGAATGTACATAATCATAATCGACAAAATGAATACACATACCCAATCTGGATCTAACACATACGATATAGTGATCCATAAACCCACTAAGGATCAGCAACAGATCTACTCATAACACCTGAGCAATATAACCGACAACATATATATGTACAATAAATGAATATATATGAAACATGGTAACCATATGCAACAATCATATCTTAAGCAAATGCAACATATGACAATCACATGTAGCAAGTAATTGTGATTCGACGGTGTGCCTACTCCACAAAAATGGCCGAAGCTTTATTAGAATTTGCTCTATTCAAGAGAATCACATTCAATGATTCTCATAATCCAAGAGGTTTACAATGATCTCTATAAATAGTGCCTAAATCTCAGACCAGATAAAATCGTAACAGATTTCTGTTATGAAAAATCATAATAGAATTCTGTTATAAAAAATCATAATAGAATTTTATTACGAAAAACTTTAATAGATTTTTCTTCTATGACTCCCTTCACATTAGCCTTCATCTAAATATAAGTCACCCGTCAACAATCTCCACCTTGATGAATATTCATCCCTTCAAAGAACATGAGTATCTAAACAAAACTCCACCTGGATCTCTGGGTCTGGGCTTCTGCTCCGGTTTGCTGCTGAGCAGATGGTAAATTCCACCATTCAGATGTATTATCTTTTCTGAAATTTCCTCGCCCTTTCATATGAATCCCTGGCTCTGCTGCTATGCTTATAGGTTCAGGTTTGGGCCTTCTTTCTGTTGGGGGATAACCAACCGGGTTCATAGTAGCATCTGTTGGAGGACGATACTAGGAAACCGCCTCTTGAGAGTAGATATGTTCAGATAATTGCTTTGGTTGTGGGTATTCCATCAGCCATTCGAGTTCAGGTTCGATTGCCCCGACGACAATAATATTCTTAGCATCATCAACTTCTTCAGCAGCTGCAGCTGCTACTGCTGTTGCTGCTTCAGCCTCTCCACCACGCTTCTCAAATACAACTTCTGGTGACAATACTTGAAAGATTGGAAGCATTTGACGAGCGTTTTAGAAAGCTTGAAGCAAAAGAGTCAAGCACTAGCACCAATCTCCTTGAAGAGGTAATTAAAAATTTATCTGACAAAATCAAAAGTCTATCAATTCAGGAGAAGCCAAGAGAAGGAAAAGGAAAGCTTCACGTTTTCAAGGACCCATTCGACATCTTCAAAGAACATGCCAAGAAGTAACCAAGAAGTAATGAGGACCACTACAGATCCTCCAGTAACCACAATCACAAGGGGGACGACAACAGAAGGGTATCCTCTTTTTGACGACCAAGATCGAAATTATCGCCAGCATCAACGAAGGCGGTACAATTCGCAACGAAGACTATAAAGGGTATCCCAAAGAATAACGAGAAGGAGTTACAATCAGTCTCTAGTGTTGGTTAGTCCTAGGAAAACGTACCGGCTCCACTGTACAAAAATTTTGTACAAGTGTCGAACCTTTCCTTAAATAACCTATTGTGTTCTTTAGAAGTTAAATTAGGAATCGCAGACGGAACTTAACATCATTGATTCCAAATTTAACTTATCTGTTCTTAATGGTTTAGATTTGAATTGCAAGCGGAACTTAACATTATTGATTCAAATCCACCTATGTTATTAATTCCATTAAATATTAATTTCCAAAATTGGCTTCCAGGACTGCATGGCGAGGCACATGACCTTCTTGGATATGGGAGCAACCACCACCGCCTAGATAAAGCCTTTTAAGGAAAGCTAATATTTAATTTCCTTAAATAACTCTAGGTTAACCAAAAAGAACAATCGAATCACAAATTCGTAAAAGAAGAAAACACAAACTCGAAAAATAAATTCGATAAACTAGATCTAATTGCCTCTTGTATTTAGAATTCTTACAAAGAAAATAACTAGTATGATGCGGAAGAAAATTACTAGTTATACCTTCTCTTTGTAAGCTAATGACCTCGAGATCTTCTGCCGTATTCCTCACCTCGCCTTGGACGTCGTGTTGGCGATGATCCTCCAAGATGAACACCACCCAAAAGCTTCTTCCTCTTCTTCTAAAATCCGGCCACCACCACCACCAAGGAGAAGAGAGCAAAGGGAAAGGGAGAAGAGAGAGGCCCACTACAAAAAAATTGGACATTAGGACCACAATAATAGCAGCGGTTGATGAAGCGGTTGTAACAGCAGATCCAATAGAATCGGTCAAGTGTAACCGCTCCTAAAACCACTTCTATTGAGATTTTTTTGATGCGGTTGTCAAACCGTTGCTATTGGACACATATAGAATCGGTTATTAGAACCGCTCCTATAAGTTCCTTTTAGAAGCGGTTTAGAACCGCTCCTAAAAGGAACTTATGACCGCTCCTAAAGGGTACATACGAGATTAATAAAAAACCATGTTCGCATCTCATATTATTTTCACAATTCCAGCAAACCTTTCTATTTTGGCGACCCTCTTTGTTCCAGCGACCTTCTCTTTTCTATCGACCATCTATGTTCCAGCGATCCTCTCTATTATAGCGACACATCAGATTAATTGCACCCTAGCATCATCCTTCGACATCCACATCATAAATCGCCTTTGATTTTGTTTCTCGAGGTAATTTCTTGGTTTAGTTTTCGTATGGTGACAATGTTTTTATATGTTAATGGTGATAAAAATTATAATCGATTAGGGTTTAATTTGTGTTGGCCGGTAGATTTGTAAATTTTTCCAATGAATCCCTTAATTTGATTTTTTTTTTCTACGAGTTATCCGTATTATTTTTCAAGTTTATTATTGTAGTTTGCTTACAACGTGTCTATGATGCTAAGCTTCATTTTTATATTTCGTAATTGTATTTATATATATGTTTGTTGAATTCTTGGAAATTTTATCTACGAAGTTTCTTTAATTTTTGATAAATCTTTCTTCAATGTTTTAACTTTTATAAATTATTGAACAGCATCAAATTATGCAGAAGCAATGGATGGCTGCGCCACATGGCAGTCTTGAGTATCGGGTGGGAATCCTATATTTTTTGCGTTATGCATTTGGTGATGCGGCTCCAGATATCACGAGACCATGTCCTTGTTGCAAATGCATAAATTCATTGAGTCATGATCGTGAGACAGTACACGAACATCTGATGATAAATGGTATTTTACAAGATTATCGCATCTGGAATTTTCATGGAGAAAAACTAATTGTACAAGATCATGATAACAAAGAACTTCATTATTCAGTGCAACAAGTTTTTGAAGTAACTAGCCATGAACCGATGGTACAAGAAATGCTGCATGATGCATTTGGAATTCATGAAGGATCTACAAGTAATGAAAATTACATTGGAGCATCAACGAGTCATACACCAATGGAGTCTAATGTTAAAGATTTCTATCGACTAATTGAGGAAGGGAAACAACAGCTATATACCGGATGCACAGAGTTTTCTAAACTGTCGTTCCTTGTTGAGTTATTTCAACTTAAAGTGAATGGAAAATGGAGTGATAAGTCATTTACAGCATTGTTGGACTTCCTTCGTCGAGTACTTCCATCTGAAGCTCAAGTGCCTAAGTCATTTTATGAAGCAAAGAAATTAATTTCTAGTTTAGGACTTCATTATGAAAAAATACATGCTTGTCCAAATGATTGCATGATTTATTGGGGGGAAAAATGAGAATGAACAGGCTTGCAAAGTGTGTAACCTTCCAAGATGGAAAAATTTGCAGAAATCATCAAGGAGATCGTATAAAGGTGGAAAAAAACGTCTTGAAGTTAAAATTCCAGCCAAAGTCTTTTGGTATTTTCCATTAAAACCAAGATTGCAACGGTTATTCATGTCATCTAAGACGTCTGAAAATATGCAATGACATTTCAAAAAACGTGTTTCAGATGGAAATCTAAGGCATCCAGCTGATTCTCGAGCATGGAAGGAATTTGATGAACGTCATTATGAATTTGCGTCTGATCCTAGAAACGTACGCTTGGGACTCGCCGCTGATGGGGTTAATCCATTTAAAAATCAAAGCACTTCACGTAGAACTTGGTCTATTGTCCTGATGCCTTACAATTTGCCACCTTGGGAATGCATGAAGCCTTATTCTATTATTTTATCCACCCTTATTCCTGGTCCAAAAGCACCTGGCAATGATATCGATATATATTTGCGCCCCCTATTGAGTGAATTGAAAGATTTATGGGAAAATGGAATTGCCACATTTGATGCTTGTGAAAAAAAATGTTTCAAATGCGGGCTGCATTACTTTGGACAGTTAGTGATTTTCCTGGTTTGGGTTGTTTGTCTGGATGGAATACATATGCCAAGAATGCATGTCCAACTTGTGCTGATAATACAGATGCAGTGTACCTAAAACATGGCAAAAAGTGGTCATTCAGAGGGCATCGTCGTTTTCTACCACCAGATTCAGAAATGCGAACAATGCCAAGTTATGGCAAACCAGAGTTACGTGAGTTAGATTTGGCACCATTGTCTGGATCTGACGTTCTACGAATGACCTTAAACAAGAATGTGATTTTTGGTAAGAGTAATGCATCAAAACAAAATGTGAGAATAAAAACAGGATCAATTGAACAAATGTGGAGAAAACAAAGCATATTTTTTAGCCTTCCATACTAGGAATTTAATTTGATCCTACATAATTTGGACCCTATGCATATTGAAAAAAATGTTTGCGACAATATTGTTGGAACACTTTTAGATGATTCCAACAAGAGCAAAGATAATTATGCAACGCGTAGAGACTTAAAGAATTTGGATATTATGAAACAATTATGGCCCCGGGTACATTCAGATGGTAGAGAGTATTTGCCACCTGCATGTTACTCTATGTGTAAAGATGAAAAAAAAGATATTTTGTTCTGTATTGAAAGATATTCGTGTTCCTGATGGTATGTCATCTGATATCTCAAAGTGTGTGGATGTTGGACGTTGTAGGATTATGGGCTTGAAAAGCCATGATTGTCATATTATGATGGAACAATTCCTTCCAATTGCTCTTCGTCGCGTGCTGTCGAAAAAGGTAACTGCTCCACTTATTATGTTGTGTGAATATTTTTGAACAGTATGTGCAAAGACCCTACAAGAAGATGAATTACAAAAGGCTGAAGAAGGAGTTATTTTGGTTTTATGTCAATTAGAGAGAATATTTCCACCATCTTTTTTCACAATAATGGTTCATTTGGTGATACATTTAGCGTATGAAGCAAGAATTGCTGGGCCTGTACATTATCGGTGGATGTACCCAATAGAAAGATATCTGGGGAAACTTAAAAATTTTGTTAGAAATAAAGCACGACCAGAGGCCAACATTGCAGAGGCATATTTAGCAGATGAATGTGTTGTGTTTTGTTCTCATTATGTAGATGCTAACATCTCATTAAACAATCCCGGAACACGACATAAAGAGACACCAAATGATGAGTTTCCCACACTCTCGATGTTTCCACATGTAAGGCGACCAACAAAAGGGCTTCAAGTAGTTACCTTAGATGACAAAACTCTAACTCAAGCTCATAGATATATTCTTTCTAATTGTACAGTGTTGCAACCATATCGTGAGTAAGTAATACTATTTTTTTGATTTTTTGCATAATATTTTATTGTTTTATGATCAATAATTTGTTTTAATTATATATTAATGTTGATATTGAACAGTGAAATAAAAAATGAATTGAAGAGAAGACATAGATATGGCCAACGCCCAAGTAATTCTCAATTGGATGACATGGTTAGAATGCAATTTCCAGAATGGTTTGCAAGACGAGTAAGTAATATATGTGATTTATTTTATATTACAAATTTTTAATAAATGGACTTGTTAATTTTTTTACTGTAAAAATTATATGTGTACCTTACAGGTTGATCGAGCAAATGAATGAATCGATGACTTAGATCTTCGGGTGCTTTCGCGTGGTCCAAATCCAGTAGCATTTAGTTATCATGGGTTCAACATAAAT
This sequence comes from Zingiber officinale, assembly GCF_018446385.1. Lineage (NCBI taxonomy): Eukaryota > Viridiplantae > Streptophyta > Magnoliopsida > Zingiberales > Zingiberaceae > Zingiber > Zingiber officinale. The sequence goes on from NC_055993.1 coordinate 93,825,063, forward strand.
GGTTTTGCATTTCGCAAGGTGGAATCTGAAACAAACAAAAAGGTCCAGAATAGTGGGGTTATGGTGCAGGCGATGCATGATAATGATGATCATGAGTCAATCTATTATGGTCGACTAACTGATGTCATCTCACTTGATTATGGTGGTCGTGGACGAATTGTTCTTTTTCGATGCGATTGGGTTAACACTACTACAGGTTTCAAAATTGATCCATTTGGATTTTCAATGCTGAATTTTTCACGCTTGATACATACAGGAGAATGTGAGGAACATGAACCTTTTATTTTGGCTACGCAAGCTCAAATGGTTTATTATGTTCGTGATCCAAAGGAGGAGGATTGGTACTGCGCCATTCGTCACACACCAAGAGATACGTATAACATGGGCAATGAAGATGATATGGATACGATGCATTTTATTCATAATAATTTTTCTAATATGGAATCAATATTAGGTGATGTAAATAGAGTAGATGTTGAATTAATTAGAACTGATGTAGAGGGCTCAATAGTTGATGTTCTTCTAGTTGTGAACAATGAAACAGATGATGAAAGCTTTAGTTGATTTTTGTGTTTTCGTTCATTATTCTAAAGCTCTATCAATAAGAATTTTTTCTAATGTATTGTGAGTACAAATCAATATGGTAACAAGGGAATTGTTACTTATTTGAACTCTCCATGAACTCAGTTGTAATCTCTTGGAAATCACAATTCTGAAAATGAAGTGAAGGTGTTCTGCTGAGTTTTATTTTAGCAACCACAGAATTATTTGCTGAATCTGATTTCTGAAATGAAAGTTGATTTCTAATTTCTATATCTGATTTTTGAGCAATTACAATTCAGAAATTGAGAAACCTGTTTTCAAAATGTTGTTGTTGAGTTGCCATTGTGCCAATTTGGAGGAATATGTGCAGGTTTATGGAAGGCAATTTCAGAAATCAGAATTTATTTCTCAATCTGATTTCTAATACTGAATCTAATTTGTTTCAAAAATCAGAATTTATTTCAGAAATCAGAATTTATTTGTTGAATCTGATTTGTTTATGAATTTGATTTCTGATTTCTGATTTCTCAATCTGATTTCTAATTTCTTATGAAACCAGATTTCTGATGTTTAAAAGTACTCTAGTATTCAATTGTGGAAATGAAGTGAGTAAGTGTTATGTGCTAGTGATAAGTGGGCTTCTTTACTGGTTGGCCTTCTAAATCCACATGGGCATTGGATCGGTCAGCAGACCGATCCAGTGATACTATGGGTTTTCTGATCGGTCTGGTGACCGATCAGAAACCAAACAGTGGCTCACTGTAAGTTATCTGATCGGTCACCAGACCGATCAGGAAACGATCAGAGGCAAAGAAGGTAGGGGGATCGGTCTGGGGACCGATCCACCTATAGCCTGATCGGTCCACAGACCGATCAGGCTTCGAAGCCAACTCTCACAGAGAGTTGGCTGATCGGTCTGGGGACCAATCAGCCTAGGGACTGATCGGTCCACAGACCGATCAGGCGACTCCCAGACCGATCAGGTTGGAGCCTGATCGGTCTAGGTCTAGAATATTAATCAAAATTCGATTGCCTTAACATAATTTACATTCCCTATTTTTTAAAATTATTTTAATAAATTAAATTAATTAAACAAAATATGAATATTAATACAATAAAAATAAGACTCCACCCAAATTTCACATTCCCACACTCAAATTTCACATTCCCGCTATTAATTCCCTCCCCTCACATTACCTTAACATAATTTACATTCCCACTAAAGTCGCCTCGTCGCCTTCCACAGACCACAAACACACTCACCTTCATCCCATCGTCTCCTCCCAGGTACGCAGCTACCATAACCTCCGCCTCTTCCTTCCGCCGCTGATTCCTTCCGTCGATGTTTCCTTCATCCTCTGATTCCGATTTTTTATTATGTTGCTTAATATTGATTTTGGAAGCCTTCTACAGATTATTAGACCTATTTTCGAATCCTATCTGCTGTTAGAGTTTTTATACTTCAACCTCTCTTTGCCCTATCTTTGATCCTTCGACTCTTTGCAGGTAAAGGCTTTTGCTTTTGGAATTTGTTTAGGATTTTTTTTATGGGTTTTGTCAAAGGGATGAATCTCTTGATATAGGCAGTTCAAGTCAAAGGATGTTTGAGCAATGCCGAGACAAAATCACTGGCAATGTTCTTGATACTTTTTTATGGAATTTGAGAAGTATACAAATATCCTTGTAGCACTCTTTATTAGCATTGTTTTGCAGTTACATTTATCAGGTTTGATGTAGTTCGTGTTGTTAGAGCTTCTGTTTTAGTTTTTTCCCCTTATTTTGTGATATAGTTTGAAAGAAATATATGGTGTACAAGGTCTAAAGTTTCCACGTCATTGATGATACTTGAGCCAATCATTTAGATGTTCTCAATTATGTTATCTTTCGGTCCCTTTGAATCTTCATCAAATCAGATTAATTTTGTATAACTTTTATATTGGTAAATATCACTAAAGAAGGCAGCATGATGAACAACATAGTTCTGTTTTCGTTAGTGTTTCTTTAGTGTTGTCGTCACCAACTCTATTTATGCTATTGTTTATAGTGATTTTCAGCTCAAGTAGGTCTTCAACCACTTCAACTAGATTAAATTTTTTTTGACAGAAATCTTTTCTTACAGCTACTAGAGTTATGCATTTTGACTAATACAATTCATTCCTTGTGTTTTTTTAATGCAGAACATTGTTTCTCTTTTGTTATTGATATCTGAGTTAATTATCTAGATGTTTTTTTAATGCAGAAAATTTGTTCTCTTTTGTTATTATGCTTGAACATTTTATGACAATTTCAGATTTTACACTTCAAACTTCATTCATATTTCTATATTGTGATTTGTAGGTAACTTTTGAAAATGGCAAACAAAAGAATGCGAAAGCAAATACAAAATAGCCAAAGACGATCTACGAGAGAAGAATTGAGTAATAGAGGAGTTGATCATGAAAATGAATCACAAGATACAACATCTCATTCACCATTAGAGCTACAAAATGAGGAGGTTAATGAGCAAGGTGAAAAATGTTTTTGGATATGAATAGAAAATTATTTTTTGCAACACTAAGTGAAAATTATATTTTTCAGATGAAAATGAGATCATGTCTTCATCCCAAGCTCAGAAAAGAAAACGTGGCAAGACTATTATGAGAGATATTCATGCATTACATCCGGATCATATGCTGGTAGTGAAATTCAATGAAAGGGGACAGCCTTACGGTGATCTACAACCGACTCTTGCAAATTTTATTGGGACTATTGCACGGAATGGAGTTGTGTTGCCCCTGAGCTTTTTAGATTGGAGAAAAATGCCGACAAATCGCTTGAATGATGCATGGAAACTTGTTACTGTAAGTTTACAAGATCATAATATCAATTATGAATTTAAATCATGTACATATTTTATTTTATGTTTATAGGCACGTTTCTGTATCTCCAATTGCCATAGAAGAGTTATAATGCAAATGATGGGGGCTGCGTGGAGAAGGTGGAGGACCGAAGTGAAAGCTACATCTTATGATTCAAATACTCCACTAGAAGAGCTTGTTGCAATACAACCCATTCCTCATGGCTTGACACTTCAAACATGGGAAGTTTTATGTAACTATTGGAAGTCTACCGAGGTACAACTAGTATTAATAGTTTTTTATATATGTTATAGATGTTATAATTTCCTTATAAATTTTTGTGCCAGAAAACTTCAAAAATCAATAGAGAAAATGCGAACAAAAAGAAAGGGACTCATGCACAAGGACGCACTAATATTCCATCATTGGAATATAAATTTGTAAGAATCAAAATTATTTCTTTTCTTTCTTACAGTTAGTTTCACACTGCTTATTTACTGTTTTACACTTTAATGCTCTTATCCTTGAAGTTCCAAGGTTTTATGGGATTCTAGAAATTGATTACAAGCAATGTAATGTATATAGTTAGTTTTTGAAGAATTTATATAAATAGAATTTATTACTGTAAGTTGTTATTACTGTAATTTATATAATTACAACCAATGTAATTTATTACTGTTTTATTTTCTTTCTATAAGTTGTTATGCAAATAGAAGAATTTATGCTATTGATATTTGGTGCTAAATGTGGATTTGTTATCCTGTTAGTCTCAAGAAAATGGAAGAAAACCGAGTCGTATTGAAATACAACAATTGAGTCGAAGAAGTAGAAAGAAAGGAGGCGCCCTTATTGATGACGAGGCAATACGAATTGAGGTAATAATATATTTCACTTTTTAAGTCGACTTTTAAATATATTTTTATTCTATTAACAATTTATTTTCTTGTTAGAATTTACTTAAAGAGACTGTGGATCGTCACCTTCAAGATAAACCTGAAGGAACACAACCAATAGAAGTCCATGAGGAGGCATTTCGGTAATAATATTTTTTTAATTTCATTTTTTTTTTGTAAAAGTTGTTGCAAATGGTTCAACTTTAATTCTTTTCAATATATAGTGAGGTTTTTGGACCCGAGCATTCTGGTCGGGTACGATGTTTAGGAGCTGGTGCGCTGCCTAGTCAAGTGTTCCCAGAGCTATGTAAACGTAGCTCAATGTATTGGCAAGACTATCACTCTAATTCAGATATGACGGACAAATTTAAGGAAATGGGAGAGAAAATTAAAGATATGAAGTTGCGAGAAGCACAACGACAAATGGAAATAGAGCAGATGAAAAGACAAATGAAAGAAAATGATCAATTTCAAAATTTTGCACGGGTAATGCTCAATATGATGTCGGGTAGTGTTGGAGGTTCTCATGGACCTGAATCATTACCGGCACAGGTAATAACATTAATAAAATAAAAGAATTTGTTTAAAATTATTTGTATAGTTAAGTACATGATAGCAAATTTATTTATTTTTGTAGATGGCAGCTATGCTTACAAATATTATGCAACAACAAGTTTCATCAACTGCGGAAGGAAATAGATGTAGATCCTCCCCATCACCAGAATCAAATAATAACTAGACAGGTTAGAAATTTTTAAATAGAAATGTTTTTGTTAAGATGAAGTTTTAGCAGCTCATCTTGTTTATCACAATTAAACTGGAAACAATTAAATTTTGAATTAGGTTCAAGGTCAAACTCCATTTTGTGACTCTATAAGTTTACTATTTTATCAAGTTAGTATATAGTCATTAAAGTCGTAAAGTATGACTTCATTAAATTCTCAAAGTATGATTTTGGCTGATGTTAATTGCTTAGTGTGATGCCTTTTCTGGCTTCTTAAGCAGTAAGATCAAATCTTGCTTTGGTTATTGCATCAATTTTGATCATCTCTCAACTTAATTGAAATGCTATGTATGATAGCTCTGATTGGAGCTGTTAACTGTGAAAATTTACCTCACTGAAGTGACCTCTGCTGTACTGGTTCAGGAAATTGAATTGTTCAACCGAAAAAAAAAACCTTACCTAATTGATAAATTTACATTATTGCTTGCTAGCAATATACTAGAACAATGTGCTCTTTTGTAACTTTATTTTTTGTATCTGCAGAATTTGACCCAACGATCATTATCTTTTTTGAATAAGCCTGGTATGTCTATATTGCTCCTTGAGATATTAAACTACAGACTACTTCCTCTATACAGGTGCTACAATGAGATATCCTTTACCATGGTCTCTCTAAAATTCTAAAAAAGTTGTTTATTCCTTATAGAATTTAACTTGGATATTTCATGGTTCATATTGAGTTTTGTTGATGATGGAAATCTTGTAGATCTGCAATATCATATCTCACAACCTTGACTAGATAAGCATTGAACGAGTTAAAGTAGTTTATGAAGACCATGTATAACTGCTTTGTGCCTTGATCTTGTCTAAATTTTCTATTTCATCCTGTATTGTTTTTTTTCCAACTACTAAAGTCGCAAGGGTATTCATCATTCTTTATAGCTATATAGTCTTTTATGTCTTTTTCCCTTCTATATGTCTTTGCATTATTTGAAGTTTGCATTTTTTTGAAGGTTGCTATTGAAGGTTGGAGCAAATGCCTTTTGTCGCTTGAAGCAAATGTCTTTTGATGCTTTATTGGCGGAGAAAACTTGTTATTGAAGTTTCTATATATTTTGGGAATTAAAGAAAGGATTGTATTAGTGGTATAGTGTGGTGTTAAATGTATGTTATGAATATTTTGAACTTAAATATGAATATGACTTGTTTATTTGGTAATCCAAATTGTGTTATGAATATAAATTAGATTTGTGCAGTGAAATATTAATATTATCAATTGATTTAAATTGAGCATTCATTTTGGAAATCTATAGGTACAATATGATATAAAAGCATTTTTAAATATGGTAATTCTGTATATTTAGAGGCGGTTTAAAACTGCTCCTATAGATAGTGTCACTGTTGTATAATAAACTTATAGGATCGGTTACAACCGCATCTAAACGACTATTTTCTAAAATGGTTTACAACCGCCTCTAATAAATCATCCTTCTGTGTCAGTTTTAGACCACTTCTAAAACGTCATTTTTAAATTGCAAAATAAGTTATAAGACCGGTTTTAACTGTTTGTAAAAGTTGACCTTCGGAATCGGTTACTAACCGCTCCTAAAGGTCCACCTTAAGGCGACCCATATTGATCTATATACGCGGTTACTACCCGCTCCTAAAGGCCCACCGTAAGACCGCTGCTATTGGTAAGCATTAGAAGCGGTTTATAAGTTTAAACCACCGGTCAGTATTACCGTTTAGGTTGCATTTAGCGTCGCCAACACCTGCACCGGTTTTGTAACCGGTGCAATAGGGTTAGCAGCGGTCGTAAACCGCTGGTATAGGCCTTGAAAAACCGCTGATAAACCCTTATTTTTTTGTAGTGAGGGGCCGGCCACTTGAGATCTCCAAGCAAAAGAATAAGAGTTGTGTCTCATTAAGCCCCCTCACCCCTTCTTTTATATTAGTTGCCCAAGGCAAATAAGGGAAGAATTTTTACAAAAATTAAAATCTTCCTCTAGCTTTTCCTTTTCCCTTTTAATTTTCCTTTTCTTTCCTCTTGATTGAATCAATCACCAAAAATAAATTTGATGATTTTATTATTTTTAATATGGCCGGCCACTTGCTTGGGCACCAAGCAAGGTGGTCGGCCACCTCATCAAGAGGAATAAGGAAAAATATTTTTTAAAATTTGACAAGAAGTAATCCTCTTATAAAATTTACAAGCTTTCTTTCCTAAAGTAGGAGTTAAAAAAGGAAAGTTCTAAAAATTAAAACCATGTTTTAAAATTTAAAACTTCTCTTATAAAATTTCATTTTTTAACATGATGATAGAAAATTTTAATTTTAAAACTTATCTTCCTTTTTTTTCTTAAACCATGAGGATGGTTAAAAAATGAAAGTTTTAAAACTTTTAAAACTCTCTATTAAAACATGTGGCTAAATTCAAATAAGGAAAGTTTTTAAAATTAAAATCTCTCTTTTAAAACTTATAGTTTTCTACAAAGAGAAGATTTTAAAAATTCAAAACAACCCTCCTATTTAAATTAATCTTGGTCGGCCCCTACAAGCTTGGTCACCAAGCAATAGGGCCGACCCCTATAAAGAGGATGTGGCCGGCCCTTGCTTCGTCACCAAGCATTGGACCGACCCACTTCTTGGACACCAAGAAGAGCCTTACATTTGTATGGACTTGAAGGTATAATGAGACTACGATAGGGACCTAGAGGAGAAATTGGTTTTGGCCTTCCGATGAACTTGAGTGTCCCGTGCTCCGAACACACAACTCAAGTTCATTGATAATAACTCATTCCACTAGAGAGTTATTATCGCACTACCGCACCAATCCCAAATTACATTATGGACTCCTTATTATGAGTGTGTTAGTCTCCCTGTGTTTAAGATTATGAATGTCCACTAATTAAGTAAGTTACTGACAACTCACTTAATTAATATCTAGCTCCAAGAGTAGTACCACTCAATTTCATTGTCATGTCGGACTAAGTCCACTTGCAGGGTTTAACATGGCAATCCTTATGAGCTCCTCTTGGGGACATTCTCAGCCTAAATAATTAGGACACAGATTCCTTCTATAATCAACAACACATACTATAAGTAATATCATTTCCCAACTTATCGGACATATTGATTTATCGTGCTAAACCTCACCCTTTGATAAGTCAAAGAAATAAATATTAAATATATATGCTTGTTATTATATTAGGATTGAGAGCACACACTTCCATAATAACTAAGGTCTAGTTCTTTTATTAGGTCAGTACAAAAAGAACATACCTAAATGGTCCTACTCAATACACTTAAAGTGTACCAGTGTAATTTATTAATCAAGATAAACTAATACTTAATTACACTACAACTATTCCGATGGTTTGTTCATTTCCATCTTGGTCGTAAGCAACTGTTTATAATTTATAAAGAACCGATCACATGATCTTCTGAGTGTGACACTACACTCCATGTTATCTACTATATAAATTAATTGAACAATCTCATTTAACAAATAAATGTAGATATTGACCAAATATGATTTTTTTATTTCAAAATAAATGTTTACAAAAGCTAGGCTTTTAGTATACATTCCAACAATCTCCCACTTATACTAAAAGACTAAGTTGTCATATCTATTATCATACATCTGATTCCCATCCCCTCCACATGCCGATCAAAAGCTTTCGCCGGAAGGGCTTTAGTGAAAGGATCTACCAGGTTATCCGCTGATGCAATCTTGGCGACGACAACTTCTCCTCGCTTGACGATGTCTCGTATCAGGTGGTACTTGTGCTCTATATGTTTACTTGCTTTATAGGCTCGTGGTTCCTTCGAGTTTGCAACCGCACCGCTATTATCACAATAAATTGTGATGATCTTGGGCAAACCAGGAATCACATCTAAGTCCATTAGAAAATTCCTGAGCCATACAGCTTCTTTGGTTACCTCAGGGGTTGCCACATACTCAGCTTCCTTGGTTGAGTCCGAGACGCATTTCTACTTAACACTCCTCCATGCAACGGCTCCACATCCTAGAGTAAACACATAGCCTGACGTAGACTTACTATAGTCCCTATCTGATTAGAAATCCGAATCCGTGTAACCCACAGGGAGCAAATCGTCTGCTTGATAGACTAGCATATAATCTCTAGTCCTTCTCAGGTACTTTAATATATACTTCACAGTAGTCCAATGTCCTTGTCCATGGTTACTCTGATATCTGCTAACCATGCCCACGGCAAAACAGATATCAGGTCTCGTACACAGCATTGCATACATAAGGCTTCCTACAGCCGAAGCATAAGGAACTGCCTTCATGTCCTCTATCTCCTTCGATGTCTTCGGAGACATCTCTTTAGATAAGGCTACTCCATGCCTAAAAGGTAAGAAACCTTTCTTAGAGTTTTGCATGCTAAAACGAGAAAGGATCGTATCTATATATGAAGCTTGAGATAGGCATAATATTCTTTTCTTGCGATCCCTTATGACTTTGATCCCAAGAATGTGTGCACATTCTCCTAAGTCCTTCATATCAAATTGTTTGGACAACCATACCCTTACGTCCGATAATACTTTGACATTATTGCCAATTAACAAAATATCATCTACGTACAGTACAAGAAAACCACCACGTTTCCGTTACACTTCTTGTATACACAAGACTCATCCGGACACTGAATAAATCCATATGACTGGATTACTTCATTAAACTGAATGTTCCAAGACCTTGAAGCTTGCTTCAGTCCATAAATGGACCGATTGAGCTTGCACACTAGATGCTCTTTGCCCTTTTCAATGAACCCTTCTGGTTGCTTCATATGGATGTTTTCTTCAAGACTTCCGTTAAGGAAAGCTGTCTTGACATCCATTTGCCAAATCTCATAATCCATATGAGCGGTAATGGATAAGAGTATCCGGATAGACTTAAGCATAGCTACCGGCGAAAAAGTCTCCTCATAATCGATTCCCTCTTTCTGAGTGTACCCTTTCGCAACAAGCCTTGCTTTGAAGGTTTCTACCTTCCCATCTATCCCTCTTTTCCTTTTGTAGATCCACTTGCATCCAACGGCTTTTACACCATCAGGTGGTTCTACAAGCTCCCAGACCTTATTAGAATACATAGACTCTATTTCAGAATTCATTGCCTTTTGCCAAGATACTACATCTATATCTTGGAGTGCTTCGTTATATGTCCGGGGATCATATTCATGTTTACCCGGGATCAAGCCCGAAGACTCTCCCAAAAACATGAATCTCTCAGGCTGCCTTACAACCCTCCCACTACGACGAGGCACCGTCTGTGGTTGTGTATCATGTGTGACACATTTTACAGTCTCTTGTGGTACTTCAACTTGTACTGTTGGTATTAAAGTAGACGTGTCCTCTCTTATTTCTTCTAGAACTATTTCACTCATGGGCTTATGGTTCATTACATAATCTTCTTCTAAAAATCGAGCATTGGTGCTAACAATGATCTTCTAATTTTTAGGATTATAAAATAAACCACCTTTCGTTCCCTTAGGATATCCCACAAACAGACAAACTTCTGTACATGATTCCAACTTGTCAGTATCTCCCTTCAGCACATGTGCTGGACTACCCCATATGTTGGACCCCCGTGGTAGTTTTGATGTGATCAACCAAGTTAGTTAGGTCCTGCGTTTTGTCTGAACCCTGTGTCTGAGTGTGCAGGAACTTAGGAGCACAGGAAGTCGAGCGGAAGACGCAGCTAGCGAGAAGGACGGCACGGGAAGGGAGCTGACGGGCTCGGTGCGTCCGAAGGACGAGAGAGCTGCCGAAGAGTACTCCGGTGGAGCGAGAATAACGTGTGCGACGTTCGAGGGACGAGAAGCCGGACGGAAGCCTGCTCGAGGAGAAGGCCGGAATTGGGTTCGGGTGAGCCCTATTCCGGTAGGCCGCAATCACCCATGGAGCCGAACCGAAGCAAGTCAACAGGGAGTTGACTTGTCAACGGTTCGGTCGACCGAACCCCTTGATCGGTTGACCGAACCCCTCTTTATCAGAAATCAACCTCAGCAGACACGTCAGATGCCACGTCAGAGGCTGAACGTTGGTAGAGCTTATCGGTCGACTGAACATGCTGATCGGTCGACCGAACCCAAGTTTATCCAGAGACCAAGTCGAGTAGTTTGATCGGGCCAACTCAGCTGGAGACCGTTGGCCGATCGGTCGACCGAACAAAAGGATCGGTCGACCGAAACTAAGCTCGATCCACAGAGGCTGTACCTGGACGGAAGAATGGGCAGATACAGCAGGTTCGAACGACCGAACCTGGGGATCGGTCGACCGATCCCTCTCGAGTCAAACCTGATCCCGAAGAATCAGGTGATCTGATAAGCTCTAGAACCCCTATATAAAGAGGGTCTCGGGCAGCTTTAGAAACAACGAAAAAAGTGAACGAAATTCAACTCTTGTACTCTCTAGTTAAGCAATAGTTATGTGCTCTTCAAAGTGTAAAAGGCTTCTCCGCCTTCAGAGAAGTAGTTTCTTACTGCGCCTTTCATCACCCTGGATTAACAACCCTCTTGGTTGTAACCAGGTTAAAATAGCTGAGTCTTTCTTTTCTGTTCATACTTTAGTTCTGTTTAATCTTGTAGCTATTGCATCTATTTGAGTTTAAATTGGTTGAGGAGGGTTTAGTTTTTACTTGCAGGCAATTCAACCCCCTCTTGCCTGTCCCCACTGCACCAACACCATATCCGGATATGATTCAGACTAGGCTTACGCCAATTCCATAATTCCATGGGAGTAGAAGGAACTGTTTTAGAAGGTACCATATTTAGAATGTACACTGCTGTTTCTAAAGCATATCCCCAAAATGAATTTGGTAATTCTGAATAACTCATCATCGATCTAACCATTTCCATAAGAGTCATATTCCTTCGTTCTGCCACACCATTCTGCTGGGGTGTACTAGGTGCAGACAATTGGGATTGAATCCCGACTTCTGATAAGTAATTCCTAAACTCTCCAAAGAGGTATTCGCCACCACGGTCAGACCGTAGTGTCTTGATACTTTTACCAAGACGTTTCTCCACATCAGCCCTATATTCTTTGAACTTGTCAAAGCATTCAGACTTGCGGCGCATCAGGTAAATGTATCCCTATCTTGAATAATCGTATATAAAAGAGACGAAGTATTCATAACCACCTCTTGCCTGGATAGACATAGGACCACATAAATCAGAATGAACCAGTTCTAACACATCTTTGGCTCTATACCCCTTGGCCTTAAAAGGTCTCTTGGTCATTTTTCCTTCCAAGCAGGATTCACATGTTGAAAAGTTTTCCAACTCTAATGAACCTAAGAGTCCATCGGCTACAAGCCTTTGAATCCTACTTAAGTTAATATGACCAAGCCTTAGATGCCAAAGATACATTTGGTTTATTTCCGAAGGTTCTTTTCTCTTATTAGAGTTAGAGGATGTGTTATTAATTTTCATATTTTGCTTTGTGGGAGAAATTGGATTTAAAGTATATAAATTGTCTACCAATGCAGCAGAATAGATAATCACCTTATTTCTCTTTATAATCATATTTTACTAAAGGAAACTCAATATCCATCCAAATACAGTTTAGAAACTGAAATTAAATTCTTTCTAAAACTGGGTACATAAAGACAATTTCTTAAAACCAAATTTCTATTCCTATCAAAAGATAAGTAGACGTCTCCCACTGCAACAGCCGCCACCTTAGTAGCATTGCCCATGTAGACGGTTATCTCTCCATCAAATAGTCGTCGGGTTTCCTGGAACCCCTGTAAAGAATTGCAGACATAATCAGTGGCTCCCGTATCTACACACCAGGTGCTGGTAGATAACACCGCTAAACATGTTTCAACTACTAGAGTATGAGATATACCTTTATTGTTCTGATTCCTACGAGGACAGTCCGCCTTCCAATGTCCTGACTGCTTGCAGATGAAGCACTTGCCCTTCGGCTTCTTCATTCTAGCTTTTTGTCCCTGAGGTTTATTCACTCTCTTTGCTGAAAAGACCTGTTTCTTCTTCTTCTTACCTTTCGGTTTAGAAGTAGAACCATTTTCAGCATAGTGAATCTGAGAACTTTGACGAAAAATACCTTCTGCTGCCTGTAGTTCTGTCAGAAGTTCCACCAACGTATACTCTCTTTTGTTCATGTTATAGTTCAGGCGGAACTTCTCAAAACTTCTGGGTAGCGTTTGGAGAATTATATCGACCTGGGTTTCCCCATCGATTTCTCCTCCAAGAACTTGTATTTCGTTCAGATATGCCATCATTTTGAGGATATGATCCCTTACGGGTGTCCCCTCAGTCATGGTGGTTGTCATTAGCTTTCTCATTGCCTCTTGCCTAGCAGTCCGACTCTGGTGCCCAAAGAGTTCTTTGAGATTGTTCATTATATCATAAGCTGTTGGTAAATCTTGATGCTGATGTTGCAATACATTTGACATTGATGCCAAAATGTAACACCGCGCCATCTCATCAGCTTTTACCCATTTCTTATGATACTCAATCTCCTCTAGGGTAGAGTCACCGTCAGGTGCATTAGGGCAAGCCTCAGTCAGTACAAACTTATAGCTCTCAGCAGTAAGAACAATGTCCAGGTTTCTTTTCCAATCAATATAGTTGGGACCAGTAAGTTTGTTCTCTTTCAGTATAATGGCCAGTGGGTTGAAAGTCATCCTAAGAATCACAAAAATAAATTTTGGTCAAGACTCTAAATTTAGAATAATATTGATTCCTCAAACAATACTATTTTAAATTAACCAACACCTCAAATCACCGTGAATATTGCATGCCACGTTAGTGTGGACGTTTACAAATTCAACATTTGTAAGAGGAGGGTGTGACCCATTAATTTTATTATATTGTCATCCTAACTTTATGACAAATAAAATTAATAGTTGGTTTCACTTTGGTCACGCAAAATAATAGCAGTGACTCCGTTGGGGAGGATACTATTGAATGCGTCTAAGTGTATACTATTACTTGATACTAAGTCTATTAAATAGGATTGTGCCCCTTCAGTTGGAGAAGATCACACGCTCCTAAATAATTTCCTATAATCATCCATAAAAGGAAATTTGATCTAGTGATCCGCAACAAACCCATCCGTTGTGGAGGGAGGCACTCAGAGCCAACACGCAAGCTTGTTACATCACTTACAAACCAGTAATGGAGACCATGAGATTTATTAAAATCCCTCTCCCACTTAGTTATTTAAAATTGAGAATTTTAACCTATGCTAGCATACATCACATGCACATAAATATCACAGTAAATAAAAGCAATAAATTTGGAAATTAATTTTCCAACTATTGTGGCCTTTTTCCTTCACTGTCTTCAGTATGCTCCAATCTTAGCTGCTGCCATCTTTAGCCACCGTCATCGGGTCGAGTTGTCGCATCTATCTTGCTTCTTATTCCGCTGTACCTATGGTCCTCCAATAGCACCACGCCTCGCAAAGATACGATCCACGACAAATATAGAATTTTACAAATATCGATCCTATATTCCATAAAAGAATGTACATGTATTCTAGATCGAACAAAAAATAAAATTCTAAAAATAATACAGCTCCTGCTGTATTTGATACATACAATCATGCACACAAAATAATGCCCTTGACATGTCCAAGGGTCCAATCACACACAATATCTAAATGCCATAATAGTTGGAGCCTGCAAGCAAAGAGTTAGCACATCATACTATTATCCTGCCTTAATTATGTATGACATGTGCATAACCTATTTGAATTCAAAACACACAGAGGCAAACCCTAGCTCTGATACCAATTGTTGGTTAGTCTTAGGAAAACGTATCGGCTCCACTGTAAAAAAATTTTTGTACAAGTGTCGAACCTTTCCTTAAATAACCTATTGTGTTCTTTAGAAGTTAAATTAGGAATCGCAGACGGAACTTAACATCATTGATTCCAAATTTAACTTATCTGTTCTTAATTGTTTAGATTTGAATCTCAAGCGGAACTTAACACTCTTGATTCAAATCCACCTATGTTATTAATTCCATTAAATATTAATTTCTAAAATTGGCTTCCAGGACTGCATGGCGAGGCACATGGCCTTCTTGGATATGGGAGCAACCACCACCACCTAAACAAAGCCTTTTAAGGAAAGCTAATATTTAATTTCCTTAAATAACTCTAGGTTAATCAAAAAGAACAATCGAATCACAAATTCGAAAAAGAAGAAAACATAAACTCGAAAAATAAATTCGATAAAGTAGATCTAATTGTCTCTTGTATTTAGAATTCTTACAAAGAAAATAACTAGTATGATGCGGAAGAAAATTACTAGTTATACCTTCTCTTTGTAAGCTAATGATCTCGAGATCTTCTGCCGTATTCCTTGCCTCGCCTTGGACGTCGTGTGGGTGACGATCCTCCAAGATGAACACCACCCAAAAGCTTCTTCCTCTTCTTCTAAAATCCGGCCACCACCACCACCAAGGAGAAGAGAGCAAAGGGAAAGGGAGAAGAGAGAGGGGCCGGCCACTTGAGATCTGCAAGCAAAAGAATAAGAGTTGTGTCTCATTAAGCCCCCTCACCCCTTCTTTTATATTAGTTGCCCAAGGCAAATAAGGGAAGAATTTTTACAAAAATTAAAATCTTCCTCTAGCTTTTCCTTTTCCCTTTTACTTTTCCTTTTCTTTCCTCTTGATTGAATCAATCACCAAAAATAAATTTGATGATTTTATTATTTTTAATATGGCCGGCCACTTGCTTGGGCACCAAGCAAGGTGGCCGACCACCTCATCAAGAGGAATAAGGAAAAAATATTTTTTAAAATTTTACAAGAAGTAATCCTCTTATAAAATTTACAAGCTTTCTTTCCTAAAGTAGGAGTTAAAAAAGGAAAGTTCTAAAAATTAAAATCATGTTTTAAAATTTAAAACTTCTCTTATAAAATTTCCTTTTTTAACATGATGATAGAAAATTTTAATTTTAAAACTTATCTTCCTTTTTTTCTTAAACCATGAGGATGGTTAAAAAAGGAAAGTTTTAAAACTTTTAAAACTCTCTATTAAAACATGTGACCAAATTCAAATAAGGAAAGTTTTTAAAAATTAAAATCTCTCTTTTAAAACTTATAGTTTTCTACAAAGAGAAGATTTTAAAAATTCAAAACAACCCTCCTATTTAAATTAATCTTGGCCGGCCCCTACAAGCTTGGTCACCAAGCAATAGGGTCGGCCCCTATAAAGAGGATGTGGCCGGCCCTTGCTTGGTCACCAAGCATTGGACCGGCCCACTTCTTGGACACCAAGAAGAGCCTTACATTTGGATAGACTTGAATCTATAATGAGGCTACGACAGGGACCTAGAGGAGAAATTGGTTTTGTCCTTTCGATGAGCTTGAGTATCTTGTGCTCGCCCCGAACACACAACTCAAGTTCATCGATAATACCTCATTCCACTAGAGAGTTATTATCGCACTACCGCACCAATCCCATATTACATTATGGACTCCTTCTTATTATGAGTGTGTTAGTCTCCCTGTGTTTAAGATTATGAATGTTCACTAATTAAGTAAGTTACTGACAACTCACTTAATTAATATCTAGCTCCAAGAGTAGTACCACTCAACTTCTTTGTCATGTCGGACTAAGTCCACCTGCAGGGTTTAACATGACAATCCTTATGAGCTCCTCTTGGAGACATTCTCAGCCTATATAACTAGGACACAGATTCCTTCTATAATCAACAACACATACTATAAGTAATATCATTTCCCAACTTATCGGACATATTGATTTATCATGCTAAACCTCACCCTTTGATAAGTCAAAGAAATAAATATTAAATATATATGCTTGTTATTATATTAGGATTAAGAGCACACACTTCCATAATAACTAAGGTCTAGTTCTTTTATTAAGTCAATACAAAAAGAATATACCTAAATGGTCCTACTCAATACACTTAAAGTGTACCAGTATAATTTATTAATCAAGATAAACTAATACTTAATTTCACTACGACTATTCCGATGGTTTGTTCCTTTCCATCTTAGTCGTGAGCAACTGTTTATAATTTATAAAGAATCGATCATGATTTTCTGAGTGTGACACCACACTCCATGTTATCTACTATATAAATTAATTGAACAATCTCATTTAACAAATAAATGTAGATATTGACCAAATATGATTCTTTTATTTCAAAATAAATGTTTACAAAAGCTAGGCTTTTAGTATACATTCCAAAATCTAGAACAACAGCTAGACCCTCAGGCACAATTAAGACTTTCTATGCAAGAAAGAGCTACAATTGTCCCTGCTGAAGTCTTATACCATTCTCAACAAGATGATACACATCACCGGGTATACACCCACCATTCTGAAGAAGCTTTACTGGTAACTACTAATCAAGTAGACATACCTTTCATACAACCAGAAAACTTCAACCAACTACAATGCAGTGGGATGCGATTCATCCATATGGGGGTCATTCAGGTCCGCATTCAAATCTTACACCGACAAGAAGAGGGAACACTAGCTCTTGTGGTATTCAGAGATAACAGGTGGCAGGGAGATCAGGCTATCTTCGTAACAATGGAAATGGACTTCACACAAGGAAGTCAACTGGTATATGTAATACCTGATACCATGCTAACAATCTCTGATTTTTACAGAAATATTCAAATATCCATCCTTGCTCGAGGATACGAAGCATGGCAGCATGGGGACGCTAACATGCTACTTACAAGAAGGTTAGTTGGAAGACTTTCAAATACACCAAATGTAGGCTTCGCCTATGAAGTCCAAAACGTCGTCGACTACTTAGCAAGTAACGGAATAAGAGCACTACCAGGGCGACGATATAATACAAGAGATATTCTCAGACAAAATTGGATTATTAGACAATCCACAATTAAAATTCCGATGCAACCGACTGAGGTAAATACAAGGAACCTACTAGATGGTAGAATTTCACTACACTATGAAAATTATCAAGTTGCATCAGCACTTATACAAGCAAGAAATGACCATCATGATGATGAAGACGAAGAAAGAGCTCATACTATTGCAGTCTTATTAAAGGATGACGAAGAAGATGTATTATATGTCAAATGTCTCATAAGCACAACAATCCTACCACAAAGGAAGACCGAAGGGGCCGCTGGGTATGATCTCGTTGTCAATCAAGGCTACCATATTCAACCATATGGGCAGGCCATGCTGAACACAGGCATTAGCATCAAAGTACCCAAAGGGACTTATGCTCGAATAGCACCAAGGTATAGTTATGCCATGAGGGGCATGATCATCGGAGGAGGAGTGGTTGACCCTGATTATAGAGGTGAAATTAAAATCCTTGTTTATAATTATTCTGATGATGATATGGATTTTGCAGAAGGAGAAAGTATCGCCCAACTCATTTTAGAATGCTGTAAAACTCCTCCAATCATTCAAGTCCATGATCTTGACAAAACAAAATGACATGACAAGGGTTTTGGCTCAACAAGCCAACGGTACCCATGCACCAGTGAAAGAGCAAACCCACTCTGTGATAGATGTCCTAATTGTGATAATGGTGAAGGAAGCACAGCTCCATATGAATATTATGTGGCACCCCACCCTGATTATATTGATGATCGGGAATATATTAAATACCAAGCACCCAAGTCAAAAGCTGCAATACAACACGCCAATGATGGAGACTGTCATGAGATCCAAGCTTGTATCCAAGCTCGAAGGGCTCTCATAAGTGAAGAAACATTGAATGAGCCAGAGTGGTATTCCTACAGAGAAAGTTTTGAAGACACTTATCGAATACTTAGAGATTCCAGAACATATCGTGCTGAATTACAACGGCAAATGGATTCACTACCAACAACATCCTCCAGTAAATATTTATGCATGGCTCTCTCAGAAACAATGACACCAGAGTCTGAGTCCGATAACAATGATTACATTGAATATTTACAATATTTAGCTTCACACCCCTTTGAACATCTTTCCATAGGTTATTCTTCTGAAGAATTAACTAATCCCTTCGCACTAGAAGTTGGTGGAGAGGCTGAACAGCAGCAGCAGCAGTAGCTGCTGAAGAAGCTGATGATGCTCATAATATTATTGCCATCGGGACAACCGAACCTGAACCCGAATGACTAATGGAATACCCATAAATAAAGCAATTATCTGAACATATCTACTCTCAAGAGGCGATTTCCCAGTATCATCCTCCAGCAGATGCTACTATGAACCCGATTGGTTATCCCCCAATAGAAAGAAGGCCCAAACCTGAACCTATAAGCATAGCAGCAGAGCCGGGATTCATATGAAAGGGCGGGGAAATTTCAAAAAAAATAATACATCTGAATGGCGGAATTTACCATCTGCTCAGCAACAAACCGGAGCAATTTTAACATTACCAACGCAACTTGGGAAGATAGAAGATGTTTTCCTACAATGGGAAGCAATTGCAAAGAATGTGGTTGCCCTACAAAATTTTGCGGATACTCAAGACAAAGCTAATTTTATTGAAAACCTGTTGGGAGAAGCTGAAAGATTAACCTGGATTCAATGGCGAATGACCTTCCCAAATGAATACCAGGAGTTAGTCAAATCAGTAGATGGTCGTAACGGTACGCAAAATATAATTTCTCAAATTAGAAGGGTATTTATTCTTGAAGACCCCTTTCAAGGGTCTACTGATATGCAGGACAAAGCTTATAGGGATTTAGAACGTCTAACATCTCCGTAGATAAAAGATATTATACCCTTCATAAATGAATATATGAGTCTTGCTGCCAAAACTAGGCAACTATTCATAGGGCCTGAGCTATCTAAAAAATTTTGGCTAAAGCTTCCTGGTGATCTCGACAGGAGAATAAAGATGGCCTTTGAAGAAATATATCCAAGAAATACAATGGGCGTACATCCTCGGGTAGTATTTACTTATAAATACCTTGAGGAAGAGTGCAAGAAGGCAGCTTTTAGTAGGTCTCTCAAAGACTTATCATTTTGTAGCCAAATACCAATCCCAAGTTATTATCAGAATACAAGAAGAAAGTATGGAGTTAGAAGATCCACCACTTACAAAGGAAAGCCGCATCAGTCACATGCAAGAATAGAAAAGAAAAAGCATCTTATCAGAAACAAAAAAAGCAAATGCTTTCTATGCGGTGAGGAAGGGCATTTTGCCCGAGACTGACCCCGGGAATATAAAAATGTAAAAAGAGTTGCAA
Organism: Zingiber officinale; assembly: GCF_018446385.1. Lineage (NCBI taxonomy): Eukaryota > Viridiplantae > Streptophyta > Magnoliopsida > Zingiberales > Zingiberaceae > Zingiber > Zingiber officinale. Next base: position 93,845,271 of record NC_055993.1, read on the forward strand.
TATTTGAAGGACTAGAACTCCCAGAAGAATATGAGATAATGTCTGTCCAAGAAGGAGAAGACCAATCAGATGCAATCTACCAGCAGGTACTTACTGTTGCAACGGAATTCTTATTTATTTTTATAGAACAACGAAATTGTTATATGATAGGAAAAACCGGTGGATGGCAACCAATGGTGCGAGTCTCAAAAGAACAACATAATTGCAATCATGTATGGATGATAAATGATGAGATACCCCCACACTATGAACGTTGTCACTGCTGTAAACGGGAAACAATGAAGAAGCACAACATTCATTTTAGCATATGCAAGATTACATCATGCGGTATGTGCACAAGTAATTATTTTGATATAACGATACCTGTGCAGCGTACAGTACCTACACCATACAATCCGGTTGGTCTCATGCAAGAGCAGCAGACCTATATAGCTTGGGCAGAAGCAGAAATTACCAGACTTCAACAAGAAGTAGAAACCGCCAAAGCCCTAGCCAAACTCCAAATTGAGCAACTAAAGAAGGAATTCCTATCAAAATAAGAACTCTTGAGAAATTTATCTGTAGATAAAATGGAAGCAGATACTGAAAATGAGAAACTAAGATTAAAGGTTGACGTCTTGGAGTTAGAAAATCTTGATTTAAAAAGATGGCTACAAAAAGAGCAACCGGAATTTCAGCAAGTATTCCCAGAGATTGAAGAGGAAATAAATGCATTTATCACAGAAGGAAATGAGAAGGTTTTCTCAGCAAAAGAAGCAACTCATCCGAAGAAAAAGACAAATGGCCTATTCAACCTTGATGTTTATATATCAATTCCTGGCATAAAGGAATTCAGAGTGAATGCCATCCTTGATATAGGAGCCACTACGTGTTGTATTTACCAAACATCAATTCCAGAAGAAGCAGTTGAAGATAACACATTCATAGTCAATTTCAGTGACATCAATTCAAAGGCAACAACCAAAAAGAAATTGAAAAATGGTAATATGAAAGTCGGTGAACATTTCTTCAGGATACCATATACATATGCTTTCCCTTTATTAATTGGGGGCAATATTACTATGATCATCGGATGTAATTTCATCCGATCCCTCTATGGTGGTATCAGAATCGAGGGAGATGAGGTAACTTTTTACAAGAATATTACTACCATTAAAACTCATCAAAATATTTCTGCAGCTGCTACCATTGAAGAATTTGATTTAGAGGAAGAAGAATATTATCAGATAAAGGAGCAAGTTTGCACCTGGCAGACTGGGACCAAAATAGAAGGCATTATAAAGGAATTATCAGATATGGGGTACTTCGGCAATAACTCTATGCGCTACTGGGAGAAAAATCAAGTCAAATGCAAAATTACAATAAAAAATTCAGACTTAACAATAGAAGATAGGCCACTGAAGCATGTAACCCCCCAAATGCAAGATGCTTTCAAAAGACACATTCAAGCCCTCCTTGATCTCAAGGTGATACGCCCAAGCCAGAGCCGACACCGAACTACAGCCATTATTGTTCATTCTGGCACAACAATTGATCTCGTAACCAAACACGAAGTCAAAGGCCAGGAACGCATGGTATTCAATTATAAAAGTCTGAACGACAATACTTATAAAGATTAATACAGCCTTCTCGGAATCAACATAATTATCAAACGGGTAGGAGACAGTAATATTTATTCCAAATTTAATCTTAAATCCGGCTTCCACCAAGTAGCAATGGAACCTGAGTCCATTGAATGGACAGCATTTTGGGTACCTGATGGTTTATATGAATGGCTGGTTATGCCATTCGACTTAAAGAATGCCCTGCTATATTCCAGCGCAAAATGGATGAATGCTTTAAAGGTACGGAAAAATTCATTGCAGTATACATTGATGATATACTTGTGTTTTCTAAAACAGAAGAAGAACACAAGGAGCATTTAAAGAAGATGTTGTCCATATGTAAAAAGAACGGGCTCATTCTTAGCCCTACAAAGATGAAAATCGACAGCTCTACAATTGAATTCTTGGGTGCCGTTATTGGGCCATCAACAATAAAACTGCAAGCCCACATCATTTCAAAGATAGCAAATTTCAAAGACCAAGAATTGACAACTGCAAAAGGCCTCCGTTCCTGGTTAGGTCTCCTCAACTATTGTCGAAGTTACATACCTAACCTTGGTAGATTACTAAGCCCATTATATTCAAAGACCAGTCCAAATGGTGAAAGAAAGATGAACTCCCACGATTGGGCCTTAATTCACAAGATTAAGAAGATGATCACTGATTTGCCTGACCTTGCAATTCCACCAGAGAAGTGTTATATCATTCTAGAAACTGATGGATGCATGGAAGGATGGGGAGGTGTATGCAAGTGGAAATTTCAAAAATATGATCCCAAGTCTGAAGAAAGGATATGTGCTTACGCAAGTGGCAAATACAGTCCAATCAAGTCCACAATTGATGCGGAGATCCACGCTGTAATGAACAACATGGATAGTTTCAAAATATATTATCTAGACAAGCCCGAGTTAATTATAAGGACTGACTGCCAAGTGATTATAAGCTTCTTCAATAAGATAGCACAGAAAAAATCATCAAGAGTTAGATGGTTATCTTTTACAGACTACATAACCGGGCTTGGCATTGATGTTCAATTCCAGCACATCGAAGGTAAAGACAACATATTTGCTGATGCTCTCTCTCGTTTGGTTTGTCATATTACAGGACCATGGACTTCGACGGAGAAGGATCTTCTTCTACTAATCCAAATAGAAGGAGCATTATTACAAATCCAGACAAAGCCCAATATCAAGGCATCCCATCACCTAGCGGGCCTCATCACCTCCTGGAACAATATGCAGAATTGGCCTACTCAGGACGAACAAGCATCCTTCACCCAGAAGAACACGACAAAAGATCCCATATGGCCGACATTGAATGGACAGTAGCTCGTAATGTCATCAACAACCTTCGAGAGTTGGAGCTTATCTGTCAAGTCATGGGAAACAACTTCAGACGAAGAAGCCATCATGAAGGACAAAGCACTTACTAGAAAGATGCCTTACCAGCTATCACAAAAGCCCGATTGGACCTCTGGGAAACCTTTATGCGACTACAAGCAATAATTCAAGGGATAAGAGACAACCCACCATAAATGCGAAGCTATGGTGAGCCCAACAAATCCAACTTGCCAGCATTGCATATCACTATAATAAAAGCAACTTTACCTTGGATTTGGTGGACTGAGCATCGGGGAGCCGTCCACCTGTCTCAAAGGATAAGAAACTGAGTGTGTGCCCAATAAGCCTACTACTAGGCCACTAGTTAAAGTGTGTAAAAGGAGATATGATAGGATGACAATGGGGCCCAATGAGCACCCGATTCATCATTTCTCCTCTCTTTATAAGCACCTAGAAATCTCATTGCAAGACACAAGTCGAGCTCACGACACAAGTCTTACTCTGAGTTCTCTGTAAGTTTGCTTTTAAATTTCAAGTTTTCAAAGTTTCCTTTCTTACAAACTTAAGTCCTGTACTTTCAAGTTCTTTGGTACATTATCTTAGTTTGTTTGCAAAGAAGCACGCTTCTACTATTTCATTTTGGTGTCAGCTTCTAGAGATATGTATCAAGTTCAAGCAATGCTTGAACTTCTCTATGGTCACTAGCTTTGTCAGCATGTCTGCAGCATTGTCTGCAGTGTGAACCTTCTCAAGTTGAATTTCCCCAGAAGTAATCAGCTCTCTGATATTATGAAACCGTACATCAATGTACTTGGTTCTCACATAATACACTTGATTCTTTGTCAAATAGATAGCTCTCTGACTATCACATAACAATTCATCTTCAAGGCTCTTCACATATATGCAGCAATCATACTCACATCTCCTATATCTATTTTGAATCATGTATGAATCAAAATGTTTGTACCTTTGCCTAGGAGATTGTTTCAATCCATAGAGCATTTTCTTCAACTTGCAAATCAACTGCTCTTGTTTGGGCTGACTAAATCCCTCAGGTTGTGACATAAAAATCTACTCCTCCAAATTTCTATGAAGACATATCGTCTTCACATCCATTTGCTCCAATTGCAAATCATAATGTTCCACCAAATTTAACACCACTCTAATTGACGTATGTCTTCCTACTGGAGAGAAAATTTATTCATAGTCAATTTCCTTTTTCAGTGAATACCCTTTGCTACCAACCGAGCCTTGAACTTCACTTCTTCTCTCTCTGACATTACTTCTTTCTTTTTGAATATCCACTTGCACTCTATAGTTTACTTTCCTTCAGGAAGTTCCACTAGATCCCACGTTTGGTTCTTATGCAATGACTCCATCTCCTCCTCCATAGCACCCGTCCACTTGTCCTTCTCAAAGCTACATATCGTCTCCTGAAAAGTAGTAGGGTCTCCGCTACTAGTGATAAGCCCATAAAAGACCAAGTCTTTGAATCTGTACCTAGTGGGTGGTTTTATGGCTCATGTCATTCTGCCACTAGCTATAGTGTGATTCTCCGTGTGCTTTGAACTAGAATAATCTGAATCATGAATCTCTAGCTCCACTTGCACAACATCTTTATCCATGTTGCTCTGTAGTGTTTCCTTTCCTTTTTCCTGAGTACGCTGTAGTATAGCTTTCTCGTCAAACACCACATCTCTGTTGATCACCACTTTGTTTGCCTCAAGATTCCAAAGCTTGAACTCTTTAACTCCTTTATGATACCCCATAAAAATACACTACTTTGACTTTGCATCCAGCTTTGATCTTTCCCCACTAGATATATGCATATAGGTTGGACATCTAAAAACTTGAATATGAGAGTAATTTACTTGATTTCCTATTCATATTTCCTCTGATACTTTACCTTCTAGTGCTTCCCTTGGTGATTTGTTAATGAGACAATATGTCATATTAACTGCTTCCATGTAGAAATTCTTTACTAACCCTACATTCAGTCTGAGAGATCTTGTCTTCTCAATGATTATATTGTTCAACCTTTTCGCCACCCCGTTCTGTTGAGGAGTCCTGTGAATCGAGAAATACCTCATTATCTCATACTGCTCATAAAATTTCTGAAACTTTGAAACTATGTACTCAGTCCCATTGTCTGACCTAAGGCATTTGATCTTCCTTCCAGTTTAGTTCTCCACTTCAATTTTTTATAGTTTAAACTTTGTAAAAATTTCTTACTTGTGACGCATAAAGTATACCAAAACCTTTCGTGAGTAATTGTCAATAAAACTCACAAAATACAAGTGCCCTCCATGTAATGCTACACTGGCTAGTCCTCAGAGATCCGTATGCACGTAGTCTAGAATCCCCTCTGTCTCGTTTGTTGTCGTCTTGAATTGCACTTTGCTATGTTTCCTAAGAACATAGAATTTACAAAATTCAAACTTGCATGTCTTGAAACCTTTCAACAAATCTCTCTTGTTAAGTTCTAACATTCCATGTTCACCCATATGCTCTAGCTGCATATGCCACAAGACAGTACTGTCTAATTTAGACTTCACTAAGGCGACTCCACCTACAACTGAGTCTCTATCAAATTATAGATATTTCTTGCTACCTATTGTCCTTTCATTATCGTCAGAGCTCCCTTACTAACGTTCATCATCCCGCTTACTAATTTGTAATTGCAACTAATACCATCCAGTGTGCCTAGTGAGATCAAATTCTTCCTTAGATCTGATATGTGTCTAACATCACATAAAGTTCTGATCACACCATCAAACATCTTGATTCTGACGTTCCCTATGTTGATAACTCTTCATTACTCATCATTTTCCATTAACACTGAACCGAAATTCACTGACTTATAGGTGTCTAACCACTCCTTGTTTGGAGTCATGTGATATGAACATGCAAAGTATAAAATCCATGCATCCATTAGTTGCTCCGAACTCAACATAACTGATAGCATATCTCCATCACCGCTCTCTAAATTTTCTTTTGTAACTATGTTTACAGACTTTATCGAACTACCTTTGTTCTCTGCAACATGTTTCTTTATCTCTAAACAATCTCTCTTCATATGACCTTTGCCTCCACACTTATAACATGTGATCACCTTCTTCCTTCTTGACTTAAAACGAGCTTTGTTGTCATTACCCAATCCGTGTCGAGATTTGCTCCTACCGCGCTCTTGGTTGCTATTTACCACATGTCCTTCTCCCTGAGAAACTCCATCGCTTATTTTCTTCCTTTGGTGAAAACCTAGTAATTCACCTATGATCTCCTCCAATTTAAGAGTTTCCTTATCTCACATCAAAGTAGTAACCAAATTCTCATACATAGGAGATGAAGGTAGAGAATTCAACATCAATGCCTTATCTTCGTCTTCGATCTTTACATCAACCTGCTTCAGATCGCTCATAATCTGGTTGAATACATTGATGTATTGGTTCAGATCAGTTCCCTCTATCATTTTCAGCCCAAATAATTTCTGCTTAATATACAGTTTGTTTGTCAATAACTTTGACATGTACCAGCTTCCCAACTTTGTCCAAATTGCCACCAGTGACTCCTCATCCATGACATTGTACATCATATAATCCATAAGACAAAACCTGATTATTGCCACTGCCTTTGCCTGAAGTTCTTCTCAATCCAATCTCTCCATGCTGTCTGGTTTCCTTTCTCCTAGCACCTTCACCATGTCTTGTTGCACCAACAAGTTCTTGACCATTCTTTGCCATAATCTGAAGTTCTCGATTCCATCAAACTTCACTATATCAAACTTCACAGAAGACATCCCTGACATATTGCAGAAATCTGCCAAAACCTTGCTCTGATACTATTGTTGCACAAAGAGGGGAGGTAACACCTCTCAACCTCTAACACGGAAGAAGAGGAAGAGAGAAAGAGAAATTGTGTGGAGCAACAAGACAAAGACACACAAAAGGAGAAAACATGAGGAAGGAAAAGAGGAAGAATAGTTACCATGGTTTGGTGGCATGTCTACTCCAAAAAAATAATCAAATTAGAATTCTCTCTACTCAACAGAATCACATTCAATGATTCTCATAATCCAATAGATTTACAATGATCCCTATAAATAATGTCTAAATCCACAGACCCAATAAAACTGTAGCGGATTTCTGTTATGAAAAATCGTAACAGAATTCTATTATAAAAAATCATAACAGAATTCTATTATGAAAAACCTTAAGATATTTTTCTTCCATGATTCCCATCGCATTGGCTTTCATCCAAATATGAGACAACCGTCAATAGGACCTCGATTCCAATCTTGTTAAGAAAGAAAGAGATCTTTCCAGAAAAGGAATTCTCTTGACAAAAATTAAAATTAATAAAACAGGATGAACAGGATGTTGTTATAGAATAATTATGATCCATAATTACCAACAGTACCAAAAATACTCTAAATGTCATAAAATAAAAATTACTAAAAAAAATAGTAATAAAATCTTTAGGGGTTCGGTTGAGGCCTTAAACGATGGAATTTGACCCGTAAATTGGCAATAACGAGTTTCCTAGTAACAAATTAAGATTTTTAAATTCTATACATGTGGTGATAGATAGAGCTTGATTCTGAATCCCGAGTAAAAAATTATGACCGTTTGAAGTTTGAAGTTCAAATGTCATGTTGGATTGATCCTGTATCAATTGCTCTCGGGCTACGGTGCAACGGTTATGCCCTTCAAGTGATTAACTAGACATCTAAGGTTTAAATCCTAGCTGCGGTGCATGGCAAGAATTTTCCTCCGGTGAGATGACAAACTTGAATAAAAAAACAAACAAACAAACATAGAGAACTACTATGAATGAAATGAGTGTTACAATCATATTTCGATGAAATGGTTTACTTGAACATAAATTTACTAAAAGTCAATACTTTGGTGTTGTTTTGAAATGATTTAAATTATAGTTGTTTCGTGTTGAACTTTTCAATGAAAATGATTGAACTTGAACAATTTGTTTAAAAATAAGGAATATCCTACAAAAATGATCAATGATCCTTGTGTTTGGCTTAATTCTCCATTCTTTTGTAGGGTGGTGGATGCTTTGGAGGATGATAACTTGACAACAACTTGAGTGTGTTCATGAATTATGACATTGTATAAAGAGAATATCCTACACAAGTTCTTTTTACAGTTTGTTTGTTTAAAAAAATTGTATAAAAAGAAATACTTTTCTCTTCTTGTAGTGGAAAGCAAAGGGAGGTGTGTTGTCTTACGTACAAACTTTAGAAGAAACAAGATGTGATTTTTTCTGCAGCGATTCGTCGAGAAGGATCATTTCGTGCACGAGTATTTCCTTCCGCAGGAATACCCTATCTTGTTGCCTGTATTTGCTGGTGTTCTGCTCATTTTCTTCTGCGTGTTCATTGGGTGAGTTGGGTTCGTGTCCAACAACAAGAAGAAATATGCTTGAAGGAATGCCAAAGAAGTCAGGTTCATGCCGCTATTCGGGGATATTGTTTCTCTTGCCCTAATCTGTTTTGATGTTTAATTGTTTCGGCTACATTGAAATATATGCTCTGTTTTTTTCTTCTGGCCTACTAATGAATTTGATCATAGATTTGTGACGTTGGAGTGTCTATTTTAAATGAATTTTGTATGCAAACATGACTTTGCATTCTATACCTATCTGCCAAACAAGAAGAAAGTAAAAGAACATTTCCTTGATTTCTTGTACAACCCAATCACAAAAAACAAGTAAACCTATCTTCCCTGTGGAGATTTTGTTGTTGCCTAATACTAAGTTTACGGGGTGCTCTTGATCATGCAACACAATCTAGTTATCAAAAATTTAAACAAAGGACAGTTACGATAATCTCTTGTCAAAGCTGCAAAACCAGTATTCTTTATCATGATTAATCCATTGCATTACTCAATCAAAGGCAGCTGATCACTTCACTGATAGCCTTTCACAGTGGCTTCTCCTCCTACAGAGATGACACGGATGAAATCAGAATGCAAATATCCTGCCTTTGAGGTGGAGATCATTTATAAAATAGGATTAATCCTTCTTATTGGTTGATTCCTTAACATTGAGAATTTCATTGGTCGACTCCTGAGGTACTTGACGTGTCCTTGTGTCACGCCCCCAGATGAGTCCCTGCCAGATAAAAATACGACAGCATCTCCCCTGTACCAGTGACAATATGAAGCATACATACATACATCACAATATATATACCTAAACAACGTATTCATCAGCTCACACGGCTGGAACATACATAAAATAGAAATAACATAACCACGAAATGTATCAAATTTATATATATGTCATAGTTTTCGTAAACTACAATTACTATACAGATAAATGACATCTGTAACAAAATTTCAAAATGTAAATACAGCGAAACAAAAGTAAAACAAACCAGAAAATCAGCACGTCGAGATCTCTGAGCAACTCTATGAAAGTCCAAAATCAACTATAATATCAAAAGGATCCCTGTGTCTGCAAAACTGGAGACCAAGGAATGTAGAAAGTTAGCCAAATAGCTAAGTGGATACTCAAGAAAGATGTGCATGAATTTAATCTTATTGAAGAAGTCAAAGAAGTAGGGTAAATCACAATCTTTTGTTACAACTTTAGGTTATTCTTAAAGTTCTACATTTATACATATATATGTATAATCATTTTCTCATTATCTATAATCAGGTAAGATTTTTATATTAGAGTTTAGGATCTTCACCTTATTATCACTTGTCATCATTAATAAAATCAATTCTTCAATCTTATTATTTAATCAATCGGTATACAAGTTATCATGGTAATATCGACATGTATATCCATAGTCTAAATATGATAAATCAACTAAAAAGTGAATCACTTGAGCCAATATCATCAGAGTGTAATATATCATATGGATAGGCTAAAAGCCTCCTCAGAGTATAAAACTGTCGCATACGTCATCTGACGTACGGGCTCTCCGCCCTCACCGGTGGAAGACATAATAAACACTGACCGAGGGCTACATCATGCCATCACGCCTCGGGTGTACGGTCAGGTACTCTGGACCGCGGGCCGCCGTGCTACCACAATAACACGTGGTGGTCCAGTACTCTAATATAGAACTCTGGTATAAAGCCAGGCTCATAGTCTTCACTTTTTAATTCTTTATTACCATCTTTACTATTTCACTTTGAGGATTCCATTTTATCCATTTATCAAAATTATTCTCTTCTCATAACAAATGGTCAATCAAGTTAACAGTTTTATATTAAGTCTGTTAATTTATCATTATAGGGTCCACAGATAAAAAGCTACAAGTATCAACAGATAGAGTATCAAAAACATGGAGCATGAAAGGTCAAGCAAGTCAAAAAGACAAGGTATCAACAGAAGAGTACTTCAGAATATTTCTTTAATTTTTAAAACAACCCTTCCCATATAAATCCCAGTATGAACCCACATGTGAACAAGAAATAATATCAATTATTACCCTTCAATGATTTAATTATTTAACACCCAATTCACTATTTTAAGTATCATTTTAATTCCCTTTTTAAAATAATTATATAAATATATATAATTTCATTATTACTTTATTCATGCACAAGGATAAATATATGAGTCAAAGAGAAATGTACCCACTTTATATACAACAAAATCTGCGGGTGTCGGCAAGTCACTGCGCTCCACTCGAGCTCGTATCTACAAAATATAATAACTCAAATAATTAAAATGATAATAAACTCATGATACAAAATCTGAACATGATCTACGACTCGAAGCCATTAGATCATTATTTTTGATCTCACTATCTCGTACCACTTCGCATTCCTAAATGAAACCGCTGTTCTAATCTAGATAACCCTCCTAGCTACACATTGATTAATACAAGGCATAAAGTAAACTTTCTAATGTGGCTGCTGGAAATGAGGACAGCAACTAGGGTTATTTTCCCTTCGTCGTTGGCCGCCTCAGCTAGCTCCGACGAGCTCCGACGAACTCCGGCGGTGCTACCAAGAAAAGGACAGCAGCTAGGGCTGCTGGTTGGAGAAGACAAAAGGCAGCAAGGTGCTGCTGTTGGTGGGGGAAAAGGAGAGAGCAACTAGGGCTTTGTTTTTCCCCCCTTTCCTAGTGGTCCGATGAGCTCCGGCACACTCCGAGGAACTCCGACGATGCTGCCGAGAAGCAGGACAGCAGCAAGGAAGAAGAAACTTGTTGCTTGTGCCCGTTGGAGAAGAGAAAAGCAGAAGAGAAGGGGTTGCAAGCTTGGAGAAGAAGAACAGGGAGAGCCCTGTTGTTCGTCGCCGCTGGAGAAGAGAAACGAAGAAGAAGAAGAGAGGGTTTAAGGCTTCGGTGGAGAAGAGAAGAAAAGAGGAAGGAAGAAAAAGGAGGAGGTGGGGGAAGGGGCGTGCACGTGGGTAGGCATGAGTGTCTTTTTTTGTTTTTTTTTAATACTTAACATTCTTCCCCACTAAAAGAAATTTGGTCCCCAAATTTAAGTAATTGTGAAGCATTGATACCTGGGTAAAATAAATGAGGATATCCGATACGCATATCCTCCTCACGCTCCCAAGTTGCTTCTTGATAAGAGTGGTGCTGCCACCCAACCTTTATGAGACGGAGCCATTTGTTCTTCAACCGATGTTCCTTGCGATCCAGAATACGAGCTGGGAATTCTTCGTATGTCGCATCAAACTGTAGGGGAACTATAAGATCCTTCAAGACATGTGTCGGATCCGGAACATACTTCCACAACATAGAAACATGAAAGACATTATGTACTCCTGCTAAAGCTGGGGGTAACGCAAGTCGATATGCAACAGCACCAATCCGCTCAAGAATCTGGAAAGGTCCGATAAATCTGGGTGCTAACTTCCCTTTTAACCCAAATCTCTTAACCCCTTTTATGGGTGAAACATGAAGAAATACGTGATCACCTACCGCAAATTCTAACATTCTGCGTCTTCTATCTGCGTAACTCTTTTGGCGACTCTAAGCAATCAACAGTCTCTGTCTAATAGTTCGTACTAGTTCAGCATCTTGCTGAACACTCCGAGGGCCCAAGAGTTGACGTTCACCGACCTCATCCCATAAGATAGGAGATCTACATGATCTACCATAGAGTGCTTCAAACGGTGCCATTTGAATAGCAGAGTGGTAACTGTTATTATAAGCAAACTCTACCAAATGTAGATGGTTCTCCCAACTACCCCCAAAATCTAGCACACAAGCACGCAACAGATCCTCTAGATTCTGGATAGTGTGCTCCGACTGTCCATCAGTCTGAGGATAAAAAGCGGCGCTAAAGCGCAGCTCGATACCTAATGCCTTTTGGAAACTTTGCCAAAATCTCAAAGTAAAGTGTGGATCTCTATCAGAAATAATACTGAGGGGAATACCATGGAATTTAGTAATCTCTCTGCAATATAACTCTGCTAGATGATCTAGAGATTCTGTCTTATGAATCGGTAAGAAATGTACTGATTTAGTTAATCGATCGACAATCACCCAGATCGAATCATGTCTCCTCTGGGTCCTTGGTAACCCCATGACAAAATCCATACTGACATGCTCCCACTTCCATTCTGGCACTGCAAGCTTCTGAAGTAACCAGGCTGGTCTCTGGTGTTTTTCCTTAATTTGCTGGCAAACTAGACACTGATCTACAAAATCTACAATATAACACCCCAAATTTTAATATTTGGAGTCCTAATAGTAATTAAAAATATTTAGAAATGCTTTAGAAAAATTCTAGAGAATTTTAAAAAAATTTAGAGTATTTTTATGTAATTTTTGGAGTTTATTTGGTATTTTTACCAAAAGAAACAAGTTGCAAAAATAATGTCCAAGCCGAGATTCAAACCGGAGACCTCTGGCTGAGCCAACTCTTAAGCGAATCCGGCTGACCAAGTGTTCCAGCGAGCGTTGCTGATTAAAAGGGGAATGAAATTTATTTAAGTAATAGTTAATAGGAAACAAAAAATAAATGGGAAAAAGGGGTTCGGCTGAGGAATCGAACCCGCGACCTCTGACCCGGTCAAAACGCGGCTTGCCAGGCATTCCAAGTAGATGTTTCGTGATAAGAAGGGAAGCGAAATATTCTTAAGCCATAACAGAATCCCTAGTTATAAAGAGAGAACTTAGGGATTATTTTCCCCGTGACCTAAACTTCTCCCTTCCTCTCCTCTCTCGTTCGCGAACGGCGTGCGGTAGTTCCTGCTTGGGCGGAAACGAAGGAGGCTAGGTCTTCTCTCCGGCGGCCGACTAAGGGGTCTTTCCGATAGTTCTTCATATTTTCATGATCCTCTCGTCGAGGAGAAGCTGTGAGCACGAAGAGGAGCCGGAAAACTCAAGTTATCCGAACCCTAGAAGCTTTCTTTTCGGCTGTGAGTTCAAGAACACATTGTAAGTGCTCTCACCTTCCTTCGATTGGTTTGGTTTCCGAATAGAACTGGGTAAACAAGTTCTGAGTTCCCGTTGTGATGATTCATGAGCTAGGGATAGATTCAAATTCCATTGAAGCAGGGATGTATTTCTATATTTCTGTTTTGATGTGTGAACTTCAGGTGATATTCGATTGTGGTTGGGTTGTTTCGTGCCGCAGCAAATTCATGTGTAGGTGGCTGAAAAACCCTAGCTTCGGTTGTAATTAGACCAGCCTTCCTGGTGAGCTTTCCAGTTTGGTTTCCTTATAGTTTAACAAGCACGTACAGTTTTGTAATTTAGGAGTTCAGTTTTGGATTCTTTGTTGAATTTTCTGCTATCCAGTTAGCATGATCGTGCTATGTAATGTCATGGTAGTTTTAGTTGGTCTCTTGAAATTTTTGAGCATAAGCAGGGCATATAAATTTCGCATCGCAGATTTAAAGTTCTGGATTTAATTTTTCTTGCTGTTTTTATCAAACAGAATAAGCTTTACATAAGTTCTAAATTTCAGCAAGTTTTAGTTTAATATTTGCTAAGAAAAAGGGGCACGAACAGCCCCATTTTCCTTGTGTTTGCAGCAAGCATGAACAACTCTATTGGAGCTTAGAACATCCCCCCTTTGGAGCTTATTCCAGTCCAGATTTCTTTTGTTATATACATGCATGAAAAGGAGTGAATAGCTTTTGTAGTAGTGCAGATTTTTGCATTTAGTAGTAGTGCAGATTTTTGCATTTTGGTAGCATTGCAGATTTTGGTTTTCCATTGCTTTTAGATGTGCACGAACAGATTTCTGGATTTCCTTATTGCCATTAGATGTGCACGAGCAGATTTTCTAGATTCCTTAGCTATTAGAATAACATGAGCAGATTTTCTAGATTCCTTGCTATTGAATATGTATGACCAGATTTATTTCCTAGTTTTGGTTGCTATGAGTTGAGCATGACTAGTTTCTTTTTCCACTAGATATGCACGGGTATACTTTCTAGTTTTCCTTTGCTATTAGATTAACATGAGCAGCTATACATGTTATTTATTTCAAGCATTCAGATTTAAGTTTTCTTGCCACCTCAATATGCATGAACGGTTTTGTAAAATACCGAAAATGATAAGGGAATTTTCCGGAATTTTTAGAAATTTTTCGGGAATTTTTCGGAGCTCGTATGGACAAGTTAACGGGGACAAAAACAGGGTCCGGGAAAGGCCTGTTTAGGTTACCCTGTTTTAATGAGGAAAAGATTTATTTTCTTTTCCTTTTCCTTTTCTTTTTCTTTTTCTTTATATTTTTCTTTATTTCCTCGCCGTTTCTTTTCTCACTCGCGCACCCGAGCCGCATTCCATTTCTCGCCCGACGCCATCTCCTCCGAGCCCTAACCGCGAGCCCCCGCGCCGGCCGAATCCTTCTTCCCCTCTGCCTCATCGCCTCCTCGCCAACACCGGAGCAAGAGCCGGTCGACTCCCTCTCCTCCTGGAGCACGCGACACGCCGACCCTTTTCCCCTTTTCTTCACTCTGCGGTGCCCTAGATCTGCAGCGTGTCGCCATTGCACAAAACGCCAGCACGGCGCTGACCATCTCGGGAGTGCTCAAGTCTTTCCTCTCTCTGTGCCCTAGTTCCTCTTGCGTCGCTTGTTCCTGATGCCACCGACGCCGTCATCCCAGCAGTCGCGAGGCCTTCTTGCCCTTTTCCGGCTGCTGATCCAACCCAGACTTGACCTAGCCGTCGAGTGTCCTATTCTTCTTCTCCGATCTGATCTGAGCAAACGTGGCAAGTGCTGTGATTTGCCTTGCTTCTGATGGGCGCCGCTCGATCACATCAGTGACCTCCTGCTTGATCCGATGGTTAACAGTGAGGTAAGATTAGGTTGTAAGATGAATTGTTGATTTGGTTTGTTTTGTTCCAGCAGCTAACAACCCTTAACGACAGAAATTCCAGCTAGCAACCCTTTGATATCAGTACAAACTAGTGGTTGTGATATTCGACTGAGGCATTCAACTCAGGTGAGTGATATTCCGTTTGTTAGGTTTAATCCTTATGCTAGGATGATTAGGGTTAAGGAACTAACCCTTGTGAACCCACTGATTTTATTTAATTAGGGTTCGTTAATTGTGTTGGGTTGATTAGTTGGATCCAATTTAGAACTTCTTAATTGGATTAGAATTTAGTTTGGCTAGTTGTTGTATGGTAGAATTAGCTAAACTAGACCTTTTGTTTGATAACACAGGACTTTGATGCGAGACGAGCATCTCGACGTCGGATTTGGACCAGATTGGATCCTTTCTATTGGAGGCGGGTACTTTGACTTATGTCTTTGATATGCATAATAAAGTGTTTAACATATAGCAATGATTGTGTTATCCTTTTGGTTCGGTTGGTCACTACATGATCTGTTACATGTTGTTTGTTTATTTATTATGCACTGCATGTTATTATTGACCTGACCATACATGCTTTCGGTAGTGACCCAACCATGTGATACATCATGTTCAGGACCTAGGGTTTATATGATACCCTATCTGTTTGTGTACCTTCCATCTGATACATTGACTTGTGGTACACCTTTTATTTATGTATGGATCTTGCTATGCTATTCATGAGATTGCCATGCTTAGTATCATGCATCATGTTTGCATGCTGTGCGATTGTCGGCTCCACTATGGTTGAGCCCATCGCCAGTTACATGTACTGCACACACCACCACCACCCATGGATTAGTGGTATATCAGGCAGGTGTGTGGCGGTTCTGCTGTTTGGCTCCGTTGGTCTGAGGACTCAGCGTGGTAGCCGGCAGTCAGTTCCGCTCTGTTTGGCTCCGTTGGCATTTAGTGTAGCAGCGTGGTAGCCGGCAGATGGTGGACTCTGTTTGGCTCCGTTGGTCAGGAGACTCAGCGTGGTAGCCGGCAGAGATTTTTCCTCCCCGTCATTGTGTACCGGGAGATGAGAGCATTGAGCTCCCCCATTTATGATTTGGGGCCAGAGGACAGGAGTACTCCGACAGCATCCCGTCCACTCGGTCGCTCTGCAGGAGCAGTGATGTCAGAGTGCACGGTCACCATATGCATTTATTGCATTTATTGTTTGTGATTGCTGCATTTACTTGCTGCATTTATATGGATGCATATGATTGACATGCATACAGGATTATGACTTCCCCGGTCTGACGACCCTGTTACCTTTGTACTTTGATCCCGGTTAGTACAGTTATCTCCTGATTTCGTTTCAGTTGCATTTATCCGACTGTACGCATGATTAGTGTTGTCTGTTATTTGTTTTATTATGCATATCAGTTGTACCTGCTGAGTGTTGGACTCACCCCGCCTCCATTGTTGATATTTTCAGGTTGAGGCTGTCCGGAGCAGTTCCAGTCGCTAGCCCCCCATCTGCACGTAGAGCTAGCTCTCTACTATTTCGTTATTTGTTTTATTTTGGCCTTTTTCTATATCAGACTTTGTTTTTAGTATTGTCTTTGGATTTTTCCTAAGGATATTGTATGGGAGATACCTTTTGATGGATTTTTGATATGATATTGGATTTCATTCTACTACGTGCCTGCCTGGACGGCAGAAGAGTTGAGTTCGTTGGATTTGAGCTTTACGAGTGTAGTGGAGTAGGGTGGATTTCGAGTCAGAGTCCTATTGTTATTGATTACCATTATTAACTGCGTGGTTGTGACAGCCAGAGGCTGAATATCTTTATAAACTGCGTGGTGTTTGTTTTTATTTATTGTTATCATTCCAGCCGCCTGTGGCTGATGTATATGTGATATGTAGAAAGTTTCATATTGTCCGCCGTACAGGGGAGATGCTGCCGAAATTTCTTCCGACAAAGACTACTCTGGGGCGTGACAATTTAGTGGTATCAGAGCGAGTATACGATACTTGCTATGTGTTCTGGATTTTTGAGAGCTTAAGTTTTACGATCTTTGTTTTCGTATTTCGGATAATTGATATAACCTGATACCAATTGATATGCTATCAGAGCGCCAAAGTTTGGCGATATTTGTTTGATTTACGTGTGTTGGATTTTTGAGATTTATCTGATACCAATTCATTGGTATCAGAGCAGGGTGTGATACTTGCTTATGGTATTTTGGATATTTTTTTTATACTAGCCCTAGTTGCGAGACATATTGGTGTGGGCAGTTATTTTCGGTTGCACGGATTTGTCCGTTTCTATTATGTTATGGACTTCCGTTTTGGATTTATATGGATTTCCGGTGTTTGTTTTTCTCGTACGAAATTCCGAGGTCATTTTGGGGATTGGACAGCGATGGAACATCTCCAGACGGCATATAGGTATGATGTTTAATTTTATAGTTTATGACAGGTATTAGCATTCTTTATTTAGTACCTGTCTGGTTGCTGTAGCACATATTACTTGTGATGGGTTAGCCATTGAGGATGGTTGACCTTAATAGAGATAAAGGATTATAATCTCTGGTGATTTTTCTTATCATACCATCAGTAGTGTTAGCTTCTGTTACTACTCGTAGGAGATGGAGGCACATACTAGCCTCTGCTATTGTTAGCTGGGTAGTGGATGATACCTACATATTCCTGTTGACTTAGCCAGGAGAGTTTTATACTCATATCTTTTGGATATTAGGATACCAGGTACGATGGAAATTGATCATTGGGGGTTACCATGTTTGATCATTGTTGGGAATGGTTTGAGGTTGAGGGATATTGTGAGATCAGGTATTGTGATATGTTGATTTCTAATGATTTATGAGGATAAATGTTATGTGGTTGTCTGATGACCAATTACTAGATATTTGTTTTGATGATCTATTAGTGGATAACTATTTTGATGATTTATATTTGGGATGTCGTTGATGGTGACATAATGAGTGTCACGTATGATATTTACAGTTTTGATGATTATAGTTGGTGCTCAGATTATAAATTGGGTGCTAGAGAGTTTACGGTTGAGTGTGCCCATGAAATTTTAATGAATCTGGTTAGTTGTGGTTAGTTAACAGGATGATAAAAATTGATATATGCTTCCTCTGATATTGGACTGTGTGGATAAATAATGATCGATGTTTTGAATGCTAATAAGCTCTCATGGGGAGTAGAGATTTATTCATCTGATATAGTGTGGGCTGATATTTTTGAGGATGAAGATGAGAGTGTCTTGATGATCTTAAATTCTGACTTTTTCTTTTGGGTCGTACACATTTATACATATGATATTATGTGGTTGGATATACCTTAGTTGCTTGTGGAGGATTAAGGTATTCTTGATTAGTTAGTAGATGAATGATTTAGTTTTGTTGGTTGATCAATAGAGGATTGTCATACTCTATTTTTAGAGATTCGAACCTTTAGGATATTTGTGCTTAGTTATGTATCTAAAGCACATTTGAGTACATGTTTTGTACTGACGTGGAAAGGACTGATTTTGCCATATATCACTGACGGCTTGGATAGGTTATAGAGGATCGATGTATCATATTCCATGAAGACTTTGACCGTGAACTGTATATACCTGGTGGGATAACTTAGAGGGTGCATTGGGATATGTGACCCTGCTGATGTAAGGAAGTGTAGAGCTAATTGCTTAACACTTATGGGATACAATCGTTACTAGTGTATACTGGGAGAGTACATTTAGATTTATGATGATAAAATTTTCCCCATTAGATATGGTCTTGGTAGTGTATGACATTGACTTGCAATGTTATACCATGGTGTGTATATCTTTCTTGTCCGATATTAGTTCCTTGAACCTGGAGCAGGGTTGTTACTAGATGATTAGACTGCTTTATTTTGGGTTGCTTCTGATTGATGGATTCATGCTTGATACATATGCATGAATTTTGTTTAGATATACCTGTAACCCATAAGTGTTGGTAGCATAAGGTTGGTCTTTTTGGTTGAGCTGGTATGCTGATTTTGCATGTCTATGTTGCATGTATATTAGGATTGTTATGTGTTGTAGGAGACCTATGGTAGACTGTCCATTTGCAAGTAGTATATGTATCCATGTTCTGATATGGTTTGAAGGTTCCTTGTGGATTACAGATATGTAGTTCGGTGTATGTATCTGGATGTATTATTGAAGATATCTTGTTGATTAAATCCGAGATGTAGTATAAGTACATCGGTGGTGTTTTGATGGAGGCATTTTGTCGATTTAATCTGAGTTGGGATATGTACATATGTGTTTGGTGTGGTATCTGAGGTAACTTTTTGATTATGTTTGATTTGTGAGTGCACCTGGGTTTAGTATGCTTTATTGGAAGTATATGTTGGTTATACTCTTGGCATAGGTGAAGATATGTCATGTGAGTGTTGTTTGAGGTGTATTGTTGATTTTACCTACATTGATTTTGCACACGTGTTCAGTATGTATTGTTGGAGGTATTATACTGATTATACCTGAGTTGTGAGTATGTTTGGTGTATAATAATTGGAGGATTTTGTTGATCATACATATGCTGTGTGAGCCTGTGTGCTAGGTGTCTACATTGGTAGCAGTATGATGATTCTACTTATACTGAATGCAGAATGTGGAGTGACTGCATTATGTCATTTGTTGAATTAACCCATCAACTAATTTTCCTATCAGTGGATGACCCACTAGGATGCTGATAGAGTTGATGATGGATTTGATTAGTTTCTAGGTTGTTATATCCTAGGCTAACCACAGCGAATTGTGGTAGAGAGATCTTGTGCAGCCTCTAGTTGGATAGTTAGGTGCCTTGGGCACTTATGGATCGTTTGTGGTGGAGCGGACCTCCCACATATACATATTTCGGATTGCTTGTAGCGGAGCATTGCTCCCATATCTATTGCAGATACATGTTATGGATTGTTTGTTGTGGAGTGTTACTCCTACATATTGAGGATTTCTTGTGGTAGAGTGTTGCTCCCACATATGTGGGTTTCCTGTGATGGAGCGTTGCTCTCACCCTGGAGGATTTATTCTTTGGTGATTTATGTTATTGATGATCAGATTTTTTGATTTATTATCGGAGATCTTATGGATAGGAATGTCTGTGATACGGACATTATGTGTCTTGGTTTTTACCATATAGGCTTACAGTGCCTTAGATGTTTTCAGGGACTCGATGATCCTGGTATGTCGAGGATGTTTGGATAGGTTTCCATTATCTTTGTGGACGATGTTGTGATCTATTACGGATCCGAGGTGAGTCACGTACACTACCTTTACATAGATCTAGAGATGATTCGACGAGAACATCTATATGTGATTATCAGTAGTGCTGGTTTGGATTTTCTTTTGTTATGATGTTTGGGACACACGGTCACCAGTAGGAGTGTACCGTGGTTCCACAGGAGATAGAGGTTGTTACCGTTGGGAGCAGCCGAAATCAGTGTAGGAGATCCGCAGTCTTTTGTGACTCGCAGGATATTACAGACCTTTCGTCGAGGGTTTCTTCCGCATAGCTATGCTACTTTCACGCGTGACCATGAAAGGCGTGAAGTTTACTTGGACCGAGGATTGCAAGCTTCTAGGAGCTGAGGCGGAGACTAGTGTCGGCTTGATTTTTGGTTTTACTTTACGGAAGGACGGTTGTCCTCTACACCGACGTTCTCTGGTATGAGTGTTGTTACGATGTACGGTTGAGTATTCTTATATGCTTCTCGATAGTTGAGGGAGCAAGAAAATACTCGGTTCATGATCTGGAGTTGGCGTTATTATTTTTACCCGAAGATTTGGCAGTACCTGTATGATATTACATTGAGATTCTCACTACCGGAGTCTCAAATATCTGTTCACTCGGAAGGAACTTAATCTTCGATCGAGGAGATAGATGGAGTTCCCGAAGGATTATGATTGTACCATTAGCTATCACCGGGAAAAGCTAATGTGGTTACCGATGCACTTAGCTAGAGGTCCAGAGGGACTTTAGCTTGCCACCGAGTTGTGGTCTGATTTGATTGATTTCTCCAGGTTAGACATTGAGGCGAGGGCAGACGAGGCGGGGTATTCTTGTTACGATGGTTGCTGGTCGTCGATCGGAAGAGAATCAAGAGACCCATTGTTGAGACCTTATAGAGCTCAACGTGAGGCGATGGTCCATATTATCAGACGGAGGATGTCGAGGCATAAGACCGCCAGAAGTTATCTTGACCGGAGTCGGAGACCCTTAGAGTTCTCCATTTGCGACGGGTATTTCTGCGAGTTTCACCCACGAAAGGGTGAAGAGATTTGGCCTCGGAGGTAAGCTAGCTCATGCTACATTGCCCTTTCGAGATTTTGGAGAGGATCGGAGCGGTACTGGCACTACCACGTCAGGCGTCCACGATGTATTTCACGTATCTATGCTGAGGAGATACATACCTGATCCGACGCATGTGCTGATAAATATTCCAGTTCCAGTTCAGCCTGACATTACTTATGAGGAGGTTCCGGTACGGATTCTCGACCGGAAGGAGCGTCAGTTGCGGAACAAGACTATCCGGCTGGTTAAAGTCGGATGGCAACATCATTCGGATGAGGAGGTTACTTGGGAGCTCGAGGATACGATCCGAGCTCGATATCCCCACCTTTTCACTTGAGGTATATGATTTGTTTACCGTTCAGCATTTATACTTTATATCTGTTGTTAGTACTTGCTGATGGTAGATAACGAAATTTGGGGACCAAATTTTTATTAGTGGGGGAGAATGTAAAATACCGAAAATGATAAGGGAATTTTTCAAAATTTTTAGAAATTTTTCGGAGCTCGTATGGACAAGTTAACGGGGACAAAAACAGGGTCCGGGAAAGGCCTGTTTAGGTTACCCTGTTTTAATGAGGAAAAGATTTATTTTCTTTTCCTTTTCCTTTTCTTTTTCTTTTTCTTTATATTTTTATTTATTTCCTCGCCGTTGTTGGTGCAATATCCCTCAGGTCAAGGTTGACCTGGTTGACCAAGCTAAGTCTTGGTTTGGGTTTAGATGTTTGACAATAAGAAATTGATTGAAGAAGAGTCAAGTAGGTCAAGGGAGTGACTGGATACTTGACTGGAAAGTCCTAGTGAGTGAAGCTAGGCAAAAGAAAATCCTGGTGAGTGAAGCCAGGCAAGGGAAAATCCAGATGGATCAAGGATGATCGGACATATAGTGTTGGGAAGTCCAAGTAGGTCAAAGGATTGACTGGATACTTGGCACGAGGAAATCCAGATGGGTCAAGGTTGACCAGACATCTGGTGGAAGTCCAAGTAGGTCAAGGGAGTGACCGGATACTTGGCACGAAGAGAAAAGCCCAAGTGGGTCAAAGGGATTGACCATACACTTGGTGGGAAGACCTAGCAGGTCAAAGGTTGACCGGATGCTGGGCATGATGTACCAACAGTCAAGGTTGACCGGATGTTGGTTGGAGGCTTAGGACTTGGTTTTGGACAAAACCAGGCTCGGATCGATCGATGGATCGATCCGGAGCTGAATCGATCGATGGATCGATCCAAGCCTTCCCAATCAGAGACTCGGATCGATCCGTGGATCGATCAGATGTCCCAATCGATCGATGGATCGATTGGGGCTTCTCGATAAGCGCCGGATCGATCCGTGGATCGATCTAGGCATTTTCCGCGCGAGGCGCTGGATCGATCCATGGATCGATCCAAAGCCTCCCCGATCGATTGGGAACATTCGAATCGATCGGGATCCGACCGTTGGCGTCGATAAAGGCCGCAGGCGAGCGTTGTCTTCGTAATTACTTCACCGATTCACTCCAGATCTCTCGCCAACTCCTCCACAGCGCTCTCAAGTTCTTGAAGGATCTTCGAAGCTTTCCAAGTCAAGAGGCGGATCAAAGGCAAGAAGAGAAGCTAGGGTTAGGGTTTTCTGTACTCATTGTAAGCTTTGCGCTTGTATTTTGTTTCCCTTTCCTTTCTTCTTGTACTGAGAGTCTTGTAGGGCTTCTCCGCCCTCGGTAGTTACCGAAAAGGAGTATTTTCATAATGGAGGGTGCGTGCGTGGTGTGGATCCTTGGATTAGTCACCTCTTGTGAGGTGGATACCAAGTAAACCAACCGTGTTAGCGTTGTGTGATTTGTTTCTGTATTTTCCGCTGCACATCTTAGAAGAAACAAGCAACGTCAAGCAACGCCAAGCAACGCCAAGCAACGAGCGAGCGACGAGCAATTCACCCCCCCCCCTCTAGCTACTTTTGGTCCTAACAAGTGGTATCAGAGCAAAACACTCTTCACCGGAATCATCGCCAGAAAGCATAACAAAAAAAGCTAGAGGGTGAAGAAGTTGGAGCAAATTCTTCAAGTTCAAGATTTTATCAAGCTCAACTTCAAGATGCAATTCCAAGATGGACTTGGATTTGACACAAGGGTGGCTCCACCATACACTTCCACGAGTTTCGATTCTTGGAAATCAAGAATCGAAAATTTCCTTATGATGGAGATAGAGCAATGGTTTGCTCTAATGGAAGGCTTCGAGGCTCCAAGAAATTCCAAGGGCAAGCTTCTCAAGAAAAGCAAATGGAGCTCGGAGCAAATCCAAATGTGCGAGGCAAATGACAAAGTGACCAAGCTTTTGGTCAATTTATTGCCAAGCACCATCCTTTGCAAAATTGGAGAATTTGAAGATGCAAAGGAACTATGGAGCAAATTGGCCAAGCTTCATGAAGAGATCCCCTCCACTGTACAAGATCATGAAGAATCCAGAGAGGGTGACTCTTTGGTGCAAGACCAAGAGGAGGACTCCAAGGTTGAGAGATGCTCAACCTCCGAAGAAGAGGAAATCCAAGAAGCTTCATCCTCAAGGGAATGCAACGAAGGGAACAAGGAGGGAGCATACTCCTTGTTTCATGTTCAAGATGATGAAGCCTCCACCTCTAGGATTGAGGGGGAGCAATCCTTGGTGACGCCGGATCAAGAAGAAGGAGAAACTTCTACATCCGGGTCATGTGAAGAAGAAGAAGATGGTGCCACCTCCAACATTCAAGAAATATCAAATGGAGGAGCAAGTGTCATCCCTACACAAGAAGGTATAAATGTTTCAATTAAAAATAAAAATCATATAATATGTTTTGAGTGTAGGGAAAATGAACACTACAAGAGTAAGTGTCCTAAATTGGCCAAGAAGAAGGGCCAAGTGGCACAAAAGGGCAAGGAGAAGCCCAAGGAGACCACCCCCGGGACAAATAAGAGCAAGGAGCACATTGTGTGCTTCTCTTGCAATCAAAAGGGGCATTACCGAAGTCAATGCCCTAAGGGGAAGAAGGTGGTCAAGGCTCATGGAGGAAGCTCTAGTCGAGGGGGAGCCTCTAAGGTAAAGAAGAAGGTAACATTCATTGAGCCTATCCCTTTACATTATGGTAAAAAGCATGTTAGTTCTAATTTTTATCATTTTAATGCGATTTACCATAAGAATAAAAAGCATGAGGGCTTTAAGGAAAAGCATGTGGCCCTACATGCCAAAACTACTATCCCTAAGGCTAGGAATGTAGATAAAAATCTAGGCAATAACTCTAAGGATTCCAGATATAAGCCTAGAAACAAAAATGCTCATGGATCAAATACTAAGGACCTAGTGAGAGAAAATCAAGTCTTGAGGTCAAGACTTGATAAAATGGAAAAGACCCTAAAAAGGATGGAAAATATCCTTTTAGGGCAAAATGAGCATAACTTAGGGTTAGGAAAATCAAAGTCATCCAATGGCCATAGAGGTTTGGGATAAAAACCAAAAGCTAAGAAGGATGTGCCTAGTTATCATAGAGTTCCATATAGTTATGGAACGAACCCTAAGTCTAGAGGTCAAGTCAAGGATACAAGGGAAGATATCCCTAGAAGTATCTTTGCAACCAAAGTGACTAAGACTTCTAAGAAGTCTAAGAAAATCGCTAACAAGGTCACAAGGGAGGCCATCCCTAGAGTTGACCTAGAAAATGTGACCAAGGCTTCTAAGAAGCCCAACAAGGTCACTAGGAAGGTATCTAGGGAAGTTATCCCTAGTGAGTACCTAGAGCATCCAAGGAGCACCAATAGGTGTTGGGTTCCTAGGAGCATCTTCTCTATCCCATAGATGGGTTAGAGAGTGTCAACTCCGATTAGAAGGGTAGTTAACCCAACTTTGAGGAAATTGACACTCAAGGAGCATTTTCAAGGTTTTTGTTAACCTTTGAAAATGGAATGGAATTATCGTTTACTCCTTGAAAGAGTGAAATGTGCCTATTGGTGGAAAAATTGATTTTATCTTAAAATGGCACAAATTTGGGAAAACCTTAAGAAATACCAAGTTGGGATTTTGGTATTCTCTTAAAAATTTAAGGCAATCCGGGCCTTGATTTACGTAATCACTCTCGAGGAAAAATGGATTATGCCAACATTTGAGGAATGTTTTAAATTTTTAATTGGCATAATTAATTCAAGAGATTAAAGGAATGTCAAGTTGGGTTTTGGCATTTTCTTAAGGAAATTGGGCAATCTAGGGTTTATGCTTTTTAAGTTAGCTAAGTTTAAGGACACTTAGATAGTTAATCTAGGTATATTTTATTTATACTAAATCTTGCCATGATTGTTTGCCCATCATATACCATGACATCATGTCTATTTTTGCATTCATGTTTTATTATGAAAAATCCAAAAAAAAAAAAATAATACCATGTCATGACATTCATACATCATGTAATTGTATGAATCTTTCTTTTGAAAGTTATTTTATTTTGATGTATGCCATAACATTATCATGCATTAGTTTAATTCCTTGTAATTAAGGACAAATGGCATTTAACAACACTTATTAACAAGTGACATCCTAGGTGGATGTCTAATATCTCTAAAATGCCTAGATAGATATGCATGATCCCTAGATTAGGGCAAAACCAAAATCTACATCTCACAAAGACTATAAGGTGACTTGTATGTGTTTTTAGTGCACATTAGATACAAGTGAGATGTTAGGAAGATGAACAAAACTCAAGATGTTGATTTAGTACATTCTTTTGAGTTTTAGGTTCATCAAAACACTTAGTTATGTGCGTTTCCCATCATTGGGAAAGCTAATGTACAAGTCATGTGCATTATGCCCAAGGAACATGGTGGGATATTGGTTTTAAAAAATGTTTTAAAAAGCTTTTGGAAAACCTTGGTGAAGGCTATCTTTTGGTAGTAATCACCATTGAATAGTTAGACACAAACTTGAAGAAAACACTAAAGTTTTAGCAAGGTTTCAAGTTTGTGTCAATCTTTGAAAATATAATGTATTTTCATAGAAAACTATTTTTCCTTGATAAAGTTTGCCCTAAATAATGTCTACACGAAATTTCATGATTTTTGAATTTTTGTAGAATTTTCTAGGGGTTTCTGAAGTTGACTGAAATGGAATTTCGGCAACTATCAGAACTCCGATCGATCCATGGATCGATTGGAGTGCCTGAATCGATCCGTGGATCGATTCAGAAGGCAAGTCTCCTGCGAGCAGAAGCTCGCTGGATCGATCAGCCGATCGATCCAAGAAGACTGAATCGATCAGTGGATCGATTCAGAAGGTGATTCCTGCGAGCAGAAGCTCGCTGGATCGATCAGCCGATCGATCCAGGAAGTCTGAATCGATCAGTGGATCGATTCAGAGAGGTTCAATCGATTGGAACCCAACTCCAATCGATTCAAGTTGCTGATTTTGGCTGGGAAGGCCTGAATTCAGCATCTTTGAACCATGTTTAGTCTAGGTAACCATTCCAAACCCTCAAAATACATTTGTATACATAAAAAGGGTGTTTTCATGTTGAAAACAAGAATAGAT
This sequence comes from Zingiber officinale, assembly GCF_018446385.1. Taxonomy (NCBI): domain Eukaryota; kingdom Viridiplantae; phylum Streptophyta; class Magnoliopsida; order Zingiberales; family Zingiberaceae; genus Zingiber; species Zingiber officinale. The sequence continues at coordinate 93,872,318 of NC_055993.1, forward strand.
CGATTAAGGAAGACTAAATTGAAGTTTAGGTTGAGGTTTGTTTCAAATTTTGAACATTTGAACCTCAAAACTTCTAAATTTGGGTTTCCTAAAGGTTTAGGGATTCCAAGTCATTGTTGGTGCAATGACAGAAGTTTACCACCATGTCTTTAGGGGGAGGGACTCTTTAAAGACATGAAAACTATTATTCATAAACCTTGGAAGGTGGTTAACCTTCCGTTAAGAAATTTCTCATGGATGAGTGTCTGAACTTGAAATGGGGAGTGGATATCCTCAGTATTTCAAGTGGTCTCAAGTAGTTGAAAAATGCTCAAGGTTGGGCATTTGTCTACATTGAGGAAGAAGTGAAGGATTCATGAAGGGTATGGGACTTTCATTATCGTGTTGATCACAACGAGTGATGTTGTGAACATCGATGGGCAACTCTTCAGGGGGAGAGTCAACAATGGATTTGTTGAAGTATGCCCGAAATTGAGGCATGGGTTGATGTGTGCCTGAAGATGGGTTGAGCAAGCCCTACGAGGGAGTTTGATGTGTGCCAATAGGGGGAGAATGAAAGGACTTGTAAAAGGGAGTAAGTTAGGCTTTCATTATCTAAGAGGGAGTTTTCCCTCTTAGGGGGAGAATGAAAAGCTTAACTTATGCTTTCATTACCTAGTGACATGAAGAATGAGGCTATGAGATTAGCCTAACTTACATGTGGCATTGTAAGTGTTATTGTGGTATTGTCAAACATCAAAAAGGGGGAGATTGTTGGTGCAACATCCCTCAGGTCAAGGTTGACCTGGTTGACCAAGCTGAGTCTTGGTTTGGGTTTAGATGTTTGACAATAAGAAATTGATTGAAGAAGAGTCAAGTAGGTCAAGGGAGTGACTGGATACTTGACTGGAAAGTCCTAGTGAGTGAAGCTAGGCAAAAGGAAATTCCGGTGAGTGAAGCCAGGTGAAAGTCCTGGTGAGTGAAGCCAGGCAAGGGAAAATCCAGATGGATCAAGGATGATCGGACATCTGGTGTTGGGAAGTCCAAGTAGGTCAAAGGATTGACTGGATACTTGGCACGAGGAAATCCAGATGGGTCAAGGTTGACCAGACATCTGGTGGAAGTCCAAGTAGGTCAAGGGAGTGACCGGATACTTGGCACGAAGAGAAAAGCCCAAGTGGGTCAAAGGGATTGACCATACACTTGGTGGGAAGACCTAGCAGGTCAAAGGAGTGACCAGATGCTAGGCATGATGTACCAACAGGTCAAGGTTGATCGGATGTTGGTTGGAGAGGCTTGGGACTTGGTTTTGGACAAAATCCAAGTGCTGGATCGATCAGTGGATCGATCAGTGGATCGATCCAGGCCTTTCCTGCGAACAGAAAGCTTCTGGATCGATCCGTGGATCGATCCAGATGTCCCAATCGATCAGTGGATCGATTGGGACGCGGCTGCTTCGCGCGATAAGCGCTGGATCGATCCGTGGATCGATCCAGGCGTTTTTCCCAGAGCACAGAGGCGCTCTGGATCGATCCATGGATCGATCCAAAGCCTCCCCGATCGATTGGGAACATTCGAATCGATCGGGATCCGACCGTTGGCGTCGATAAAGGCCGCAGGCGAGCGTTGTCTTCGTAATTACTTCACCGATTCACTCCAGATCTCTCGCCAACTCCTCCACAGCGCTCTCAAAGATCAGATCGCCAGTTCTTGAAGGATCTTTGAAGCTTTCCAAGTCAAGAGGCGGATCAAAGGCAAGAAGAGAAGCTAGGGTTAGGGTTTTCTGTACTCATTGTAAGCTTTGCGCTTGTATTTTGTTTCCCTTTCCTTTCTTCTTGTACTGAGAGTCTTGTAGAGCTTCTCCGCCCTCGGTAGTTACCGAAAAGGAGTGTTTTCATAGTGGAGGGTGCGTGCGTGGTGTGGATCCTTGGATTAGTCACCTCTTGTGAGGTGGATACCAAGTAAACCAACCGTGTTAGCGTTGTGTGATTTGTTTCTGTATTTTCCGCTGCACATCTTAGAAGAAACAAGCAACGTCAAGCAACGCCAAGCAACGAGCGAGCGACGAGCTATTCCCCCCCCCCCCCCCCCCCCCCTCTAGCTACTTGTGGTCCTAACAGCCGTTTCTTTTCTCACTCGCGCACCCGAGCCGCATTCCATTTCTCGCCCGATGCCATCTCCTCCGAGCCCTAACCGCGAGCCCCCGCGTCGACCGAATCCTTCTTCCCCTCTGCCTCATCGCCTCCTCGCCAACACCGGAGCAAGAGCCGGTCGACTCCCTCTCCTCCTGGAGCACACGACACGCCGACCCTTTTCTCCTTTTCTTCACTCTGCGGTGCCCTAGATCTGCAGCGTGTCGCCGTTGCACAAAACGCCAGCACGGCGCTGACCATCTCGGGAGTGCTCAAGTCTTTCCTCTCTCTGTGCCCTAGTTCCTCTTGCGTCGCTTGTTCCTGATGCCACCGACGCCGTCATCCCAGCAGTCGCGAGGCCTTCTTGCCCTTTTCCGGCTGCTGATCCAACCCAGACTTGACCTAGTCGTCGAGTGTCCTATTCTTCTTCTCCGATCTGATCTGAGCAAACGTGGCAAGTGCTGTGATTTGCCTTGCTTCTGATGGGCGCCGCTCGATCACATCAGTGACCTCCTGCTTGATCCGATGGTTAACAGTGAGGTAAGATTAGGTTGTAAGATGAATTGTTGATTTGGTTTGTTTTGTTCCAGCAGCTAACAACCCTTAACGACAGAAATTCCAGCCAGCAACCCTTTGATATCAGTACAAACTAGTGGTTGTGATATTCGACTGAGGCACTCAACTCAGGTGAGTGATATTCCGTTTGTTAGGTTTAATCCTTATGCTAGGATGATTAGGGTTAAGGAACTAACCCTTGTGAACCCACTGATTTTATTTAATTAGGGTTCGTTAATTGTGTTGGGTTGATTAGTTGGATCCAATTTAGAACTTCTTAATTGGATTAGAATTTAGTTTGGCTAGTTGTTGTATGGTAGAATTAGCTAAACTAGACCTTTTGTTTGATAACACAAGACTTTGACGCGAGACGAGCATCTCGACGTCGGATTTGGACCAGATTGGATCCTTTCTATTGGAGGCGGGTACTTTGACTTATGTCTTTGATATGCATAATAAAGTGTTTAACATATAGCAATGATTGTATTATCCTTTTGGTTCGGTTGGTCACTACATGATCTGTTACATGTTGTTTGTTTATTTATTATGCACTGCATGTTATTATTGACCTGACCATACATGCTTTCGGTAGTGACCCAACCATGTGATACATCATGTTCAGGACCTAGGGTTTATATGATACCCTATCTGTTTGTGTACCTTCCATCTGATACATTGACTTGTGGTACACCTTTTATTTATGTATGGATCTTGCTATGCTATTCATGAGTTTGTCATGCTTAGTATCATGCATCATGTTTGCATGCTGTGCGATTGTCGGCTCCACTATGGTTGAGCCCATCGCCAGTTACATGTACTGCACACACCACCACCACCCATGGATTAGTGGTATATCAGGCAGGTGTGTGGCGGTTCTGCTGTTTGGCTCCGTTGGTCTGAGGACTCAGCGTGGTAGCCGGCAGTCAGTTCCGCTCTGTTTGGCTCCGTTGGCATTTAGTGTAGTAGCCGGCAGATGGTGGACTCTGTTTGGCTCCGTTGGTCAGGAGACTCAGCGTGGTAGCCGACAGAGATTTTTCCTCCCCGTCATTGTGTACCGGGAGATGAGAGCATTGAGCTCCCCCATTTATGATTTGGGGCTAGAGGACAGGAGTACTCCGACAGCATCCCGTCCACTCGGTCGCTGTCAGGAGCAGTGATGTCGAGTGCACGGTATCATGCATTATTGCATTTATTGTTTGTGATTTGCATTTACTTCTTGCATTTATATGGATGCATATGATTGACATACATACATGACTTCTGTCTGACGACCTGTTACCTTTGTACTTTGATCCCTTTGATGCAATCTCTGTTCATTTCGCATTCACTTACACTTCTCGTATTTGAGACTCTTTAGTGTTATGCATTATTTGTTTTATTATGCATATCAGTTGTACCTGCTGAGTGTTGGACTCACCCCGCCTCCATTGTTGATATTTTCAGGTTGAGGCTGTCCGGAGCAGTTCCAGTCGCTAGCCCCCCATCTGCACGTAGAGCTAGCTCTCTACTATTTCGTTATTTGTTTTATTTTGGCCTTTTTCTATATCAGACTTTGTTTTTAGTATTGTCTTTGGATTTTTCCTAAGGATATTGTATGGGAGATACCTTTTGATGGATTTTTGATATGATATTGGATTTCATTCTACTACGTGCCTGCCTGGACGGCAGAAGAGGTGAGTTCGTTGGATTTGAGCTTTACGAGTGTAGTGGAGTAGGGTGGATTTCGAGTCAGAGTCCTATTGTTATTGATTACTATTATTAACTGCGTGGTTGTGACAGCCAGAGGCTGAATATCTTTATAAACTGCGTGGTGTTTGTTTTTATTTATTGTTATCATTCCAGCCGCCTGTGGCTGATGTATATGTGATATGTAGAAAGTTTCATATTGTCCGTCGTACAGGGGAGATGCTGCCGAAATTTCTTCGGACAGAGACTCCTCTGGGGCGTGACAGGTTTTGTTTATAAGAATACAGTTTTACTAAGCTTACAAGTGCATATTTTATTAAGTTTATTATGCAGAATTTTATTAAGCTTACAAGTGCAGAATTTTATAAGTATAGTATGCAGATTCTTATAAGTATAGTATGCAGATTTTTATAAGTTTGGTATGCAGATTTTTATAAGTATTGTACGCAGATTTTTATAAGTAGTGCTTGCAAAATTTGATAAATATTGTATGCAGATTTTGATTTGTTTAGCATTTCAGAATCTTGTTAGGCAAAGTATGCAGATTTATTTCTGTTTAAACTACGATTTTGGAACTTCCCAAGCACAACAGTTTCAGTTGTTATAGCATTCAATTTTAGTTTGTCTATAGCATTCCATTTTAGTTTGTTTAAGTATTCAATTTTGGTTTGTTAAAGTATTTGAGATCAACCTTGTATGAGACATCCTTTTATTAGAGGTATTAATAAGGATAAGAAAAATAAAAAAAAAAGAAAGAAAAAGGCCAAGGCCTTAAGTAGATCCCAAAGTCAAGACTTTAGGGATTTTGGCACACAAGATGCTTGTTAAAATGCCAAGGCATTTAAAGAAGAAATAATTAAGATAATAAGATATTTTACTTTGAAGAGGCTAGTACCCGACTTCCGAGGTTGTCATTAAACAAATCCAGGTGTCCAATTCCGAGGTCTTGGCCCTGGTAGACCAAGGTCTGCTCTTTTAGGATTGGTGGCTCACTACCCCAACCTATTAGGGAACGCGCATAAAATGGTACTAGCCTGGGCCCAAGAGAAGTTGATTATTATTTTGAAGTATTAAAAGTATAAGCTTTTGAACAAGTAAAATAAGTTTCACATAAGTATAAAAGTATAAATTTTAAACAAATGAAATAAGATTCAGAAAGTGTTTAAAATTCAGTAAGTTTAGTTCTTTATGCTAGCATGATTGTATAGATTTGTTTTACATGTTTATCATTTCAGTATGTTTCTTTTACTAGTAGATGAACATGAGTAGTTTTCCTATTGAGCATTCAGTTTTTAGATTTCAGTATATTCACAAGCATATTCGAGTTTTGTGAGTTAGATAGCGCTTACTAAGCAATTTTGCTTATAGTTTGCATTTCCTCTTATTGTAGATAAAGGAAAGGAAAAGATATAGCAAAGGAAGGCGACAAGGTGGTGCGGATGGTGTGTGATGCCAGGACTATGGGAGAGACCTGGGATGTTATTGAGTTTCCGTGTTTTAGTGGTTAATAAATATTTGAGATTGTATCTTACATTTCATGTCATTGAAGATTATTCTGGTTTTAGATTGAATGCTGAGATGAGTTCTGTTTAATAAGTAGATATGTTGGTGTTTGACACTTATTTAATTGTGTGGGTGTTTGATATATGTTCCAGCCACCTGTGGCTGATGTATACTATATATGTATCTCAGTTTATGGTCACCGGTACAGGGGAGATGCTGTCGAAATTTTTCAATAGAGACTCCTCGTGGTTTCGATCATACCAGTTAAGTAGAGTTAGTAGTAAAGTAGCGTCCACCTCTAGAGAGTAGTAGGGAGGTGTGGTCGTTACATGCAATATCTCTTTTCATACCTTTCCACCAATATGATCGCTTCAAGTCTCGATACATTCGTGTACCACCAGGATGAACTGCAAATCTTGATCGGTGAGCCTCTCGAAAGAGATCCTCCTTAACAGGATGTACCTCTGGAACACACAATCTACCTCGGAACCGAAGAGATCCATCCATATCACGTGAGAATTCTGACTTGGGGCCTAACTCCAACTCACTAGTGATAGATCTGAGATACTGGTCTTCCATTTGACTTTCCTTAATCCGCTCCACCAATGGGGACTGTGCGATCAAGGAGACCAGTATACCACGCTGTGTTTGCCCAACTTCAGTTAAATCTAACTCTGAAAACTGTCTGACTAGATCAGTAACTGCCGCCCTGTGAGTTGCCAATACTCCTTTAGATTTCCTGCCCAATGCATCTGCTACTACATTAGCTTTTCCAGGGTGGTAGTTGATAGTGCAGTCATAGTCTTTCAGAAACTCCATCCACCTTTTCTGTCGAAGGTTTAACTCTTTCTGCGTGAAAAGATATTTCAGACTCTTGTGATCAGTGAATATCTCAAAAGTAATACCGTAGAGATAATGTCTCCAAATCTTAAGGGCAAAAATGATGGCTGCTAATTCTAAATCATGTACAGGATAATTCTTCTCATGATCTTTCAGCTGACGAGAAGCATATGCTACTACTCTATCATACTGCATCAAGACTGCCCCTAATCCTTGAATAGATGCATCAGTGTAAAGAATGAATCCATCATCTCCAGAGGGAATAACTAAGACTGGAGCACTCACCAATCTCTGCTTGAGCTCTTGGAAGCTTGCTTCACAAGCCTCAGACCAAGTAAACTTGACTCCTTTTCTAGTCAACGGAGTCAAAGGTGCAGCAATACTAGAAAATCCTTCCATGAATCTCCGATAGTACCCAGCTAATCCTAGAAAGCTACGAATCTCTTGCACTGACTTTGGTTGTTCCCATCGGTCAACTGTTTCAATCTTCTGGGGGTCTACTGAAATCCCTTTGCTAGAGATTACATGCCCTAGAAATCCCACGGAAGTAAGCCAAAAAGCACATTTACTGAACTTAGCATATAAGCGTTCCTTCCGTAAAGTTTCTAGAACTATTCTGAGATGTTGTTCGTGCTCCTCTTCTGATCGCGAATATACCGGAATGTCATCAATAAAGACAATAACAAACCGGTCTAAATATTCTAAGAATACTCGATTCATTAGATCCATAAATGCTGCAGGATCATTGGTAAGCCCAAACGGCATTACCAAAAACTCATAATGTCCATACCGAGTACGGAAGGCAGTCTTCTGAATATCTATATCTCTAACTCGTAACTGGTGATAGCCTGATTGTAAATCAATTCTTGAGTACACACAGGTACCTTTAAGCTGATCAAACAAATCATCTATTCTAGGTAGAGGATACTTGTTCTTGATAGTTACTGAGTTTAACTGCCTATAATCAATGCAGAGCCTCAAGGATCCATCTTTCTTCTTAACAAAGAGCACTGGAGCACCTCAAGGAGAAACACTAGGACGGATAAAACCCTTGTCTAGCAACTCCTGAAGCTGGATCTTTAGTTCCTCTAGTTCTCTTGGTGCCATCCGATATGGAGCTTTCGATATTGAAGCTGTGCCAGGAAGCAACTCAATGGCAAACTCTACCTGTCGCCAAGGTGGCAAGCCAGGAAGTTCCTCAGGAAATACGTTAGGATATTCACGAATGATGTGGACATCAGAAAGTTGGACAGAACTATCCACATTGGAACTCACTAAAGACAAGAGATACCCCTTACATCCCCGAGCCAACAACTGCTGAGCCTAGAGAGTTGAGATAATAGATACCCCTCGGTCATTGATTCCAATAAATTCCCATGATGATTGATCTAAGGGTTGAAAAGTCACCACTTTGGCTCAACAATCAAAAGTGGCATGATGCTCTGACAGTCAATCCATACCCAAGATAATATCGAATTCAGTCATCTCTAGCACATGGAGATCCACTGTAAGGATATGACTATCAAAATTTAAAGGACAACTCTTGACCTCCTGATCTGACATCAATACTCCACCTGATGGTGTCAATACTGATAATCCATAAGGTCGAAGAGATGGGACCCTCCCAATCTTGCATACGAACTCAGGAGAAATAAAAGAATGCGAGCTACTCGTATCTATCAATATATCTGCAGGAATACTATAAACAGAAATAATACCTCGGATAACAGATCCTCCATCTCGCTATGCCTCCTCATGAGTCAAAGCATAAACATGTCCTGACTTAAGACCTGATGGTTGACCCCTCTGGATAGAAGAAGAGGGCTGACTCTGATCCTGCGAAGGTTGGTATGACTGGGTCGAAGGCTGATAAGATAATGGTAGCTGATACTGCTTGGGTGGAGGTAGCAAGTACTGCTGGGGTGGAGGTAGCAAGTACTGCTGGCGTGGAGCTACCAAATACTGCTGAGATAGAGCTGGCAAATACTGCTGAGAGGGAGCTGGAAGATACTGCTGAAGTGGAGGTACTGAGTGATACTCACTCTCCACCTGGGACTGCAAATGATAGAGTTGTGGCTGGTAAGCAGACTGTGTAGGTGGGGGATTTCATTGCTGAGGCTGCTGAGGTCTCTGTGGGCCTTTCTGCTGCCGAGACTATGGAGGTCGTGAGGTAGGTCGAGCCTGCTGAGACTGTGATCCTCTTGCTTGATGTTGTGCCTTCAAAGTGCAATCTTTCTGCATATGTTTATGTCCTGGCAGTTTATAGTAGAAGCATATACTCTTATCCAGTGGACATTCTGAGCTAGGTGATTTGGTGCACCACATTGAAAACACTTCACATATATCTGGCCCCGCTGTGATGGAACTGGGCGACTAGATCCCTGTGATACTTTGGCCACCTTTTGTGACCGTGAAGACTCTCTAGTCGTATCCTGGCCACGAGATCGACGACCTCGACTCTACTGTCTAGAGTGTGAGCTCTGCGAGGTCTGTCGGCTGGCTTCTCTTTCTTGAGAGACTTGCTGCTAAGTCATCTCAATAAATATGGCTTGATCAAGTGCCTCCCGATAAGTAGTAACAGGAAATCCAGACATCTTGATCCGAATATATGCTGTCAGTCCCTGTGTAAAATGAAACATACGATTTGAGTCCTGAGCTACCATATGTGGGCAAAACTCAGCAAGTCTGCTAAACTCTGCACTATATTCTAGCACGCTTCGATCACCTTGCTTGAGACTCATGAACTCCTGCCATCGAGCAATACAAAATGCTGCAGGAAAATACTGTCTCTCGAACGCCTCTCAAAAAGACTGCCAAGAGATAATATGATCCCCAAATACTGTCTTTTGCATCTTCCACCATGTGGATGCTTGCCCTCGAAAATGATAAGCGGCTAGCTCTACCTTCTCTGTGTCTGAACAGGACATATACCCAAAAGTGCCCTCAATATCCTCCAACCATGTACGCGCCATCCAAGGATCAGTGCCTCCATGGAACAGTGTAAAACGATCCTTTGCTGAACTAGCAAGCAAAGGAATACGGGCCTTTTCCATGATAATGGATGCTGCGGGAATAGCTGGTACGGCTACATGAGCTGCAACAAGATGAGGTTGTTGTTGGTGCGGGAAGCATCCAACGATCGAACCTTAGTTTTGATAATGGCAAAGGGATTCAAAGTTAAGTTTAATTGTTATCTAATGTGTATGATTAAATGTTTCAGGAAAGTCCTAACTGTGGTTAGGCAGGTGAAAACCCTAGGGGGTGGTAACCCTAGGTTCTAGGGGGTGGTAACCCTAGGTGGAGAAAAGTCCTAGCTGCGGTTAGGCAACGAAAAACCCTAGGGGGTGGTAACCCTAGGTCATAGGGGGTGGTAACCCTATGCGGGAAGTCTTGGCGGGTCGGCGTTTCGGGCAAAAATCCTAGGGGGTGGTAACCCTAGGTTAAAATCCTAGTGTCGCGAACCGGGTAGAAGTCTGGATGGAACGAGGACCGGACATCCAGCATGAAGACCGGAAGCATCGGACGCTGAGCAAAAGTCCAGTCGATCTGGAGGATCGTATTGACAACAGGTAAATCTCCTGAGAGGAGTAGGTGAGGACGCGTTCCCCGGAAGAGGGAACAGTAGGCGTCGGGTCGACCTAGGGTTTCCAGAGTCTGGTGACTGTCAAATTTATTTATAAATATTATCTTTTGTGTTCTAACTCTGTTTTGCAGGAAACTAATATTTTTGTGCAGGGTTAGAACTGACTGGGATCGGTCGACCGAACCTTGGCATCGGTCGACCGAACCTCCAAGCTAACAGATCAGGTCTCCAGAAGTTGGACCGGGCTCGACCAGGGATCGGTCGACCTGACCTCGGGATCGGTCGACCGAACCTGGGATAGGTGTCGACTGGATCAAGCCGAGGTGTGCGGGTCAGAGGAGACTGATCGGTTGACCAGACCCTAGCATCGGTCGACCGAACCCAGGGATAGAGTTTGACCAGATCAAAGCGGAGCGACAGATCGACGGATCAGATGCGGTGGAGATTATCTGATCTGTCGACCGAACATGAGGATCAGTCGACCGATCCGCTTCGGGTCAAAGCTGATCCCGAGACTTGGGGATCTAGATCAGATCTTGTAGAGCTATAAGAGGAGGCCTCGAGGTGCAGCTCAGACATCGATCTCGAACAGAAGAACGTGTGACCTTATACGCTGCTCCGAAAGCTTCAACTAGACTCTGCTACTCCGACAATCGACATCCACTTCATATTTGTATTTTGTCGGTATAATCTTTCTTTTTAAGCTCATACTTGTACTCATCTATTTGTAAAGATTTGCGCTATATAGTTGTTGTCCACCGAAAGCGGTCAACGACCGCGGGCCTTCGAGTAGGAGTCGAGATAGGCTCCGAATGAAGTAACTCCTCTTGTCTTCTATGTTTGTTATTTCTTTTCCGCTGCATTTACTTTAACTATTTCCGAAATTGATTGTGAAAGCCACGAGCGCTATTCACCCCCCCCCCCTCTAGCGCTTTCGATCCAACAATTAGTATCAGAGCGGGGTCGTTTTGAATCGGTGCAACCACCATTCAAAACAATTCTTTTCTCGAATCGGTTTTTGCTCGAAGTTGGTGCAACACCACTCGAGTCCATTTTCTTTTTAATACTTCCAGCACTACTAATCCAGGACCAAGTCCTGGAAATTTTTTATCATTTATTTTCTTCAGAGTTGATCTAAAATGGCCCTTCAAGAAGGCTACAGTACAGCTTGCCCCCACTATTCACTGGAGATGACTTCGGATACTGGAAGGGTCGGATGGAGGCATATCTCCAGACTCATTTTGAAGTCTGGATGATCGTCAAAACCGGACTCCAACTACCAACTGACAGCGCCAGCAAGCCACTACCGTACGAGGACTGGGATGCATCTCTGATTAAGAAGGTGGAAGCTAATGCCAAGGCGACCTGCACCTTCCAGTGTGGCTTATCAAAAGAAGAACTTAACCGCGTTGGCCCCTTCATCAGTGCCAAGGAGTTGTGGGAGAAGCTCATTGAACTTCACGAAGGAACGTCCGACACCAAAGTAAAAGAGACCTAATCTTCAATAAATTATTTAATATCAAACTGCAGGAAGGTGAGACAGCTGCCCAACTCCACGCCCGGATTCAAGATCTGCTCAACGGTCTTCATGCAATTGGACAGGAGGTAGATAATCGGGACATCATAAGGTACTCCTTAAACGCCTTTCCGAGGAACACCTTGTGGGCATCCATGGTTGATGCTTACAAAGTTTCCAAGGATTTATCTTCAATAAAATTAGATGAATTGTTTTCAGAACTAGAATTGCATGAGCAGACTAATGCACGCCAGGTCGAGAAAGGTGTTACTTTGGTTGCAGGTACCAACAGAACGCGCGAACCGACGTCAAGGCGCAAATCCAAACCCGAGTCCAAAGACGGATCAGACGCAGAGGACGAAGACGAAGTTATTTCCGAACTAATAAAGCTCGTGCAGAAAATATGCAAGAGAAAAAGGGCAACTCAAACGGATATGAAGGACAAGTCTAAAGTCACCTGTTACGGCTATAACCAGAAGGGGCACTACAAGCCAGATTGTCCAAACAAGAAGAAAAGAAGGAAGGTATTAAAGGCAACTTGGTCCGAGTCATCAGATGAATCCGAGTCCGATGAAGAAGAACCAACAAGCTTCCTCGCGTTGCCAGCACAAGTAAATATTGACGAAACTGAGTCCGAATTCGAGTCCGAAACCGAGAGCGAGTCGGAAACTGAGTCCGAGCGAAGCCACGGATCCGTATCCGTTTCCGAAGGACCGAACCCCACTGTAAGTGCCTTACTTGCCGAAACTCAATTTGATTTGCAAAAGTTAATTCCTTACTTGCTTAAGAAATTGGCTAAATCCAATGTTCGTACCAAGTCACTCCAAAAGGAGGTAACAACCCTTAAGGAAGTGACAGAGTTGAGTCCTTTAACTGAGCCTATTCAAATTGGAAGTTCAACTCAAGTCCAACAACTTGAGGAAGAAAATTCCAATTTGAAAACTCAAATTAAAGAACTCAAGGACACGTTGGAACTGTTCACTATGGGTTCCTAGAATTTGGATCTGATTCTTGAAAAACAGTGAGTCGTTTACAACAAATCCGGACTTGGATTTAAAACCAAGAACAAATATAAATCATATCTATCTTTAGTAAATAGAAATAATAAAACCATAGTTCAAGCATGGGTCCCCATGTCAAACTTGGTTAATCAAGTTGGACTTGGACTATATTGGGTCCCCAAGGATCAGATCCATTACCTTGATAGACACTATCGAGGCTATGATCCAGGGGGAGCCAATAGAAAGACCATCTTTACCAATAGATAAAATTGATTGATGCTTGTTTATTTATTTTCCTTGCAATATACAAGCTTAGACTAGGATAGCTTAAGGATCTAGGTATATAATTTACACTTGCTAGTTAAATCTAGGAGCTTCAAAAAGAAAATTAAATATATATTTCTTTGAGCGATTCTATCTTGGAAGGGGTGGATGATCCCATACCCAAGAAGGCCTAGAGTCTCGCCCTGACCTGGGAATCAATCATTGAAATATATATTTAATTGACTAATTGAAAAACTAAATTTTAACTCAAATGTAAATTAATCCTTATAAATAACCTAAATTACATATAACCATCTCACAAAATTATATAAGATTACCAGATTGATAACTTAGAATCGGGTGAGATGGATCTAGGTTAAACTTAGTCTTAAATAAATTCTATTTAATCAAATGAATCGACTTAATTAACTTAAATCCTTTGAAAAAATATTTGAAAATCATTTTAAAAATCCTTTGAAAAATTATTTGAAAATAATTTTAAAAATATTTTGAAAAATTATTTGAAAATCATTTTAAAAATCCTTTGAAAAATTATTTGAAAATCATTCTAAAAAAACCTTTGAAAAATTATATGAAAATCATTTTAAAAACTTTGAAAAAAAAATTATTTGAAAATGATTTTAAAAATCCTTTGAAAATCATTTTAAAAACTATGAAAAAAGTTATTTGAAATCATTTTAAAAAAAAACTTTGAAAAAAAAATATTATTTGAAAATCATATTAAAACATTTGAAAAATCAGTTGCAAACCCCTTTGAAAATTAATTTCAAAATCAGTAGAAAAATCTTTTGAAAATTAATTTCAAAAAATATTTGATAAATACTTTAAAAATTAATTTCAAAAATCATTTGAAAAATCCTTTGAAAATTAATTTCAAAAATTATTTGAAAAATACTTTGAAAATTAATTTCAAAACTTATTTGAAAAATCTATTGAAAATTAATTTCAAAAATTATGTGAAAAATACTTTGAAAATTAATTTCAAAATCATTTGAAAAATCCTTTGACAATTAATTTCAAAAATCATTTGAAAAATGCTTTGAAAATTAATTTAAAAAATTATTTGAAAAATACTTTGAAAATTAATTTCAAAAATTATTTGACAAATCCTTTGAAAATTAATTTCAAAAATTATGTGAAAAATCCTTTGAAAAATAATTTCAAAAATCATTTGAAAAATGCTTTGAAAATTAATTTCAAAAATCATTTGAAAAATACTTTGAAAATTAATTTCAAAATTTATGTGAAAAATCCTTTGAAAATTAATTTAAAAAATTATGTGAAAAATACTTTGAAAATTAATTTCAAAAATTATTTGAAAAATCCTTTGAAAATTAATTTCAAAGGATTTTGGAAAATTCTTTGAAAATTATTTCAAAATAATTTAAAATTATTTCTTAAACTTAGAGTTTAGAAGAATTTTTTTTAAAAAATTTTAAAAGAAACACTTAGACTTTAATATTTACAAGAAAATTAATTTGAAAAGCTATGTGTTTATTTCAGAACTCATTTTTTTCCCCCTCCTTATTTTGATATATGACAAAGGGGTAGAGTATAAGGAAATTCAAAGGAAACTAAATGGAAACTAAAATTCAAAACTAAAAGAAATCAGTTTAAGGGGGAGCTCCCATTAAGGGGGAGCTTCAATGTGCTTAGGTTTTATTTATGCTTGTACTCATTTATATTTACCTTTATTGCATTTTTTTACTTAACTTTGAATTCGGTTGCCATAATAAAAAAGGTGGAGATTGTTGGTGCGGGAAGCATCCGACGATCGAACCTTAGTTTTGATAATGACAAAGGGATTCAAAGTTAAGTTTAATTGTTATCTAATGTGTATGACTGAGTGTTTCAGGAAAGTCCTAATTGTGGTTAGGCAGGTGAAAACCCTAAGGGGTGGTAACCCTAGGTGGAGAAAAGTCCTAACTGCGGTTAGGCAAGGAAAAACCCTAGGGGGTGGTAACCCTAGGTCATAGGGGGTGGTAACCCTATGCGGGAAGTCTTGGCGGGTCGGCGTTTCGGGCAAAAATCCTAGGGGGTGGTAACCCTAGGTTAAAATCCTAGTGTTGCGAATCGGGTAGAAGTCTGGATGGGTCGAGGACCGGACATCCAGCATGAACACCGGAAGCATCGGACGCTGAGCAAAAGTCCAGTCGATCTGGAGGATCGTACTGGCAACAGGCAAATCTCCTGAGAGGAGTAGGTGAGGACGTGTTCCCCAGAAGAGGGAACAGTAGGCGTCGGGTTGACCTAGGGTTTCCGGTCGGAAACTCGAAGTCAGACCCGGACAGTCTGGTGACTGTCAAATTTATTTATAAATATTATCTTTTGTGTTCTAACTCTGTTTTGCAGGAAACTAATATTTTTGTGCAGGGTTAGAACTGACCGGGATCGGTCGACCGAACCTCCAATATTTTTGTGCAGGGTTAGAACTGACCGGGATCGGTCGACCGAACCTTGGGATCGGTTGACCGAACCTCCAAGCTAACAGATCAGGTCTCCAGAAGTTGGACCGGGCTCGACCAGGGATCGGTCGACCGGACCTCGGGATTGGTAGACCGAACCTGGGATAGGTGTCGACTGGATCAAGCCGACGTGTGCGGGTCAGAGGAGACTGATTGGTCGACCGGACCCTAGGATCGGTCGATCGAACCCAGGGATAGAGTTTGACCAGATCGAAGCGGAGCGACAGATCGACGGATCAGATGCGGTAGAGATCATCTGATCGATCGACTGAACATGAGGATCGGTCGACCGATCCACTTCGGGTCAAAGCTGATCCCGAGACTTGGGGATCTAGATCAGATCTTGCAGAGCTATAAGAGGAGGCCTCGAGGTGCAGCTCATACATCGATCTTGAACAGAAGAACATGTGACCTTATACACTTCTCCGAAAGCTTCAACTAGACTCTGCTACTCGGACAATCGACAACCACTTCATATTTGTATTTTGTCGGTATAATCTTTCTTTTTAAGCTCATACTTGTACTCATCTATTTGTAAAGATTTACGCTATATAGTTGTTGTCCACCGAAAGCGGTCAACGACCCGGGCCTTCGAGTAGGAGTCGAGATAGGCTCCGAACGAAGTAACTCCTCTTGTCTTCTGTGTTTGTTATTTCTTTTCCGCTGCATTTACTTTAACTATTTCCGAAATCGATTGTGAAATCCACGAGCGCTATTCATCTCCCCTCTAGCGCTTTCGATCGAACAGTTGTCCCTCAGTCTGACCACTGACTCTGATATTGGGACCAACCTGAGCTCCCGGTATCAACTCAGATGGGGAGATAGGGGCCTCATCCAAACCATGATCGATCCCCTGAGTAGTAGTGGCACGCCAACATGCACGACCCCGACCACGACCACTACCACTATCGCAACCACGGTTGCGACTACGAGCACGGCTACTGCCCCAACCGCAACCACAGGCTCGTGGCATTTCCTATAAAATCAAATGAAATTTTCATTAATCAATTATAATCAAGATAATTAAAACAAAGAATGACCCTTAAATCCTATAGCTCAAAGATACAACTCGACTTGTATAAAAATTCCTTTGCTCTAGCACTACATAAACCAAAAATAAAAAACTCGAAATAAAGCCAAAACCCACGAACAGAAAATGAAAAACTGGGCTCTAATGCCAATAATAAAATTGTCACGCCCCCAGAGGAGTCCCTGCTAGACAAAAATCCGACAGCATCTCCCATATACCGGTGACAATATGAAGCATACATACATACATCACAATATATATACCTAAACAATGTATTCATCAGATCACACGGCTGGAACATACATAAAATAGAAATAACATAACCACGAAATGTATCAAATTTATATATATGTCATAGTTTTCGTAAACTACAATTACTATACAGATAAACGACATCTGTAACAAAATTTCAAAATGTAAATACAGTGAAACAAAAGTAAAACAAACCAGAAAATCAGCATGTCGAGATCTCTGAGCAACTCTATGAAAGTCCAAAATCAACTATAATATCAAAAGGATCCCTGTGTCTGCAAAACTGGAGACCAAGGAATGTAGAAAGTTAGCCAAATGGCTAAGTGGATACTCAAGAAAGATGTGCATGAATTTAATCTTATTGAAGAAGTCAAAGAAGTAGAGTAAATCACAATCATTTGTTACAACTTTAGGTTATTCTTAAAGTTCTACATTTATACATATATATGTATAATCATTTTCTCATTATCTATAATCAGGTAAGATTTTTATATTAGAGTTTAGGATCTTCACCTTATCATCACTTGTCATCATTAATAAAATCAATTCTTCAATCTTATTATTTAATCAATCGGTATACAAGTTATCATGGTAATATCGACATGTATATCCATAGTCTAAATCTGATAAATCAACTAAAAGGTGAATCACTGGAGCCAATATCATCAGAGTGTAATATCATATGGATAGGCTAAAAGCCTCCTCAGAGTATAAAACTGTCGCATACGTCATCTGACGTACGGGCTCTCCGCCCTCATCGGTGGAAGACATAATAAACACTGACCGAGGACTACATCACGCCTCGGGTGTACGGTCAGGTACTCTGGACCGCGGGCCGCCGCGCTACCACAATAACACGTGGCGGTCCAGTACTCTAATATAGAGCTTTGGTATAAAGCTAGGCTCATAGTATCCACTTTTTAATTCTTTATTACCATCTTTATTATTTCACTTTGAGGATTCCATTTTATCCATTTATCAAAATTATTCTCTTCTCATAACAAATGGTCAATCAAGTTAACAATTTTATATTAAGTTTGTTAATTTATCATTATAGGGTCCACAGATAAAAAGCTACAAGGATCAACAGATAGAGTATCAAAAACATGGAGTATGAAAGGTCAAGCAAGTCAAAAAGATAAGGTATCAACAGAAGAGTACTTCAGAATATTTCTTTAATTTTTAAAACAACCCTTCCCATATAAATCCTAGTATGAACCCACATGTGAACAAGAAATAATATCAATTATTTACCCTCCAATGATTTAATTATTTAATACTCATTTCACTATTTTAAGTATCATTTTAATTCCCTTTTTAAAATAATTATATAAATATATATATAATTTCATTATTACTTTATTCATGCACAAGGATAAATATATGAGTCAAAGAGAAATGTACCCACTTTATATACAACAAAATCTGCGGGTGTCGGCAGGTCACCGTGCTCCACTCGAGCTCGTATCTACAAAATATAATAACTCAAATAATTAAAATGATAATAAACTCATGATACAAAATCTGAACATGATCTATGACTCGAAACCATTAGATCATTATTTTTGATCTCACTATCTCGTACCACTTCGCATTCCTAAATGAAACCGCTGTTCTAATCTAGATAACCCTCCTAACTACACATTGATTAATACAAGGCATAAAGTAAACCTTCTAATGTGGCTGCTGGAAATGAGGACAACAACTAGGGTTATTTTCCCTTCGTCGTTGGCCGCCTCAGCTAGCTCCGACGAACTCCGGCGGTGCTACCAAGAAAAGGACAGCAGCTAGGGCTGCTGGTTGGAGAAGACAAAAGGCAGCAAGGTGCTACTGTTGGTGGGGGAAAAGGAGAGAGCAACTAGGGCTTTGTTTCCCCCCCCCCCCCCCCCCCCCCCCCCCCTTTCCTAGTGGTCCGGCGAGCTCCGGCACACTCCGAGGAGCTCCGACGATGCTGCCAAGAAGTAGGACAGCAGCAAGGAAGAAGAAACTCTTGTTGCTTGTGGCCGTTGGAGAAGAGAAAAGCATAAGAGAAGGGGTTGCAAGCTTGGAGAAGAAGAACAGGGAGAGCCCTATTGTTCGTCGTCGCTGGAGAAGAGAAACGAAGAAGAAGAGAGGGTTTAAGGCTTCGATGGAGAAGAGAAGAAAAGAGGAAGGAAGAAAAAGGAGGAGGTGGGGGAAGGGTCGTGCACGTGGGTAGGCATGGGTATTTTTTTTTTAAAGTACTTAACACCTTGTGTTGAATTCTGATGCAATCTAGGCATTAGTTTAAGCAAACAAAATAGTTTCTTCTGGCCTATTAACTATGAATCACTCCTTAAACTAGATCAAATACATATTAGAATAAACTTGAAGGTAAACATTCAGTTAAACTTTACTTAAATAGGAATATATTGGCAGTTCAATCCAGACACACACACACGAGGTGAACTTTCCTACTATCTAGCTCCAGCATAGAGATTGAAACATTATTATCAGAAATTTTCATTAGAATTCCCTTGCTTTTGCTGGAGTTCTCTATCCTTGGAAAACCAGTTGAATAACTGGTGGTATTATGGTTACTGAGAAATGTTGGTGCTAAAGGAGTGGGAAGGTTGACAAAGAGACTGCTGAGCATATGCACAACATTGGCTATGGTGGGTCTTTGAATTGGATCTTGCACGCATAGTAAATGTTAGCAGTAGCACCCACGTCTGCACGTTGTGTAGACGTGGTTGTGGTTACCTCCCACTTCTGCACTTTGTGCAGAAGTTTCAGCAACTGCACAAGCGCCTATATAGGCATGTGAGTCCAAGTGAGGGGTCTTTTTTGCCAAGTTGTTGAGAGACTACATCTGCAAAGATTGTGTGTCTTGTGGAGAAGAACATCTGAAGCAAGCATGAGAGGGATTTGGTTCGTGGAACAGTGAAGGGCTTTTCGATTTCATATCGTGATTGTCCTTCCGACAACCAGGAAGAAGACCAAATAGAAAAGGATTTGTGAACCAAGATCGAGATCATTATAAGTGTTTACAGATTTCAGTTTTATAATTCATGCTTTAGAATTGCTATAAACCCTATATGTATGCATCTTAATATTTGATGAGCTTGACATTGTTCAACTAGATCTTGATCAATCACTTGCAGTGCACTCCTTGGGTCCAATGGCGCCATACCACCTAAAGTGAGATGATAATAGCATGTGTAGTTAAGAACTTTACTTCATTTGAATAAAATGTGTATCAGATTCCTATCGCTCATTGAAAGGGATGATTGATACTTATATGAGTAACATGTTCAATTGAATATTCGGATCCTTGGTGACCACTATTCTTTTGACCCATTAGAATTTCTAAGACTAACACGTCATAGTTATACACATCTGATTTAATTGAGAAGAGCCCTTGAATGACATATTTCAGTGTCATATATCCATTGTCATTAACTAGAAAAGCACATTGAGACATTTTCTATTCTTCGAAACTTTCTACTCATTTGAAGTGTTAAATTTGGTCAACAATATTGATAAATAGAGTGTTTACGTACAATGTTCCCACAATTCTTTTAGGCTATGATTGGTTAGGGATAATGTAAGCAAACTTGTAATGCAATTGGCCTTGGAATGCAATTGAATTACATGTTGTTGGCTTTGTAATTCAAATTACAAACGTTTATTAATGTTGTTGGCCTTTTATAATTAAGATTATATTACACTACACCTTTAAAATTTTATTAAACAAAGTAATCAATCTTGTAATATAATCTTGATTATATTACAAGGTTGATTATCTCTCACCAAACATAATCTTAGTGTTTCCTTTGGTTTCATCTGCACCCAAAAGCTTTGCAAGACAGTAATCTAAAATTTTGGGATCCATGTTTGCATCTAACAAGATGCCTTGTTATTGATTTTTAAATCCCAATGAATGTCACGCCCCGGGGGTCTAGTTCCCGGTACCCCACTCGGTGACGATATAATAAAAAGAACCCTAAAAACCATCTAAACAGCATAACCAAGAAATTTATCAACTTATATATATATATATAAATATATATATATATATATATATATATATATATATATATATATATTATATCATATGCTTCGTATACCACAAAACTATACAAATAAACGACATCTGAAATAAAATTACAAAATATAAATACAACAAAACCAAAAATAAAACAAATCAGGAAATCAGCACGTCGAGATCTCTGAGCAACTCTATGAAAGTTCAAAATCAACTACAATATCAAAAGGATCCCTGTGCCTGCAAAACTAGAGGCCAAGGAAGGTAGAAAGTTAGCCAAATGGCTAAGTAGATACTCAAGAAAGATGTGCATGAATTTAATCTTGTTTAAGATATCAAAGATGTATCATTTATTATTTCAACTTTTCTTTCTTCTTTGAGTTCTCAGATAATATACATAAGTGTATAGTTATGATCATCTAACATTTATTTGCTAAAATTAAAATTCATCTTCATATATTATCATCAGTTAAGATCAATTCTTCAATCTTATTATTTAATCACTCGGTTATAAGTTATCATGGTAATATCAACATGTGTATCAATAGTCTGAATCTGATAAATCAACTAAAAAGTCAATCACTGGAGCCAATATCATCAGAGTGTAATATCATATAGATAGGCTAAAAGCCTCCTCAGAGTATAAGACTGTCGCATACGTCATATGGCGTACGACCTATCAGCCCTCACTGGTGGAAGACATAATAAACACTGACCGACGGTTACATCACTCCACCACGCCTCGGGTGTACGTTCAAGTACTCTGGACCACGGGCCGCCGTGCTACCACAATAATATGTGGGTGTTCTAGTACTCTAATATAAAGTTCTGATACAAAGCTAGGCTCACCGTCTTCACTTTTTAATATTCTTCATTTACTATATTTATTATTTCACCTTTATGATTATATTTATTCATTTATCATGATTATTCTCTTTTCATATTGAATGGTCAATCAAGGTAATATTTTCGTATCAAGTTTATTAATTTATCATTATAGGGTACATAGATAAAAAGCTACAAGTATCAACATATAGAGTATCAAAAGCATGAAGTATGAAAGGTCAAGCAAGTCAAAAAGACAAGGTATCAACAGAAGAGTAATTCAGAATATTTCTTTAATTTTAAAAACAACCCTTCCTATATAAATCCTAATATGAACCCACATGTGAACAAGAAATAATATCAATTATTTACCTCCCCCCCTAAAAAAAATTAATATTTTAACTCATTTCGCTATTTGTAATATCAGTTTAATCCCCATTTTGAAAACAATAATACAACATATATATAATCCAATTTATATATTTATTCATGCACAAGGAAATATACAAGAGTAGATGTACCCACCTTATATACAGCAAAATCTGCGGGTGTCGGCAGGTCACCGTGCTCCACTCGAGCTCGTGTCTACAAATATAATACAACATAACTCAAATAGTCAAAATACTATATAATAAGAACCCTGACATGAACATCTAAATTTTTATCTACAACTTTGATCTCGCTTTCTCGTACCATTTCACATTCCTAAAAGACACCTCCATTATTATCTAATTCTTTACCCATCTTAACCACAATTCGATCAGCATAAAGTATATAAAATATACCTTCTATGGATCAATGTGGTTGCTGGAAGAAGAGGGCAACAACTAGGGTTTGTCGCTGGCCGTCTCAGCTAGCTCCAGCAAACTCCGGTGAACTCCGGCGATGCTACCAAGAAAAAGACAGCAACTAGGGCTGCTGTTGAAGCTATTGGAGGAGAAGGGAGGGCTGAAAACAAAAGAGCACGGCAATGGATGATCTTTCTCTCTTTACCCGTAGCCTCAGCGAGTTCGGCGTGACCACAGTTAGCTCCGGCGGAGCTCCGACAGCAGTTGTGATTGGTTGGAAAAGAGAGCAACAACTTGCTTCTCTTGTTGCCAAAAGAGGGCAAAAGCAAGGGTTCCTTCCCCTCCTTTTTCCAGCAAGCTTCAGCGAGCTCCGATGGTGCTGCTCAGATGAAGGAGAACAAGGAAGAAGAGAAAGAGAGGGAAGGGAGGGGCTATTGTGATCTCTCTTCTCTTCTGTCATCGGAGAGAAACAGAAAAGAGAAAAAGGAACCAGAGAAAGGGAAAAGTCGTGGGGAAGAGGATAAAAGAAAGGGAGAAATGAAAGAGGTATGAGGTGGCACGTGGGTGGTATGGTAGTTGTCAATGATGAATCTTCATGAAGATAAAGAAGTCCTCGAATGATGCCCTCAATGATCTTAAACCTTCTTGCCCAATTCAACTGCTTTCTCTTTGAATTATATGCTCCATTCAGATGTAATATTTGGTTACTAAGTTCAATGATCATGGTATGTGAAATAGAGGAGTAAAGTATTCATGTAATCTTATACACAACCGTTCTTAGAACATATATTCAAGAATTGAATTGAACAACTACACTACTAAGTATTGTATTAGATTAGCAAACTACTAGATATTCAATTCCATTGAATGAGGATGTTGTCATCCAAAAACGGAGCCTGAAACTATACCAAACAAAAACTTGTCAAGACTTGCATTAGCAAGGAATTTATAAACGAGTAGTTTCTCCTCTGATTCTAAGTAATAGCCCAACAGCTTCACAAGGTTTTTGTGTCGAAGTTTGGCAACCAGATGTTGTAAATAATGAGAGCACTAGCAGTAGTAAAATTGCACCAAAACAGCAAGCATGCCGTAAACAGATAAATAAAAGAGAATGTATCTCCGGTTGTCGGCGTCGCTTCCTGACGCGTGGGCAAATGTGCTTTCTCACGATCGAGACAGAACCAGAGACTGGCAAAAACAAACTAGACCGCCTGCAAGCGCGAGACCCACGAGCTAGGGATTTGCACCCCCCCCCCCCCCCTGCGCGTGCCCGGTTTATGGATTTCCGGCTCGAACCCCCCGAAACCACCTGATTTAGGCTCGGCCCACACATGCGTGTAGGTCCCCTTAACATTGCTAAGCAAGGATGGAAGGGCTCCATATATAAGGCCTTCCAACCTTTCTTTGCTTAGCAATGAAAGCCTAAATGCCTACAGCTAGGGATTACACTAAGTGCGCGTGCCCGGTTTATGGATTTCCGGCTCGAACCCCCCGAAACCACCTGATTTAGGCTCGGCCCACGCATGCATGTAGGTCCCCTTAACATTGCTAAGCAATGATGGAAGGGCTCCATATATAAGGCCTTCCAACCTTTCTTTGTTTAGCGCTGTGAGACTAAATGCATATATCTATGCATTAAAATAAACAAAGAAATAGTTTGAATTAAACTCCAAACTCAACACCAGAAACACCTAATTTTTCAACTCATCTAGTCCTTGTCCTGAGCTTCTTGAAAATCTTTTTACTGCTACATGCTTTCCGTTCTCCAGTGTTCCCTGTTTTCAAGTGTCACCAGAAGTATTACTCATTTATCAAGTCGAAGAATCATCCACAATTATATGCAGCGTTCCTCAAATCTTAGGATTTACCTTATAAACAAGCCCAAATCCTCCTTGTCTAAGCTTTTTTATTTCAGAGAAGTTGTCCATGGCTATCCTAATAGCCTTCAGATCAAACAATAGTGATTCTGCACCTCTTATTTCATGTTGATCTTTATGGTCTGCTCAAAATATATATTTCATAGAAAGAATAAGCAGCTATATATGTTCAAACACCATAAAATAATAGTTCAGTAACCATACTTATAATGTTCCAACTATTTTTATTGCATTCTTAAGAGTTGCTTCCTCTTCAAAAATCCTTAGGATGTGTTTGGTTAGGGGTTATCGTTGATAACTTCAACAATAATCTTGTTTGGTTTAAATAATCAGTGATTCCCGACTATACAACATTCTCGCCACGTCAACAATCAGGGAATATAATCCAAAATAAAAAAACCTTGGAATAATTTTCTACTATTCTGAGGTTATCAATACTTTTTTTCCAAAATTAAGCTTCGAAGAGAAGGAGATGAGCGAGAGCAAATTATGAGGGATGTTGATCGCGATGTCACTATCATCGGCCTATGCCTTCTCTCCCCTTCGAGCTCCTCCACAAGATCTTCTTCCGCCTCACCCTCTCGAAGCTTCTCCGTGTCCAATCCGTCACTAAGGCACCCACCTCTCTCATGTCCACTCACGACTTCTGCCGCCTCTATGAGGGACTCTTCGATCGCGGCAACAGATGGCTCTTCATTTACATTTTACAAGAAGAGGCTCCCTAGGGATTTCACTTTGGCTAAAGGTTCAAGATACCTATCGCGAGCGCAATCGTCACTCTCCTGAGGACCTCTACTTCCTCGCTTGCTTCGGGGGCGTCTTCCTTTTTGCCTGCACTAGTCATTGTGAGCTCATCGCGGTCAACATCGCCACGTGCTCTGTGCGGCGCATCCTACCTAGCCCCATAGGGCCACAAGGCACCGCGTCATGGAGAAGATCGTGCTGAAGTTGGGCGCCGATACCTCCGACGTCGGTCACTTTTCCTCTTCGTGGAGATATGGTTCCTCACTGTTCCGTGCTCTGCGAGTATCGATCGGAACTAACTCGTGGTGCACTGGCGCCTTGTGGAGGAGCCGGTGCGCGAGAGAAGATGTCTACGTGAAAAAATCGGACATAGGGAAAAGCACAAGAAAATGGGAAAAGAATTAAAAATTGGAATCACATATCTAAATATATATAAATTTATTGTAAAATAAAATATGTGAATGTTCATAACTCTATACTTCATAAATTCCCTCATCTTCATAATCTATCATCTCTAAATAACCTCCTAAGTTATGTAAATTCATAAGGAGTTTTAAAATGATTATGTATCTATAAATACATATCTATATATTCATTTCAATAAGTAAGAAAGAGAGAAAAAAGAGAAAAGGTTAATAATATTTCTTTTTTTTTAATGCAATTACTTATATAATTTCACAATAAAATTTAAAATATATATAATCATGTAATTACATATCTAATTATATTTTAAGATATATATAAATTTATTTTAAATTTTAAAAATTATAAATCATTTTTATTTATTTATTATATATATTATCAACTTATTTATTATTATTATTATTATAATTATAATTATTATTATTATTATTAATAATTTAATTTATTTTACAAAATTAATCATATAATTGAAGAAGAGGTAATATAGTAAATGCATATCATTATCTAGTTAAATCAAATAAGATTAGGATTATATTTTATTCCCATAATCTTGATTATGTGATTATCATATAATCAAAGTTATGCATAATAATTTGAATCAAACGTACCCTAATATCCAGATCATTTAATTGAGAATCTTGAGGTTTGTTGCAGATAAACAAGTCGTCGAGTAATTCCAACTATAATATTGAGATGCTTTTGCCAATTTTTAGCTATGAACTTTTAGTTTTTGCTTGATTAGACGAATATATATTGGGATTTGGTATAAACATTTATGAAGGTCATCGAACTTTAAATGGAGGCATCAGGCCACTTATTATCAACGTATTCAAGAATGACAAGTTGCTCATCTCCTTCAATGCATGAGCGTAGAAGATGAACAAGATTTGTCTATCAAAACCTTGTCTTATTCAAACTCGTTCATTAATAGAGAGACGTTTTCAATCTTACTTAATGGGAGCCTTCACACTAGTTACTGCTACTATTTCCAAGAAGTGAAAAAGAAAGAGCTGCATCTTATCCATGGAAGCTTAAGCTTAATGATTTTCATTCCTTGCACTTACAATCTACTTCCGTATTGCCTTTTTGAGTTGTTACAACTTATACAAAAGACTCAATTTCAATTTAACAATCTTAAATTTTTTTTTTTTTAAAAAAAAGGTAGATCCGCTACCTTAGTGGCCCCCCTAGTATTGGCCTCACGGATATGGAGGGAGGTTCATGCAGGTACACAGGCCATAGGCACATGGAACAATCTTAAATTTTAAAAGTTTGATGGTAGAGCGAAGTCTAGTCAATAAACTTGTCTATGTTAGACTAAAAGAATTGTGTATTAGGAAATAATTATTATAAGTAAATAGTTATTTATTTCTTAGTTATTAGGGAATAATTATTATTAGAAAATAGTTATTTGTTTCCTAATTATTAGAGAATAATTATTATTAGGAAGTACTTATTGTTTTTCTAATTTATGTATTTTTCTATTTTTACTTGTAATGGTATTTATATATATCATATGCTATCATTAATAATATGTGTGAATTCTATCGTCAATACGGTATCAGAGTGATAAGCTTAATAACAATCTTCTTTTTTTTTTCTTTCTTTTTCTCCTCTCTTTCGTGTTTCCTTTTCTCACGATTAAAAAAAAACCTTAGTTTTCTTCTCCTTTCTCTGCCGCTGACCCGAACGGGATTCGCCGCTGTCGCGTCTTTTCTACTGTTCACCTATTGCTGCGGCCAGAGGAGGCGTCATCGTTCAAAGGCAGCCCACCATCGGCCTTATCGTCGTCAACAAAAAAAAATAGTTCTTGTTGTTCCTCTGTCGCCGACGTCCTTGTATCACTAGCCCCCTTTTCCTACAAATTTAGCGACTCCACCGCTTCCTTCGCTTTCTCCTTCACGGGTTCAAGTTCATCCTGTGACACCTCCTTCATCGGAGTCGCCTTTTCTCGGGCTTTCTGTCCGGCCGCTTTTGTGATCTCTTAGTTTTCTTAGAATCTTCTTTCTCCCCTATTTTCCTTTTTTTATGTTTTTTTGTCCTAAAAAAATTCACTTTTCTGACTTCCTCTTTTCCACCGTATAATAATTTTGTTTTCTTCTTTCAAAAAGTCCATTAATAGCGAGGTTCAATTTCTCCTCTTTTCTCTTTCTCTTCTTGTTTTTTCTCATAGCAAGAGCAATGTCATTATCTTTTTTCTTAAGTTTAAAGATATCAAATTTCATCATTCTCTTCCTCCTCTCCTTTGTTTGTTTGTTTTTTTTAAGCAACAGCTGCATTATAGCGGTCTTTCCTTCATGAGTATTGTTTTAGCCATCTTCTGATAGGTCAAATAGTAATTCTTTTTCCAAGTTTTGTTCAATAGTAGATTTTCTACATTTGCACCAGCATATGCAGCTACCAAAATGCAGTCTTCTCTCTCTGCTGCTCTTATTCCGATGACAAGTCATATTCCAACCTTCAAACAACAACACCTCGTCTCCTTCTAGTTGTTGTCTTCTTTCATCAAAGGCAAAGTTCAACAAATCGTTGTTTCATTGATCGCACTGGTGGATTTTGCTCTAAAAGAATACCTATCGGCCGCCTTCTATAATGGTTGCCACTGACGACATCACTCGTCGGATATCTCTCATAAATACTCCTGATTCATCTTCCAAACAACACACGGTTGTGTGCTCTTCGACTGAGGCTGAATATCGCGTTATTGTCTTTGCGACATATGAGATCTAATGGATTTAGTCACTTTTGACAGATCTGCTTCTTCCGGTTACCACGCATGTTGTGCTTTTTACTGATAATTTGGGTGTCATGCCTCCGAACTACAAGTTACTCAAATTCCTACTGAGGATCAGTTGGTTGATTCACTTACAAAGTTGCTTTCTCAACCTCGGTTGTTTGCTATTCTCAGCAAGATTGATGTCATTTGTAGGACACCATCTTGAGAGGGTGTATAAGGAAATAATTATTATAAGTAAATAGTTATTTATTTCCTAGTTATTAGGAAATAATTATTATTAGAAAATAGTTATTTGTTTCTTAGTTATTAGAAAATAATTATTATTAGGAAACACTTATTGTTTTCCTAATTTATATATTTTCCTATTTTCACTTGTAATGGAATTTATATATACCATATGTTATCATTAATAATATGTGTGAATTCTATCGTCAATATTATGTGCGTGCAATTAATTCGGAGGATCCGGGATAAATCAACAATTTGTCGAACATCCGATTATAAAAGATATTTCTTATACCAATAGTTGCTTGCTCTGTTGCGGCAACGACTAAATTTGAATGGTTTTCACCAAACTTTAAAGGTTAAAATCCGTATAATAGCACTTTTGGAACATACATGATCTTCTGTTTCATAATTTGTAGATTAGAGGATGGTCCATTGATTGTAATTGATGGACTATGATAGACCATATCTATTAAGTGATGGGATCCATTAAAATAAACCCTCTGGTCCACGATCCGTGCTCCTTTTGGAAAGGACTTAATTTTGTCCCTCTTTCTAGATAAGAAATAGTCTTACATCCAATAGAATTATATAGAACATGTTCAAATTCAACCAATAGTATTTTATTGGAAGTTAAACATGATTTAATTATAATTTATTTGAACTTAAAATATTAAAGTATTAGTTTACAATAAAATAATATTCAAACAAGTGAATGACACACGTTTCCGAATTCATCGACTTGTGATTGTGATACTCATTTCTTTGGTAGAGCAATCTCCTTCACTATAAGTTGATATTAATGTAGGTTGCTTGAGTGGAGTTAGAAGTTGCTCATCACTTGCTAACATCATCACCACCTCTGTCATTGTTGGTCTGTCTTCATGATTATCTTGTACGCACAAAAGAGCCATTCGAATGCAACGTAAGATTTCAATTGTTGGACATGAGCAACCTACTGCATCATCGAGAATCTCTAAGGATCTACCTTCCTTCCAAAGTTTATAAGCCTGTGATCATATTCAAAATAAAATTTTGAGTTCTATACCATTACGAAGATAAAATTATGCATGTTTTTAAGTTAAACTTACATGCTGTAAAAGGTTTAAATTGAAATTTGTTTGACCGAATGTCCGATTCCTCTTGCCGCTCAAGATTTCTAGTACAATCACACCAAAACTAAATACGTCTGACTTAAATGAGAATTGTCCGTATAATGAGTACTCAGGGGCCATATATCCTCTGTATTTAAGAACTTGAGCATTAGTTTTATTCTATATTAGAAAATGATAATAATTTATGATTTGCGAGAGACTAAATGTAGCTTGAAGAATTAACTTACAATGTTCCAATAGGTCTAGTGGTTCCATCCTCAAGAGCTCTATCTCCTTCAAATATTCTTGCAATGCCAAAATCTGAAATCTTTGGAATCATGTCCTTATCAAGAAGGATATTACTTGGCTTAAGATCACGATGAATGACTCTCAAGATAGAGTCTTGATGAAGATACAAAAGTCCTCGAGCAATCCCAATTATAATCTCAAGACGTTTTTGCCAATTTAGCAAAGAACTTTTTGTTTTATCTGGAGTCATTTTCATACGATTAGCTATATTAACCAAGATAAATGTCTAACCATTATGATGTGATGGAATTAACTTGTTATGAAAAACATATTTACCGTAAATGAAGGTGTCTAAGCTCCTGTTTTCCATATATTCAAGAATGATAATTCTCTCGGTGTCTTCGATACAACAACCCAAAAGGCGAACAAGGTTTCTATGTTGTAACTTGGCTATGAGTGATAGTTCATTTTGGAACTCATTCGGGCCTTGTGAGGAGTTTCTTGACAATTTCTTGACAGCAATCTTTTTTCCATCTTCCAATTGACCCTGACAAAAACGAATTGTTTGTTTCATATTTGTTGGTTTAAAAGATTGGCCCCTTTTTGGGATACTGGAATTCTTCTTACCATGTAAACAACACCAAATCCACCTTCTCCCAGTTTGTTTCCGTCAGAGAAATTATTTGTTGCAGTTTTTATTGTCCCCAAATCATAGGAAGGTAGTAACCCCAATGTATTGATCATACCTGGCACACAAAAATTAAGAAAGGAATGAAGAAATACATAGATTTCAACTAAACTCCGTAATCAGATAATGAGCTAATAAATAAACGTTAGGAATAACTGCATAAGAATTCAATGCATGCATGAGCAACGAGGAAGAAGAGAAGGAACTCACCTACTCCATTATCGGTATTATGCAGAGGAGAATCTTTCGAGTCGATCGAGACCAACCTGGACTCTGATACATCATCACGAGTCATCGAGTCACCTGCGAGAACAAATTTAACACGATCATCGACATTACATTCTCACAAACAAAACTAAAACTTAGTGACAATTGCCGATTCCTTACCTTCCTTTACACTTGGCAACTGTAATAGCAATCCGGTCGACGCTCTGTTTCTCTTCCTCCAAACGAGTACGCCAACACAACATAGAAGAAAAAATCCGATTAACAGCGGAATGACTATTGCAGCCCACGCGTGCTTCTTTGTAGATGGTTCTGGAAGGAAAATAAAAGACAGATGTTTTATTAATCGTACTTCGGTGATCCAATTCTGTGAATAATTAGATACCTGCCAGTCGAATATATAAATCATCTCCTCCCTGGACAAAAGTCCTGAGATCCAACAGATCACTAGGCCAAGTTATGCATCCATAAAAACCACTGATCACCGCGTACGCCACGCAGGAGTAATTATTCAAGCACAAATTTTTGCAGTCATCGAGACTCATGTTTCCTCGTGCTGTAGCGTTCTCAGTGTCGGGCACCTTCACGTTCTGGACCTTTGAAAACTGGTTGTTCGACGAGCAATTCAAAGGTTTCTCCCTCTGGCACCCGGCTTCGCTTCCGTTCTCCACAATCTTTATGAACCCGTCCAAGCAATTGCAGTTGAATGAATAGTAGTTCCAGGTGCACACGCTGTTGCGGCCGCAGAGGTTGTACTCATCGCACTCGTCCTCCGGAACCGACCACATAATTTTCCACTCTCCTTTGCCACCCTTGTCAACGATCCAATTCTGGACGACTCCATTGGCGCACAACACTGACCGTAACATCACCGGCGTCGGCGAGGCCGTGTAATTAACTGTAATGTAGGTCTCATTCTCGTTGAAAACAAACACGGGCCTTGCTGAGCTAGCCGTCGATGGAAGGATGATGGTTGTATATTCATTCCATAGGCCGCCGCGATGGTATTTGGCGGATCCGTTCAACGTGACCAAATCAGGTATAGGTAGAGCACGAATCATCTGTATGTAGTCTCCTGGAGAAGGATCCGTGGAGTTTTTCCATGACACTTGCCGCCGTGATGTCTTGGTCCGTTTGAAAAATCCCAACTTCATGCCAGGGAGCTGTGTGTTGCTGTCGTTCGAGTGCTCAAAGCTCTGCCATATAATCGAGTTGCTGTCGTTCAGAACGAGATTTCCAGAATCTAAAAGTTGCAAGCGTGCAGAATTGAGTCTTGTGGATCTCGTTCCCGTGGACCAAACTATTCTGTCTTCCTCAAATAAGACTAGATTTCCTTCGGAAGTGAGGTTGAAGGATGCCATAGATGTGTTGACAGACTTGTTTCTATTGGCGATCCATACTACGGTGCCTTCTTGCGGTTTGAGACTGTAATACCAGATTCCTACGTATCCGTTCGCTGAACTATTATCTAGTCTGAAGAAGCCCAGTTGGAACAATTCCCCTGTCGATGTCAATGTCTGGTCATTCATAAGTGAGCTGTTCTGGATCATTGTGTCTCCTGTACCAAAGTCATAAATCAATCAAATCTATTAAAGGATGCACTAACATTTATATTTTAAAATTTACTAACTAAATAATTTTATTTCTCAAAATGCTTATCCGCCACTTCAGATATGATCGCTCAACCGGCTAGTGAACGTCAACTGATCGTCTCTTAATGGTACAAGAGACATCAGATTTGTATCAACTAGAAATGCATATTTCTCTAAATATGTCTACTTTCTTTTCTAGCCTTGTATTCTTTTTAACTGTCAAGTAGTTTTAGCTAAAAGATTTTAATGACTATCAATTGACAGTCCAATCATCCAACTGATTGAAATTATTTTTATCTAACTAACTAATTGACTCTCACTTTGAGCTATTACAGGTTAAGTAATTAAGGTCAAGAGATAATTTAAAAAATAAATTTATAAATTTTAAAGGGAAAAAATAAAAAAAATCACCCTTACTATCATCATCATCATCATCATCATCATCATCATCATCATCATCATCATTATTAAAGAAAAATTCCATTTAACCAATAATATTTTGCTTAAATACCCTTAACTATTTGGAGCTCTTTAATCAAAGTAGTTTTATCTAGGAGTTTTGACCAAAACAGCTCCAATTTGAAATTGTTTTAATCTATTTTAAAATTGTTTTGATTAAAAAAAAAGTTTACATTTAGCTAGGAGTATAAATGAACCAAGCCGCTTATGAGCTATTTGAAGTTCTATTCGATAAACGCTCACTTGAGCTCGTTTAATGAGTCTTGTTAAGATAAACAAATCAAGTTCAAACTTCATAATATTCGATTCGTTAGCTTATGAACATGTTCGTTCAGCTCATAAATTAATTTTTAAATAAAAAATAATAATTTTAATATTGAATTTATAGATGTTACACTCTACTTATGAAACATATAAACAAATATATTAAATTTATTTATTAGAATAAAATTATAAATTTTAATAAGAATATTATAATTTTCTCTAAATATATAATTTAATTTTTAATGAATATTTAAATTTATATTTATTAAATTCGTTTAGGCTCGATAAAAGTTCGAATAAACTCGTGAGCCATGAATATATTCGTTAAATAAAGTTCGAACTCAACTCGATTATAAACGAGTCAAATTCAAATATTCAAGAGTTTGACTTGACTCGGTTCGATTACACTTCTACATTTAGCTTTGATCAAAATTAGTCTAAATAAGTTGTACCTTAGAATTATTTTGACTCAATTTTGATCAAAGAGCACTACCTTGAGGCTATTTTGTGTAAAACAACTCTAAAATATAAAAATAATTATAGATAAAATACCGTTTTAATAGGTTTTAAAAAAGATGTGCTTTTTTTTTTTTTTGACGATAAATAAAAAAAAGAAGACTATTTGGACTTCGTATATATATGTATTTTTGATAAATTGTTGAAATAAAGAAATTAATAGAATCTTGTATAACACTTTTGTCATGGATCGGGGTGTAATTTCTAGTACCCATTGGATGACAATATAGTAAAAGAGACATGGACACTAAGGGACAGGCTGAGCTGCGGCGGCGGGTTTACACGCGTGGGAAAAAACCAGAGGAGAAGAAAAGGAAAAGAAATAGGAGAGAAGAATTTCCAACACGTCAACCTTAATTACGGACTAAGATTTCTTTGTTAAACATACCAGGAGATGAGGACTGGACAAGAACGATGAGTGCTGTTACTGCTACTATTTCCAAGAACTCAGAAAAAAAGAGCTGCATCTTGACCATGGAAGCTTAAGCTTGATGACTTGCGGTGCTTGCGCCTGCCATCTTCCGTGTTGCCTTTAAGAGTTGCTACAACTTATAACAAAATCTTCCGTGTTGCCTTTAAGAGTTGCTACAACTTATAACAAAAGATTCAATTTCAATTTAACACCTTCAATTTTAAAAAAAATTATGGCTGAAAGAATTATGTGGATATAAATCAACAATTTGTCAACATCCGATTAGATTTACGTTGGTTGCGCCTGCAATCTAACAGGCTGTATTGCCTTTTAGAGTTCTACAAATTTTAACAAAAAAGTCAATTTAACACTTAAAAAAAAATTGATCGAATGACACCTTTAAAATACGATGGAGAACAGGAAGTCTAGTCAACGGATTTGGTTGTGTTTGGAAGATTGCGAGAACTGTGTGCGTGATTAATCTAGAGAGTTGAGAATGGCTGACTAAGTCAATAAATTGTCAACATCCGATTAGAAAAATAGATTGTCAACATACGATTAGAAATAGTCAACATTATTTATTATCAGTTTAAAAAATGGAAATGAACAAGTTCCTCTCAATCCCTTTCAATAATTATGAGCCTGATCAAGCGGAGCTAGTCCGGATGAGCCACGATCGCCGACATCGACGCCATCACCCCAGACGACAACATTCTTCTTTCCCTCATTTTTTTTTTCCCTTTCTCCTACTGTAAATTTCCTTCTCATTACCGTTGGGCAACAGTCATGTCTAGGGGGACCTTTTAAAAGTAGAAAAAAAGGCAAATAAAACTAAATCAAATCAAATAAAAGAAATATGAAAAAATAGTTTCTTGGATTTTTGTTTTCATTTTAGATAGATTTTAAGTGTGCATGCACACATATCAAAATGGTAAAACCAATAGATCATTTGATGAATCTTTGGTCTGGAAAATTGAAATACATTTTATTTTCATTTTAAGTTTGGTTTGAAACCTATCAGTTTTGGTTCAAGTCAACTTTGGTTTGAAAATTTTTTATAATGCCAATTCAATTTGGTATAAACCTCTCTAGTACTATGAAGTAAAGTTAAGGCTGTTCATTATTCAGTTTCACTAAATAAATCAACTCGAACCAAATAATTTGGTTCAATTACTTTGGCCAAATTGATACGATTTTTCAATCGATCAAATTAAAACTAAATTTGGCTTATGAAAAAGACTGTTTTTTTGTTAAAGAAAAAAAAGTTGGTTGGTGGCTGCACGTTGTTTTCAATTTTTTTTTCTAATAGGATGTTGACAAATTATTGAATTAGTCAGCGATTATGCAAATTAGTCAGGCACACAGTTCTTTCAATATTAATTTACAGACAGACAAGTCCATTAACTAGGCTTCCTGCTCTACCATTAGATTTTAAAATTGTTATTCCACCACAAAAAAAAAACATGTGAAATTGAGATTTTTGTTAAAACTTATAGTAACTCTAAAAGGAAATACAATAGCAGATTTCAGGTACAAGCAGTGGAAATCATAAAACTTCAACTGTGCAGATGCAGCTCTTTCCTTTTCAGTTCCTGGAAATAATAGTAGCAGTAACATTCTTGGTTCTTGACACCATATTCCTTGGATTTTAATCGACTGTTGTGCAGAAGATACAATGATCAGGAACTTCTCACTTATGAATGGCCTGACCTGGGATATCGACATGAGGTTAGTTCCAACTGGGCTTCTTCAGTTCGGTTAATAGTTCACCGACATACATAGGAATCTGGCATGACAATCTCCCACCCGGACAATGCAACGTAGTATGGACGGCCAATAGGATCAAGCCCTTCATCACTACTACAACATCCTTGAACCTGACCTCCAATGGAAATCTATCTTTTTTGACTAAGAAACCATTGTTTGTCGGAACTCAATTGTGTGATTGAACATCCAGAAAACTAGCGTGAAGGCTCCCTAGAAGTAGGATCATATGAAAAAATGTCTATTATCAGTGCACAATTTATATTAAAGGTTTTCACAGAGAAATTTTGTTCGTCTTCTGAGTTCATGCATTGAAGACCGAAAGATTGGATACTCTAATTACCCAAAACAAAACCCAACAAAATTTCTCTATCGAATCCTTTCAAACAAACGCAATAGTAGATTGCAGGTGCAAGCAACGCAAATCATTAAACTTCCATGGCCAATATGCAGCTCTTTCTTTTCCAGTTGCTGGAAATTATAGCAGCATCAGCTTGGGTTGTTCTTCGTCAGTCACTCAGTCTTCATCTGGTATGTATCGAAAAGAAATCTTAACTAATCCATAATTAAACTATAAAAATGATAGGATTTTTCTAGCTTGCCATTTTCATTTATTTGGTTTGAGTCATTCAACACAATCCAGTTATTAGAACTTTAAACAAGGAATAGATTAGATAATTTCTTGTCAAAGCTACAAAACTAATATTCTTTTGTTGGAAATGTGAATAGAATAAAAAGGTGGAGACGAAGAGACTCTATTGTGCATGGGTTTAGTCCCACATTAGAAGTCTCTTGGCTTTATTGTTGGTTTAAATTATGACACATGCATTGACATTAATTATAAATATATGCATCGGGAGAGATTCTCTCATGCGTGAGTGCGCAGGGGTAGGTGCAAATCCAGGGCCCGGATTGTACTAAACCAAGGTTGACTCGTGTGCGAGCACGACTTGCGCATGTCGAATGCCGGACTGGTTGAGGTAAAATTTACCCAAAAGAATGAACCAATATATTACCACTTGAATCTCTTTTTGCTACATGCTCAAGGGTGTAACGGAAGCATTAATGTGAAATTAATGGTGATTCCGTAACGTTTCGACATTAATGGCGGCATTAAACTCATTAATGGTGATTTCGTAACGTCTCAATATTAATGACGATATTAAACTCATTAATATTGATTCTGTAACGTCTCGACATTAATGAAGACATTAAACCCATTAATGACGAAATCAAACTCAGCATTAAATGATCATAATTTGATCATTTATTGCAGACAAGATAAGAGCTCTTATATAAGGAGGCTGGGTCTTGAGCAAAGAAGAAAGTGAAAAAGCGGAAGCGAAAGCAAAGCGAAAGCAAAGCAAAAGCAAGAGATTTCCTCCACCTTCGTCCCCCTATTCTTTTCTCTTAGTCGTGCATCCGCTTGGCTAAACTACTTGTGATAGCACTCAGGTGCATTCTCAGTTCACCACGAACAACTAGTGCTTGGTTGCGTTCGTGGTTTTGCCGTTGTATCCTGGGAAACAGACGATCCGAGGAAATCTCGAAGCACAGCCGGAGGTGGGGCGAATCTGTTTCAAGAAAACTGCGTCGTTCGCAGGCCTCGGTCCGCTGCTCTGTTTGTCAGCTCGGTTGGACTCTATATCTGCCGGGTCGGCCACTCGCCCTTCTAATCTGCCCGATCAATCTCCTGCTCGGCCTGTCTATCCTTCAGTCTGCTCGAACGCTTTGATTGCTCAGACTCTGAGGTCAAAAAACCAGCCCCTGCTGGCAGCCTGAGATTATCTGCTCAGGTCATGTTAACTGTGACTTGAATTTAATTCGAGTATTTAGATTCAGCTAATTCCCTGTAAATCTCCAGCTACATATTGTTTCTGTCCAACAATCTTGAAACAGACTCGATTCTGTTGAGATGGCCACGGAACAAAATGTTGAGGTGCAACAGACTCAACACGTGTAGGCCCCCTCCGCCCCGATTGGAACTGTGTCAATCAGTCATGGGGAAAAGCCAGAGAAGTTCAGTGGACTGAACTTCAAGAGGTGGCAGCAGAAGATGCTCTTCTACCTGACCACGCTCAATCTGGCTCGGTTCTTGACCGAGGACCCTTCCAAGCGCACTGAGGATGCTGATACGCAAACCATCAGTACAGTGGAGGTATGGACTCATTCTGAGTTCCTTTTCCGAAACTATATCCTCAATTGCCTTGCCGACTCGTTGTATGCTGTGTATAACATGAAGAGAATGACTAAGGAGCTGCGGGAGTCCCTGGAAAAGAAATACAAGACGGAGGATGCAGGGGCAAAGAATTTCATCGTGGGCCGATTCCTGGACTACAAGATGGTTGACTCCAAGACGGTGATCAGCCAAGTCCAGGAGCTTTAGGTGATCTTGCACGAGATCCACTCAGAAGGGATGGTTCTGAGTGAAACTTTCCAGGTGGCTGCTATCATTGAGAAGCTGCCTGTCGGCTGGAAGGACTTCAAGAACTACCTGAAGCACAAGCAGAAAGAGATGAATGTGGAGGAACTCATTGTTCGACTTCGCATCGAAGAAGACAACAAGAGTTCAGAGAGGAAACTGTTCTCTCAGGCTACTGTGAAAGCCAACGTGGTCGAGCATGGTCAAAGCTCGAAGCGGAAGAACCCCAAGTCTTCCAAGATGGGACCCAGAGGAGGCATCAGCAAGAAGAAGTTCTCTGGGAAGTGCTTCAACTGTGACAAAGTGGGTCACAAATCTTCGGAGTGCAGAAAGCCGAAGAAGAAGCAAGAGGCCAACCTGAATGAGGGACCAGAAATGGATGACCTCTGCGCTGTGGCCTCTGAGTTGAACCTGATTGGTTCAAACCCGCTGCAATGGTGGATCGATACTGGAGCCACCAAACATGTGTGCTGCAACAAGGAGCTGCTCCACAACTTCGAGGAAGTCATTGGAGACAAACTGTTCATGGGGAACTCAGCAACCTCGGACATCATGGGCCAAGGAAAGGTGGTGCTGAAGATGACCTCGGGCAAGGACCTCACTCTGAACAATGTGTTGTATGTTCTGGAGATTCGGAAGAATCTAGTGTCTGGATCAATTTTAAGCAAGCATGACTTTCGCATTGTTTTTGAGTTGGACAGAGTTGTATTGTCCAAAAATAGAATGTTTGTAGGAAGAGGTTATGTATCTGATGGGTTGTTTAAGCTCAATGTAATGGCCATTAGGCCCAAGATAAATAAAAATGAAAGCTCTTCCACTTATATGCTTGAGTCTTCATGTTTGTGGCATGGTAGACTAGGACATGTTAACTACGATGTGTTGTGTAGATTAATAAACATGCAAATCATACCTACATTCCACCTTGACCTAAAACACAAGTGTGAGATTTGTGTTGAAGCGAAAATGACAAGGTCATCCTTTCAACATATTGAAAGAAATAATGAACCACTTGACCTAATCTACACTGATGTGTGCGACTTAAAAGGTACACCAACACGTGGTGGTAATAAATACTTCATCACTTTTGTAGATGATAACCAAAATATTGTTATGTGTATCTTCTCAAAAGTAAGGATGAAGCTATAGAGAAATTTGCTCTGTATAAGAATGAGGTTGAAAACCAACTAAATAGGAAAATTAAGGTGGTTCGAAGTGACCGAGGCGGTGAATATGTGTCACCATTCGCTGAGTTGTGTGTTGAACATGAGATCAGACACGAAACAACAGCTCCATATACTCCTCAGCAAAACGGAGTTGCTGAGCGAAAGAATCGAACTCTTAAGGAGATGATGAATGCTCTTCTATTAAGCTCTGGATTGCCAGAGTCCATGTGGGGGGAAGTTGTGTTAATGGCTAATTATCTTTTAAATAAGGTGCCCCGGAAGAAAATAGATAAGAGCCCTTATGAGTTGTAGAATGGAAGACAATCGTCCTACAAATATTTATGAATGTGGGGGTGTCTTGCCAAAGTGTTGGTACCTGATCCGAAAAGGATTAAGATAGGACCAAAGACTGTTGATTGCATATTTATTGGATATGCGCATAACAACAGTGCTTATCGATTTTGTGTGTATGAGTCACACGTACCGGAGATACACAAGAACTCGATAATCGAATCGAGAAATGCCTCTTTATTCGAACATGTGTTTCCGTATAAGACCTGTGAGGATGCTAGCTCCTCAAAACGGGCAACCGAAACACAAGGCGAAGAAGAAGATGATGATGACAAGGAACCCGTGGAGGTTGAGCCTAGACGGAGCAAAAGAGCTCGGGTAGAAAAATCCTATGGATCGGATTTTATCACTTTCATGTTGGAGAGTGAGCCCCGAAGTTACTCAGAAGCTGTAGGCTCTTCTGATGGACCTCGCTGGAAAGAGGCAATTGCATCTGAGATATAATCTATCTTGCAAAATCACACTTGGGAACTTGTGTATCTTCCTCTGGGAAGTAAACCACTAGGTTGCAAGTGGATCTTCAAGAAGAAAATGAAATCAGATGGCATAATCGATAAATACAAGGCCAGATTGATAATTAAAGGATACCGACAACGAGAAGGTCTTGACTACTTCGATACATACTCTCCGATATCGAGAATAACTTCCATTAGAGTATTGTTGGCTATTGGAACTCTATGGAATCTCGAAGTACATCAAATGGATGTAAAGACAACCTTTCTAAACGGCGATTTAGAAGATGAAATCTACATGGACCAACCTGAGGGATTTTCTGTGCCAGGATAGAAAAACAAGGTCTATAGATTGGTGAAGTCATTATATGGCTTAAAATAAGCACCAAAGCAGTGACATGAGAAATTCGATAATGCCATGAAGGAATGTGGATTCAAGATCAATGAATGTGATAAATGTGTCTACATGAGAGCCACAGAGAGTGACTATGTCATCTTATGCCTCTATGTAGATGACATACTTATCATTGGGAGCAATGATAAGATAATCAAATCCACTAAAGATATGTTGAACTCAAGATTTGACATGAAAGACATGGGCCTAGCTGATGTGATTCTAGGAATTAAAATTCTTAGAACGACAGAAGGACTTGTTCTTAGTCAGTCCCATTACGTGGACAAGATTCTTGAGAAATTCACCAAGGGTGATACTGAGTTGGCACGAACGCCGATATATACGAGTCAACATCTATCGAAAAATCGAGGTGAAAGTATCTCGCAGATAGAGTACTCTTGAGTGATTGGAAGTCTGATGTACTTGATGAGTTGTACTCGACCAGACTTGGCCTACGCAGTAAGCAAACTGAGTAGATACACGAGTAATCTCGGTGTTGAGCACTGGAAAGGGATAACAAGAGTACTGAGGTACTTGAGGTATACTCGTGAATATGGACTGCACTACACGAGATATCCTGCTGTGATCGAAGGATACAGCGATGCAAGTTGGATATCTGACATAAAAGACTCTAAGTCTACGAGTGGATATGTTTTCACTCTTGCAGGTGCAGCCATTTCCTGGAAATCTTCTAAGCAAACCGTAATAACCAGATCCACGATGGAATATGAGTTTGTAGCTCTTGACAAGTGCGGTGAAGAGGCTGAATGGCTACGAAAATTCTTAGACGATATTCCTCGATGGCTGAAACCTGTGCCGATGATTTGCATACATTGCGATAGTCAATCAGCAATCGGTCGGGCACAGAGCCATCTATATAATGGTAAGTCTAGACATATACATCATCGACATAATACCATTAGACAACTACTCTCAACTGGAATTATCACTGTTGACTATGTGAAGTCAAAGGATAACCTAGCGGATCCGCTAACCAAAGGGTTAAATCGAGAGTTAGTTGCAAGCTCATCAAGAGAAATGGGCTTAATGTCGTTGTTAGCGATCAGTATAGAGGACACCCAACCTATGCTGACTGGAGATCCCAAGAACTAGGTTCAAAGGGACAACTAATCTGCATTGACTAGACATACTATGAGGGGGAGCCCAATGAAACAGTGACTAGACCAGGATAAGACGATGGGCTTTTAATGATCAAAACGAGTAGATGGTAACTCTTGAGGGATCACCTATGTGAGAAAGAAGTGGGGCCGCTTCGAAGAGAATTGGAGGCACAATTCTTAAAGCTTCTCACAAAACCAGGCGTGTTCATGGCCAAGAACGAACACACTCATGAGAATTGAGTTGTATCAGGGAGAGTCTTGGGTGAGATTTATCACTGCTTATACAGACGACAGTATAGTTCAAGGACATCGTGTCTACTATCAGCCAGTAAGCAACCAGATCTTCATAAGGGAAGGTTCAAAGGGTAAAACCTACCTATCCTATACTTGACTCAACTGTTGAATGCTATCACATATCCTATTTTCCATTCATGCGGGGGATTGTTGGAAATGTGAATGGAATAAAGAGGTGGAGACGAAGAGACTCTATTGTGCATGGGTTTAGTCCCACATTAGAAGTCTCTTGGCTTTATTGTTGGTTTAAATTATAATACATGCATTGACATTGTAAACATATGCATGGGGAGAGACTCTCACGAGTGAGTGCGCAGGGGTGGGTGCAAATCCAGGGCCCGGATTGTACTGAACCAAGGTTGACTCGTGTGCGAGCACGACTTGCGCATGTCGAATGCCGGACCGGTTGAGGTAAAATTTAACCAAAAGAATGAACCAACATATTGCCACTTGAATCTCTTTTTGCTACATGCTCAAGGGTGTAACGGAAGCATTAATGTGAAATTAATGGTGATTCTGTAACGTCTCGACATTAATGGCGACATTAAACTCATTAATGGTGATTTTGTAACGTCTCAGTATTAATGGCGGCATTAAACTCATTAATATTGATTCTGTAACGTCTCGATATTAATGAAGACATTAAACCCATTAATGACGAAATTAAACTCAGCATTAAATGATCATAATTTGATCATTTATTGCAGGCAAGATAAGAGCTCCTATATAAGGAGGCTGGATCTTGAGCAAAGAAGAAAGTGAAAAAACGGAAGCGAAAGCAAAGCAAAAGCAAAGCGAAAGCGAAGCAAAAGCAAGAGATTTCCTCCACCTTCGTCCCCCAATTCTTTTCTCTCAGTCGTGCATCCGCTCGGCTAAACTACTTGTGATAGCACTCAGGTGCATTCTCAGTTCGCCACGAACAACCAGTGCTTGGTTGCGTTCGTGGTTTTGCCGTTGTATCCTGGGAAACAGACGATCCGAGGAAACCTCGAAGCACCGCCGAGGTGGGGCGAATCTGTTTCAAGGAAACTGCGTCGTTCGCAGGCCTCGGTCCGCTGCTCTGTTTGTCCGCTCGGTTGGACTCTTCATCTGCCGGGTTGGCCACTCGCCCTTCTGATCCACTCGATCAGTCTCCTGCTCGGCCTGTCTATCCTTCAGTCTGCTCGAACGCTTTGATTGCTCAGACTCTGAGGTACAAAAACCAGCCCCCGCTGGCAGCCTGAGATTATTTGTTCAGGTCAACTTTGTTGGAGTGTATACTGAAAGCCTAAGCTTTGTAAACATTCATTATGAATAAAGAATCACATTTGGTCAAATTGTCTACATTTAGTTGTAGGTGTTCAGTTAATTTATATTGTAAATAACATAGTATGTGGTGTCACATGCAGAAGATAATGTTATCAGTACCTTATAAATTATAAACAGTAGCTCACGACCAAAATGGAAAGGAACAAATCATTAGAAGGTCGTAGTGTAATTAGGTATTAGTTTATCTTGACTATATAATTACACTAGTACACTCAGAGTGTATTGAGTAGGACCATTTGAGGTCGTTTCTTTTATACTGACTTTATAAAGGAACAAAGACCTCAGTTATTATGGAAGTGTGTGCTCTT
Organism: Zingiber officinale; assembly: GCF_018446385.1. Taxonomy (NCBI): domain Eukaryota; kingdom Viridiplantae; phylum Streptophyta; class Magnoliopsida; order Zingiberales; family Zingiberaceae; genus Zingiber; species Zingiber officinale. The sequence goes on from NC_055993.1 coordinate 93,915,846, forward strand.
AATCCTAATATAATAACAAGCACATATATTTGATGTTTATTTCTTTAATTTATCAATTGGTGAGATTTAGTTCGATGAATCAATAAACCCGATAAGTTGGGAAATGGTATCACTTATAGTGTGTGTTGTTGATTATAGAAGGAAACTGTGTCCTAGAGATACTAGGTTGATAATGTCCTCAAGAGGAGCTCATAAGGATTGTCATGTTAAACCCTGCAGGTGGACTTAGTCTGACATGATGATAAGGTTGAGTGGTACTACTCTTGGACTAAGATATTAATTAAATGAGTTGTCAGTAACTCACTTAATTAGAGGACATTCGATATCTTAATCACAGGGAGACTAACACACTCATAATAAGAATGAGCCTAAAAATGTAATTTGGGATTGGTGCGGTAGTTCAATAATAGTTCTCTAGTGGAATGAATTATTATTGATAAAATTAAGTTGTGTGTTCGGGATGCTTAATTTTATCGGGAGACCAAAATCAATTCCTCCTCTCGGTCCCTATCGTAGCCTCTTATTTATAGAAAACTATACCCACCTATACTCACCTTCTATACCCACCAATAGGGGGCCGACCAAGCTAGCTTGGGAACCAAGCTAGGGCCGGCCTAGGTATAAATTGGGGTGGCCGGCCCTAGCTTGAACCTAAGCTAGTGGGGGCCGGCCAAATTAAATTAAAAAAGAATTTTAATTTTAATTTTTATTATGTGGAAGAAATAATTTATTAAAGAGAATTAAAATTAAAATATCTCTCTTGTAAAAGATCTATAAAAGATTAAAGAAAGAGATTAGATCTCTTTCCTTATTTGTAGATTGGTGAGATATTTTATTTTCTCTTTAAAATTATCCACATGTTGATAAAATTAAAATTATAGAAATTTCTTTTTATCAACCATGAAGAGATTTTTAAAGAGAAATTTTAATTTTTAAAATTTCCGGAAACAAATTAGGAAGTTTTAATTGTTGATTAAAACTTGTCTAATTTATCTCTTTTAATGTGGCCGACCATTAGAGATTAATTGGGGAAATTTTATTTTATTTTTCTCAATTAAATCATGTCAAGGGAATTAAAGAAATTTTATTGTAATTAAATTTCCTAATTTGCCTAAGCCAAGGAATATAAAAGAAGGGGTGAGGGTGCCTTCATGAGATACAACCTCTATTATTTCTCTCCCTCTTTTATTCCTTGGAGTGGCTGGCCATCCTCTTCCTATCTCCCTCTTTGTGGTGGCTGAAACTCTCAAAGGCTTGGAGCTCTTGTGGCGGCCGGATACTACTTGGAGAAGAAGAAGAAGAAGAAGGAGAGAAAGCTAGCATCTCTTGGAGCTTGGTTGGTGTTTTGTTCTTCATCCTTGGTTAAGCTTTTTGTGGCCAAACCTAGCTAGGAGGAGAAGAAGGTGGTTGGTGGTTTCTCATCTCGGAAGATCGTTGCCCACACAACGTCCGAGGTTAGAAGAGGAATACGGTAGAAGATCAAGAGGTCTTTCTAAAAGGTATAACTAGTAATTTTTCTTTCCGCATCATACTAGTTATTTTTGGAAATAATACCAAATACAAGAGGCTTATGATTCTATTATTTCGAATATGTTTTTCGATGTTGTGTTCTTTTGTTTTATTTTTCCTTGTGATTTGATTGTTCTTTTTGGTTAACCTAAAGTTATTTTAGGAAATTAAATATTAGCTTTCCATAAGAGGTTTTGTCTAGTCGGTGGTGGTTGCTCCCATATCCAAGAAGGTCATGTGCCTCGCCACGTCAGTACTGGGAACCGATTATGGAAATTAATATTTAATGGAATTAATAACTTAAGGTGATTTGGGTCGAACGTGTTAAGTTCCGCAGGAGATCCAAGTCAAAACCTAAAAGAACAAATAGATTAAGTTTTGGATCAAACGTGTTAAGTTCCGCAGGCGATCCAAAATTTAATTTAAAAGAACACATGGTAGCTAGGAAAAGATTCAGACCTTTGTACAAAATTTTTGTACAGTGGAACCTCTAGGCTTTCCGAGTAGCAACCAATAATTGGTATCAGAGCTAGGGTATTGCCTCTGTGTATTTGGTATTAGTTTAATTATGCACATGTCATACATAATTTAGGCAGGTTAATAGTAGGATGTGTTAACTTTGTGGATGCAGGATCCAACTATTATGACTTTTAGTTATTATGTGTGTGATTGGACCCTTGGACATGTCAAGGGCATTTATCTGTGTGTGCATGATTGTATTAAAATACAGCAGGAGCTGTATTTAGTTTTATTAGGATTTTATTTTTGATCTAGATACATGTACATTCCTTTTATGGAATATAGGATCAAAAATGTAAAATTCTATTTATGTCGCGGATCGAATCTTGCAAAGCGTGGAACCTTCTAAGGACCAGAGGCGCAGCGGAACTAGGAGCAAGATGGATGCGACAACTAGACCCGGTGGCGTTGGCCAAATATGGCAGCAGCTTGGGATGACAACACACGGAGGACAACTAGAGATAAAAGCCATAATAGTTGAAAATTAGATTTTCTATTTATTGTTTTTATATTGTGCTGTGTGTGCATGTTAGTTTACAAGTTTAGTAGGCTAGCATAGTTAAAATTCCTCATTTATAAATAACTAAGTGGGAGAGGGATTTTTAAGTAAATCCCATGGTCTCCATTACTGGTTTGTAAGTGATACAAACAAGCTTGTGCGTTGGCTTTGAGTGCCTTCCTCCATAACGGATGAGCTTGTTTGTGGATCACTAGAACAGACTTCCATTTTTGGATGACTATAGGAAGTTAATTAAGAGTGTGTGATCTTCCCCAACGGAAAGGGTATAATCTTATTAATGGACTTAGTGTCAAGTAATGGTATACACTTAGACGCATCTAATAGTATCCTCCCCATCGGAGTCACTGCTATTATTTGTGTGACCAAATGATACAACTATTAATTTTATTTGTCAAAAAGTTAGGTTGACAAGATAATAAAATTAATGGGTTAAAACCCTCCTTTTACAAATGTTGAATTTGTATACGTCCACACTAACGTGGCATACAAAATTCACGGTGTTATGAGGTGTTGGTTAATTTAAAATAGTATTGTTTGAGGAATCAATATTATTCTAAATTTAGAGTTCTGACCAAAAGTTATTTGTGATTCTTAGGATGACTTTCAACCCACTGTCCATCATACTTCAACAAAATAGACTTACTGGACCTAATTACATAGATTGGAAAAGAAACCTGGACATTGGTCTTACTGCTGAAAGCTATAAATTTGTACTGACTGAAGCACCTACTGGTGAATCTACCCAAGAGGAGATTGAATATCATAGGAAATGGGTAAAAGCGTATGAGATGGCGCAGTGTTACATTTTGGCTTCAATGTCAAATGTATTGCAACATCAAGATTTACCAACTACCAACATCCTATGATATTATGAACAATCTCAAGGAACTCTTTGGTCATCGGGATAGGGCTTCTAGGCAAGAAGCCATGAGAAAGATAATGACAGCCACCATGCAAGAGGGTACTCGTAAGGGATCATATCCTAAAGATGATGGCTTATCCGAACGAGATCGATCCTTGGAGGAGAAATTGATGGGAAACCCGGATCGATATGATCCTCCAAACGCTACCTAGAAGTTTTGAGCGGTTCGCACGAACTATAATATGAATAAGAGGATTTATTCATTAGGGAAACCACTGACAGAAATGCAGCAGAAGGATTATTTCATCACAATTCTCAAATTTACTATGCTGAAAATGGTTCTACTTCTAAACCGAGAGGAAAGAAGAAGAAGAAACAAGCTGGCTCAGTAAAGAAAGTGAATAAATCTCATAGTACAGGATTTAAAGCTGGAGTGAAGAAGCCGAAGGGCAAGTGCTTCATCTGCAAGCAGTCAGGGCATTGGCTCGTAGGAATCAGAACAACAAAGGTATATCTCATGCTCTAGTTGTTGAAACATGTTTAGCGGTGTTATCTACCAGCACCTGGTGTGTAGATACGGGAGCCACTGATTATGTTTGCAATTCCCTGCAGGGGTTCCCGGAAACCCGACGACTAACTGAAGGAGAGATTACCGTCTACATGGGCAATGCTACTAAGGTGGCGGCTATTGCAGTGGGAGACGTCTACTTATCTTTTAGTAGAAATAGAAATTTGGTTTTAAAAAATTGTCTTTATGTACCCAGTTTTAGAAAGAATTTAATTTCAGTTTCTAAACTGTTCTTAGATGGATATTCAGTTTCTTTCAGTAACGATGTAGTTATTAAAAGAAATAAAGTGATTATCTGTTCTGGTGCATTAGTTGGCAATTTGTATACTTTAAATCCAATTTCTTCCACAAAGCAAAACATGGAAATTTATAACTCATCTTCTAACTCTAATAAGAGAAAAGAACCTTCGGAAATGAACCAAGCATATCTTTGGCATCTAAGGCTTGGTCATATTAACTTAAGTAGGATTCAGAGGCTTATAGTCGATGGACTTTTGAGTTCATTAGAGTTGGAAAATTTTCCAACTTGTGAATCTTGCTTAGAAGGTAAAATGACCAAGAGACCGTTCAAGGCCAAGGAGTATAGAGCCAAAGAAGTGTTAGAATTGGTTCATTCTGATTTGTGTGGTCCTATGTCTGTCCAGGCAAGAGGTGGTTTTGAATATTTTGTCTCTTTTATAGACGATTATTCAAGATTCGGATACATTTACCTAATGCGCCGCAAGTCCGAGTGCTTTGATAAGTTCAAAGAATACAAGGCTGATGTGGATAAACGACTAGGTAAAAGTATCAAGACACTACGATCTGATCGTGGTGGCGAATACCTCTTAAGAGAGTTTAGGAATTACTTTTCAGAGGCTGGGATTCAATCCCAATTGTTTGCACCTGGAACACCCCAACAGAATGGTGTAGCAGAACGAATGAACATGACTCTTATGGAGATGGTTATATCGATGATGAGTTATTCAGAATTACCAAATTCGTTTTGGGGATATGCTCTGGAAACAGCAGTATACGTTCTGAACTTAGTACCTTCTAAATCAGTTTCTTCTACTCCCATAGAATTGTGGAATGGGCGAAAACCCAGTCTAAGACATATTCGGATTTGGGGTAGTCCATCTGAAACCAGATGCTGATAAGTTAGAATCCCGTACAGAAGTTCGCGTGTTTGTAGGATATCCCAAAGGAACGAAAGGTGGTTTATTTTATAGTCCTAAAGACCAGAAGGTCATTGTTAGCACCAATGCCCAGTTTTTAGAAGAAGACTATATAATGGATCACAAGCCCAGTAGCAAAGTTATTTTAGAAGAACTTAGAGAGGACACGTCTACTTCAGTACCAACACTACAAGATGAAGTACCACAAGAGACTGCAACACGTGTCACACATGATACACAACCACAGACAGTGCCTCGTCGTAGTGGGAGGGTTGTAAGGCAGCTTGAAAGATTCATGTTTTTGGGAGAGTCTTCGGACTTGATCCCGAGTAAACATGAACCTGATCCACGAACATATGACGAAGCACTCCAAGATATAGATGCAGCATCTTGGCAAAAGACAATGAATTCTGAAATAGAGTCTATGTACTCTAATAAGGTCTGGGAGCTTGTAGAACCACCTGATGGTGTAAAAGCCGTTGGATGCAAGTGGATCTACAAAAGGAAAAGAGGGACAAACGGGAAGGTAGAAACTTTCAAAGCTAGGCTTGTTGCGAAAGGGTATACTCAGAAAGAGGGAATCGATTATGAGGAAACCTTTTCATCGGTAGCCATGCTTAAGTCTATCCAGATACTCTTATCCATTGCTGCTCATATGGATTATGAGATTTGGCAAATGTCAAGACAGCTTTCCTTAATGGAAGTCTTGAAGAGAACATCCATATGAAACAACCAGAAGGGTTCATTGAAAAAGGCAAAGAGCATCTAGTGTGCAAGCTCAATCAGTCCATTTATGGACTGAAGCAAGCTTCAAGGTCTTGGAACATCCGGTTTAATGAAGTAATCCAGTCATATGGATTTATTCAGTGTCCGGATGAGTCTTGTGTATACAAGAAGTGTAACGAAAACGTGGTGGTATTTCTTGTACTATACGTAGATGATATTTTGTTAATTGACAACAATGTCAAGGTATTATCAGACGTAAGGGTATGGTTGTCCAAACAATTTGATATGAAGGACTTAGGAGAGTGTGCACACATTCTTGGGATCAAAGTGATAAGGGATCGCAAGAAAAGAATGTTGTGTCTGTCCCAAGCTTCATATATAGATACAATCCTTGCTCGTTTTAGTATGCAGGATTCCAAGAAAGGTTTCTTACCTTTTAGGCATGGAATAGCTCTATCTAAAGAGATGTCTCCAAAGACATCAAAGGAGATAGAAGACATGAAAGCGGTTTCTGCTCTAGGAAGCCTTATGTATGCAATGCTATGTACGAGACCGATATTTGTTTTGTGGGCATGGTCAGATATCGAGTAACCTCGACAAGGACATTGGATCATGGTAAAGCATATATTAAAGTACCGAGAAGGACTAGAGATTATATGCTAATTTACCAAGCAGACGATTTGCTCCCATGGGTTACAGGATTGATTTCAATCGATAGGGATAATAGTAAGTCTACATCAGGCTATGTGTTTACTTTAGGAGGTGGAGCCATTTCATGGAGGAGTGTTAAGTAGAAATGCGTATCGGACTCAACCATGGAAGCTGAGTATGTAGCAACCTCTGAGGCAGCTAAAGAAGCAGTATGGCTTAGGAACTTTCTAATGGACTTAGATGTGATTCCTGATTTGCCCAAAATCATCACAATTTATTGTGATAATAGCGGTGCAGTTACAAACTCGAAGGAACCACGAGCTCATAAGGCAAGTAAACATATAGAGCGCAAGTACCACCTGATACGAGATATCGTGAAGCGAGGAGAAGTTGTCATCGCCAAGATTGCATCAGCGGATAACCTGGCAGATCCTTTCACTAAGGCCCTTCCGGCGAAAGCTTTCGATCGGCATGTGGAGGGAATGGGAATCAGATGTATGGTAGAAGATATGGCAGCTTAGTCATTAGTATAAGTGGGAGATTGTTGGAGTGTATACTGAAAGCCTAAACTTTGTAAACATTCATTATGAATAAAGAATCACATTTGGTCAAATTGTCTACATTTAGTTGTAGTTGTTCAGTTAATTTATATTGTAGATAACATAGTATGTGGTGTCACATGCAGAAGATAATGTTATCAGTACCTTATAAATTATAAATAGTAGCTCACGACCAAAATGGAAAGGAACAAACCATTAGAAGGTCGTAGTGTAATTAGGTATTAGTTTATCTTGACTATATAATTACACTAATACACTCAGAGTGTATTGAGTAGGACCATCAGAGGTCGTTTCTTTTATACTGACTTTATAAAGGAACAAAGACCTCGGTTATTATGGAAGTGTGTGCTCTTAATCCTAATATAATAACAAGCACATATATTTGATATTTATTTCTTTAATTTATCAATGGGTGAGATTTAGTTCGATGAATCAATAAGCCCGATAAATTGGGAAATGATATCACTTATAGTGTGTGTTGTTGATTATAGAAGGAAACTGTGTCCTAGAGATACTAGGCTGATAATGTCCCCAAGAGGAGCTCATAAGGATTGTCATGTTAAACCCTGCAGGTGGACTTAGTCCGACATGACGATAAGGTTGAGTGGTACTACTCTTGAACTTAGACATTAATTAAATGAGTTGTCAGTAACTCACTTAATTAGTGGACATTCGATATCTTAAACACAGGGAGACTAACACACTCATAATAAGAATGAGCCTAAAAATATAATTTGGGATTGGTGCGGTAGTTCAATAATAGTTCTCTAGTGGAATGAATTATTATTGATAAAATTAAGTTGTGTGTTCGGGGCGAACACGGGATGCTTAATTTTATCGGGAGACCAAAATCAATTCCTCCTCTCGGTCCCTATCGTAGCCTCTTATTTATAGAGTACTATATCCACCTATACCCACCTTCTATACCCACCAATAGGGGGCCGGCCAATCTAGCTTGGGAACCAAGCTAGGGCCGGCCTAGGTATAAATTGGGGTGGCCGGCCCTAGCTTGAACCTAAGCTAGTGGGGGCCGGCCAAATTAAATTAAAAAGAATTTTAATTTTAATTTTTATTATGTGGAAGAAATAATTTATTAAAGAGAATTAAAATTAAAATATCTCTCTTGTAAAAGATCTATAAAAGATTAAAGAAAGAGATTAGATCTCTTTCCTTATTTGTAGATTGGTGAGATATTTTATTTTCTCTTTAAAATTATCCACATGTTGATAAAATTAAAATTATAGAAATTTCTTTTTATCAACCATGAAGAGATTTTTAAAGAGAAATTTTAATTTTTAAAATTTTCAGAAACAAATTAGGAAGTTTTAATTGTTGATTAAAACTTGTCTAATTTATCTCTTTTAATGTGGCCGACCATTAGAGATTAATTGGGGAAATTTTATTTTATTTTTCTCAATTAAATCATGTCAAGGGAATTAAGGAAATTTTATTGTAATTAAATTTCTTAATTTGCCTAGGCCAAGGAATATAAAAGAAGGGGTGAGGATGCCTTCATGAGATACAACCTCTATTATTTCTCTCCCTCTTTTATTCCTTGGAGTGGCCGGCCATCCTCTTCCTCTCTCCCTCTTTGTGGTGGCCGAAACTCTCAAAGGCTTGGAGCTCTTGTGGCGGCCGGATACTACTTGGAGAAGAAGAAGAAGAAGAAGGAGAGAAAGCTAGCATCTCTTGGAGCTTGGTTGGTGTTTTGTTCTTCATCCTTGGTTAAGCTTTTTGTGGCCGAACCTAGCTAGGAGGAGAAGAAGGTGGTTGGTGGTTTCTCATCTTGGAAGATTGTTTCCCACACAACGTCCGAGGTTAGAAGAGGAATACGGTAGAAGATCAAGAGGTCTTTCTAAAAGGTATAACTAGTAATTTTTCTTTCCGCATCATACTAGTTATTTTTGAAAATAATACAAAATACAAGAGGCTTACGATTCTATTATTTCGAATATGTTTTTCGATGTTGTGTTCTTTTGTTTTATTTTTCCTTGTGATTTGATTGTTCTTTTCGGTTAACCTAAAGTTATTTTAGGAAATTAAATATTAGCTTTCCATAAGAGGTTTTGTCTAGTCGGTGGTGGTTGCTCCCATATCCAAGAAGGCCATGTGCCTCGCCACGTCAGTACTGGGAACCGATTATGGAAATTAATATTTAACGGAATTAATAACTTAAGGTGATTTGGGTCGAACGTGTTAAGTTCCACAGGAGATCCAAGTCAAAACCTAAAAGAACAAATAGATTAAGTTTTGGATCAAACGTGTTAAGTTCCGCAGGCGATCCAAAATTTAATTTAAAAGAACACATGGTAGCTAGGAAAAGGTTCAGACCTTTGTACAAAATTTTTGTACAGTGGAACCTCTTGGCTTTCCGAGTAGCAACCAACAATCTTAACTGTGAGTTGAATTTAATTCGAGTATTTAGATTCAGCTAATTCCCTGTAAATCTCCAGCTACAGATTGTTTTTGTCCAACATCTTTATCATGATTAATCAAGTGCATTACTCAATCAAAGGCAACTGATCACTTCACTTATAGCCTTTCAAAGTGGCTTCTCCACCTTCAGAGATGATCTTACTTGACTTTGAGGTGGAGATCCTGTAGAGAATAGGGTTAATCTTTCTTATTGGTTGATTCCTTAACATTGAGAATATCTTTGGTCAACTCCTTAGCTACCTGATGTGTCCTTTTGCTGGATTCTGATGCAATCTAGGCATTTTAATGCTGACATTTGATCCTCAATTAGTTTAAGCAAGCAAAATAGTTTCGTTTGGCCTTTTAACTATGAATCACTACATAAACTAGATCAAATACATATTAGAATAAAGCTAAAGCTAAACATTCAGTTATTCTTTACATAAATAGGCATAAACTTGAAACATATGTATATATATATATGAGCTATGATATTCATCTAGAATTTTCATCTAGAAAATTCATCTAGATAGACACATAAAAGATGGGACCCATCATTTCACTTTTTGTGGGCCCATCATTTATGTGTCTATCTAGATGACTTTTCTAGATGAAAATTCTAGATGAATATCATTTCTCTATATATATATACACGATTCCGGCCCTAATCCAGCCCCAACCGCGGCCCGAACCCCCTGGGTTCACCTTCCCCTTCGATTATAGAAAAATAATCATGCGGATCGGTGGGGTGGAAAGATGCATGTAGGATCACCTTCCAACCCTATGTCAAAGTCATGCTCTTGGAGATAAACATAATCATGAGAATTCGTGGTTCTCCGTTCCCTTGTGGATCGCCTTAAAGGCACTTGTGTTTGAAGTAGTTAAGGTATTTGCTCATCAACATGAGGCAATACTTCAATTTCAGTGGCAGACTCCTCCAATATTGGAGATATCATGGAAATATCTTGGTTCACTACTCTCACTAGATGTGTGATACTCATAATGTGCGGTATAATAACTATACCACTACTGATTGCACTAGTAGTGACCACATGAGGATTGCCAATGAATTCCTCAAAAAATATTTCCCTTACCTTATCACTCCCATTGTCCTCAGTGAACTTGACATTTAACGTTTTGAAGAAGGATCTATTAGAGGGATCATAAAATTTATACCCTCTTGACTTCTCAGAATAACCTATAAAATTGCAGCTAACTATTCTTGAGTTCATTTTCCTTCCATTAGGCCTGGAAGGCCTAGCTTCATCTAGACAATCCCAAGCATATAAATGCCTAATGCTAGGCTTTCTATCTGTCCTCAATTCGAATGGGGTTTTAGTTACTGTCTTACTAGGTTCTCTATTGAGTAGGTAAACTACAGTCTTGAGTGCTTCACCCCACAAAGACTCTGGTAAAGAAGTGAAAGTCATCATACTTCTTACCATGTCTTTTAGGATTCGATTGTGATGCTTAGCTACACCATTCTGACTGGGTGTACCAGATATGGTATATTGAGGCACAATCCCACACTCAGTAAGATAGTTCGCAAAAGGTCCTGGATGTTATTTACCTGATCTATCATATTGATCGTAATATTCACCTCCATGGTCAGATTAGACAACTTTAATTTTCTTACCTAATTGAAGTTCAACTTCGGCTTTGAAAATTTTGAACATGTCCAAAGATTATGATTTCTCATCAATAAGGTACAGATAGCCAAATCTGGGATAGTCGTCTATGAAGCTAATAAAATATGTGTGTCCATTCCAAGATGTCTTAGGGAATGGTCTACAAATATTTGTATGTGTTAGCTCCAAAACGTCACTACAACGGTTAGCCCCTTTATTCCTTTTATTAGTGGTCTTTCCCTTAACACACTCTATGCAGATATCAAAGTCTGACATGTCAAGGGAATCAAGAATTTCATGTGACATTAACCTTTTTAGGTGTTGTTTGGATATATGTCCTAAACGCCTATGCCACAACATGAAAGAATTCTCGTTAGTCAATTTACGTTTCATACCTATACTATGTACACTACAACAAAAACTGCAAACGACAACACCCCTACGACAACGGTTTTAAGAGAAAGCGTTGCGTATTTGCTCAAAGACAACGGTTTTTTCCAAAACCGTTGTCTTTGAACTCTCCATTAAATATAAAAGACAACGGTTTTAGCAAAACTGTTGTCATTGAGTAAAACGACAACACTTTTTACAGCGGTTTTATAAACCGTTGTCTTTATCCGCGTTTTTAGCGGCTACGACAACAGTTTTGAAAAAACTGTTGTAATTGAATTTGGTCATTTCCCCCCTTCGCTGTTTTCCTTTCCCTCGCTGTTTTCTTTTCGGCGCCGTGTTTTCTCATTCCCAAACCTAAGTCATTTATCTTTCCCTCTCCTCATACGACGTTGTGCTCCTTCTCGTTTCCTGGTGAGTGGCGGCGTTCTCCAATGGGCTGCCGAAGATCCAGACACACGGGAGGGAGAAACCGGAGAACGGGATCTGCCACGACTATAGCGCGCCGCCGGTGAAGGCGAAGACCATCGATGAACTGCACTCCCTGCAGAAGAAGAGGTCGGCACAGACCATCCCCATCAAGGACGGCGCGCAGCAGGGCAATGCTGCCTTCGCCACCATCTCAGAGGAGGAGCGCAAGAAGCTCCAGCTCCAATCCATCAGGTCAATATTTAATCTCCAAACAAACATCTCTTTCTCAATAATAAAAAAAGGGGGAAACATCCAGATTCCTTGCCGTATACTGGTGGGCTACTGCCGGATCGATTTTTCTAAACCTAAATGGAAACAATTCTTGAGAACAAGAAGGTGGAATCCAATCTTTCTCCCACGTTTCTTGTAATGAAATCGTGCTATGCGCAGTGATTCATTGGTGTCGCTGACGAGGGAGACAAGGCCGAAGGTGGTGAGGGGCGATCCGGCTAGGAAGGAGGAGGCGACCAAGGTCGCCGCCGAGCACCACCACTACTTGATGCCGACCATCAGCGTCAGCAACAACACCCTCAAGTTTACCCATGTCCTATACAACCTCTCCCCGCCCGGTATCTGCTCTCATCTCCTCTTCATCACTCAAATCATCACATTTCATTCTCATTGAAAGAATCACGAATTCCTTGTAGAACTCTACGAGCAAGCCATAAAACATGAACATGGATCATTCATAACATCGACTGGAGCCTTGGTTACCTTGTCTGGCACGAAGACTGGCCGTTCGCCGAGGGACAAGCACGTCGTCAAGGATGAAACCACTGCCAATGAGCTTTGGTGGGGAAAGTAAGTCCACACAACTAATTCATGATCCTTCCATTGATGGTTCCTTCTCAAAATGTATGTGCACTATTCATGCAAAGGCTCACCGAACATAGAGATGGATGAGCACACCTTCCTGGTGAACAGAGAGAGGGTTGTCGATTACCTCAACTCTTTGGATAAGGTACACATGCACATCAAGTGTTTGATGTAATTCCTCATAGATCCTAATATGCCATTTGAATGATACAAGGTATTTGTGAATGACCAATTCCTCAACTGGGATCCCGAGCATCGAATCAAAATTCAAATTGTCTCTACAAGAGCCTATCATTCCCTGTTCATGCACAACATGTAAGTGAAAAATACTACTAATAAGAATGCTAAAGATGCTCTTCAATTCTACAGTTCGACAGTTATCCAGATAAGTCATCTTTGCGTTGGTTCTGTTGATCTCTAGTAGTGAATCATAGTTGTGTTAGTAGTAGGCTGGATCATACATATGCATATATTAGTGTTAGTGAGCTAACTAGCTCCTCTTTCTCTCCTTAATGCCAAGGGAAAACATGTAAACTAGAAGAAGAAAAACTCTATTTTGCATGAAATAATTGGAAGGATCGCAGGTGCATTCGTCCTACGCCTGAAGAACTGGAGGATTTCAGTACTCCGGACTTCACAATTTACAATGCTGGCCAGTTTCCATGTAATCGATACACACACTACTTGACTACCTCCACCAGCATTGATCTTAATCTTGATAGGAAAAAAATGGTCATCCTTGGCACACAGTATGCCGGGGAGATGAAGAAGGGTTTGTTCGGTGTGATGCACTATCTAATGCCTAAAAAAACATTCTCTCCCTGCACTCTAGCAACAATATGGACAAAGATGGTGATGTTGCCCTCTTCTTTGGACTATCAGGTAAGTGAAATAATATTTGGATTTAAATTGACTTCAATATAAAGCCAGTGACCAACAGACTAGATCAGTTAATCTATCAATAAAAATACGCATGCATCATCTTTGGATTTCTAAATATCCACAGTTTACAAGGTACAACAAACTTTGGTCAATGAAATATTACAACTGTCACTAATATTTCTATTTGCAACAGACATTCAAATATTCAGCTGAGATGCCATTAGAAAATTGCATAGAATGAAGTGTAAAAAGATTGAGAAGAATTAGCATAAAAGAATACTACAGTAGCTATGAAGTTGAATGGTGAAGTGGCTCCATGCAACCATTAATGCTTTATTGACCAAGCTTCCTCCATATTGAGCCTTTGGGTGCTGCCAGACACTTGACTCTACCGAAGAGGAATCCTGTCTTCGGAGGGTTACCGTTTACAAGTGAGTTCTCATATATTTCTTTGCACTCTTGCACCACCTAGACAAATAAGCAAACACATCTTACCACCTTGAATCTTTATATATATTTAACATGTGAATCTTGGCAAATGATCCTGAAATCTTATTCTGGTATGGATCTTGTATTATATTTTCAAAGCTCTAGCTAGTAAAAACCGAATGCACGTTTAGGGACAGCATATTGTGACATATTTTGGATAACCAGCTATATATGGAGATATCAGGATTTTCATATCTAACAAAGTTAGACGGAACCAGCACTGATACTTTTCAATATTACAATTATGCTATGTAGATTGAACCCCCCTTCCTCTCCTATATATGCACTCACAAACATCCTCCTTCAATTATTTCACTTATGCTTTTGTGATGGGTCTATTTATTGCAGATCAATTTGCAGCTCCTGGAAACTTGTTACTTGCAAAATGGAAAAGCATATTGTGCCTACCAGATCTCAAAGGTAATGCAGTCTGGAAAATGGCACAGAAAATTGCATGAATATTTTGTTTCAAGATGTTAATGGATGTAATGTGCTTTGCATGGATTCTATTGATCTTGGATGATAGTTCACTTAAATAATGTTAGTTGCATGCAATGCTAATTATTTAATAAACTATGCTAAGCTAGGTATCACTGCTCCTAGTAGATTCCATGTACTGTTATTCTCTAATAAACACCTCTTTTTGTTTCCTTCATTTGGTTTGTTTTTGCCTTCTATGCACTACAGATTGGTTAATTACATTCTCCTTTTGGAATTCTGGAATTTGATAAGTTTTGTTAAATTTTCTCTTGCAGGTTGGGCAATTCGTGAGGCTTGAGTTTTTTTGATGCAAGAAGTGAGCTTTGTTAGGATGTAGCTTGCCTTGCTAATTTGTAAATTAAAAGCCATATGGAGAACAACAAATGGAAAACATGTGATTTAATGTATATGGAGAGTAATGGAAAACATGTGTATTTTGATGAGTAACAACTCATTTTATATATTTTTGTATATGTGGCTACAAGATGAATTATATATGGATGTTTATTTTGGATTTAATGTAGTAAATATTTAGTTTTGTATTGGTGGTTTGCTTAGTAAAATAAGATTGGTTGTTTGGTATTAATGAACATTAAAGACAATAGTTAAAAATGTTGTAAAAACTAGGTAAACCACAACGAATTTTTTTTTTAAAAAGTGATAAAAGACAACGGTTTTATCCGTTGTAAAATATATTAAAACTGTTGTAAAAAAAAACAAAATGTGTCAAATATTATCTACCACAACAGTTTATATCTGTTGTAAAAAATGTCTACAACAACGTTTTATTTCTATTGTTGAAATTATCTACCACAACGGTTTTAAAACGTTGTCGTATCCTTCGTAGCCAAATTTTGAGCATATAAACAACAACGGATAAAAACCGTTGTCAAATGTCTACAAAGACAACGGATTCAAAACCGTTGTCGTAGGGCAATACATTCTACAACACCCTCAGTTATAACGGTTTTTTGACCTACGACAACGGATAATATCCGTTGTCGTTTGCAGTTTTTGTTGTAGTGGTATTATCACATTGTCAACTGTAGGAGTAAAGGTGTTTAATTTATAAAGCTTATCAACTAACGAACTATTGCTAATCAAAATTGAATTAAAGAAAATACTAAACATTTCATTTTCAAATGAATAAGAATAACCTGATTTGTCCAAACAAGAAATTGAAATTAAGTTCTGTCTGAAAGACGATACAATAAATGTATTTTCTAAATTTAGAAAGACATCAGCTCCTAAATTAAGCCACAAAAAAAACACCTATGAACTCTACTTTAGCTTTCTTGCCATTTTCTGTATAGATGTATCTTTCACCATTAAGCAGATGACGACTCCTAAGACAACCTTACATAGTGACACTTATGTGAGTAGTAGCACCAGTATCTATCCACCAAGTGTCAGGGGGTGCCATAGCTAAATTAACTTCCAAACTAACAAAAATTTAAAAAACTCCCAGAATCTGATGTCTACTTTCCTTTTCCTTTATTGATCCTCTTTCATTTCTTGCTTGCACTTTGAGAACCAGATGCTAAGTGAGCAGTTTTAGATGTCTCAATCTTTAGTCTCCATTCATCTTGCACGCATTGAACAATGAACTCATTCATTATCCACTTTTCCTTTTGAGTATTGTATGATATCTTAAAAGAAGTGAACCTTAACCTCAGACATATCGAGTTTTAGTGCTTTCAGACTTGTCGCTATATCGGACATCTCCATAACATAAGAAGTGTGGTAGTCTCGACCTTTTCATTTTAGGTGAATCAATCTGCTAATTGGTTCAGGAAACTCCTAGCATCTCCTCCCTCTGTTATTGAGCCCTTTATCGGTGTCAGTATAGAAAGCTTCATGATACTCAAACACATGTGATTTGATTTCTCCCGCAGTTAAAATTTAGTCCTCTACTCTATAGTGCTAGCATTGGTTAGAGGTGCGAGACAATCATTCCTTAATGCATAGTCTAAGTCCATGCAGCCTAAGACTATGGTCACGTATTCTTTCCATTCCGCAAAATTCGAACCAGTTAGTGTTAGGTTGTTATTAATGCCGGCAGTTACAGATTGCACTGAAATTAAAGAGAAATTTATTTAAGCTCACGATTTAACTAAAACCAAGAACATATAAGTAATAAAAAATTATGCAAATAAAATAAAATTTAGACGCATATAAATGGGCTCTTTATGAGATACCAAGTACAACATAATGTGTTTGCCTTTGGGCTGACACATTATTTGTTAGCGATACCCTCTAATATAACTCAAATTTTAATTGGTCACGCAATGTGTCTTCCTTTAGGCCGACCCATTGTGCGCATAATGTGATACTTTATATGAGTTATATTTTGGTACATAGCTCACAACAACCTTAATCGGCCACATAATATGTCTTCCTTTGGGTCGACATATTTTGTGCACGATCTGAACAAAATAATATTTTGTTACATAGTTGTAAGCTACCCTATGTATATATCTGGCATAAAAGTAATCTTCCTTTGGGCCGATTACTTTTAGCATAGATATACGTCTACTAACATAAAATACACTAAACCTACCTAAAGTGCTTTCTTTTGGGCTAACACATTAGTTCAACTTAGTAGCACATTGTGTGAATAAATTCAAAAAAAATTTAGGAACTTAATTTGAACAGAAATTACTTAATCAGCCTTAGCAACATAAAATTAGGCTTATTAATCGATTGATACCTTATGATAATCGATCCATATGATCCAATCGATTATCCCAATCGATCCGAAAGCCTATTATATATGACTATATATATATAGAACTCTTTAAAATTTTGTGTGAGTTCTATAATTAAATAGTATTATTTAATACTATTTAATCCCTTAATTATTGTGTTTTAAAAAAATATTTAATGCATTTTTTTCTTTAGTATTTCAACATGAAACAGTTAATATTAATATATTTTTTTTATTCTTCGTCTATGGTTTCAACGTGAAAACAAAACGTTGAAACAATTAGGGTGTGTTTGGTTTGTACGTTTTTCATTTTCATTTTCTGAAAAATATGTATTTTTGAAAAATGATGTTTGGTTTGTATTTTCTATATATGTTTTTCTAAAAAACTAAATAGTATTTTCTAAAAAAATAGAAAATGTCTAAAAGTCATTTCCTATTTTCTAGAAAACGCGCGTTTTTCTGAAAATGAAAATAGAAAATGTACAAACTAAACACACCCTTATTGTTTTTAATATGAAAGACTGTTTCACGTTGAAACAATACTGTTTCATCGTGAAACATTAAACGATTAACAAACAAACAGAAAGTTAATCGAGAAACAAATAATTTCAATTGATTAAAAATAAATCTAATTGATTGATAATTGTCATAATCATGAGTTTAAGATTATTAATCGATTAAATTTCAATCATTTTTTATTCAAAATTTTAGGCTTGGTAATCGATTACTCGACCAAAGTAATCAATTGAACCATCACAATTTTACCTAAAATTAGGTTAAACAGTGATGGTTTTTCGTCATTCTTCGTATGATTTTTGACAATTAAAAATTTGTATTAACTAAGAAAAACTTGATCTAACATACAAACATCACATCAATGAAAAATTTAAATTTTATTGCCAATGAAAATGACGAAACAGAACTTCGCTCTGATACCAATTGATAGTTCATATAAAACCTAAGCCACATGGATTCTAAGAACCGTATAAGAATTCACATATAGGAAATACAGGACCATATGAGCATGGATCTTCGTTTCATCAATTAAACATGACATAAGAACAATAAATAACTAAACATAATAGACAAGGAACTTGATTGAAGAGCCATATCCTTGTCTTTAGTATCTTCGGCTTGATTTCTGTGGAAGAAGATGCAGCGGGCGCTGTAAAGCTTCTTGTTAATGAAAATAAGAAACTATGTTAGGATGATTCGATAAGCCCTTGGGGACCAACTCTATATATAGTGGACATCTATTATCAGCCCATAGATAATAATAGATGGGGTATTATAAGTATATATATATATATATATATATATATACTGAACATCTATTATCAACATATAGATGACAATAGATGGGAACTAAAGGTTCTACACATACAAGGTCTACATCCAACAACCGAACCCAATAAGCCTAAGTTAGATTGCTTTAAAGGATTCAGATCGTATTCACATATGCAACTTACAAATAAGTCCACCTAATAGGGATAATAATATCCAACACAAACACTATATAATAATAGTTCAATAGCCATTGTAAAATACCCAAAAAAAAGAGCGAATAACCATAAGGAAATTTTTAGGGATTTTTAGAAATTTGCTAGGAATTTATCGGAGCTAGTAGGATGTACTTTGCAGGAATGAATTTATAGGCTTGGAGAAAACCCGTTTGGAATATCCCCTAAGTGGGAGTTGATTATTTTAATTAACATATAGTTTCCTATATTAATATCCCTTGAGATTACCTTGCACTAACCTTTTCCCTTCTCCCATCTTCGCCGATTTCCCTCTTCCTCGCGCCCTCCTCCACCCAATCCTCTGCCTTCCTCTCTTGCGTCATCGCTAGACCAAACCACACCACGCCACCAGTCGCCACCGCCAGTTGTCGCCTTAGTACCGTGCCCTCTCCCTCGCATTTTCGCTTTGATGCTGTCACTTCACCCGACTGTGCTCAAGCTTCCGATCCACCGCCGGTCGAGTTCCTGTCTTCCCGATCTCTCTCCCCTCTTCCTGATCTCTGCATCGTTGATCGTCATCGTCAACTCAGCCACGCTGCCGCTCCTGATCCAGCGGTGGGAGAGTAGGCCATCACCCTATCCGTGGCAACAGGCGTTAGTCGACTCTTCTGGTGTGAGTCCAGCGCAGTGACGGCGCTGCCATTGTTGGCTGCGTTGATCTAGCTGCCGACCATGTGAGAGCCACCATTATTTTCTCTTTTTTTTTCTCTCTTGTGATTTCATTGCATCCTTGGGAGTCGTCTTCGCCCAATCTTCTAGTGTCAACATTACCCATCATCTACGTCGAGCCCGCACGACCTCCCCGCACGTTGATGCCACTGACGCAGGCCACCCATTCTACTATGGGTTGGATTAATAGAGGTAGGTGTTCTACCTTAGCTTTTGATTTGGGTATTAAGTCTTGATGTGGTGTTGACTTGAGGTCATTGTTTGGGGGCAGCAGCTTCACCTAATTCCATCCATCTTTGCGGGCAGTGAGTTTCTCCGATGGTGAATTAATAGTTGTGCATTCTGGTAAGTGAGTTATGGAGTTAACATTATGCTTAGCCTAATTTAACTTTTTGTGAAATGGTTATGTTGGATTGATGATTAATTTAACTTATTTGGTGTACTTATTGCCTAATTTAACTCATTCTGGTAAGTGAGTTATGGAGTTAACATTTTTCAAAAATCATTACGACTTAACATATTTTGAAAAATTACTGTGTTACTTAGTAAACATTTTAAAACTTAAGTTGACAAAGTCTTCTTAAAAGGTTTTGGTGCACAATCACTTTCAATTTTTTTTTAAAAAAAAATGTTCTGAAAACTTACCTTCAAACTTTGTGTTCTTTTAATTCGAATCAACCCCCTAGATACATAGGAAGTTTTACTTGTGGTTAATAAGAAGTCCTAAGAATGTATCAAGTTAAGGGGGAGCCCTGATTGAAAGACTAAAAGTAATCTTTAAAAATTACTATTGAAAATCTTTGAAATTAAGTTTGAAAAATTATTTTCATAATCTTTTACAAAATTACTCTTTGCTTTACAAATTTTTATGAAAACACTTTGAAAAATATTTTGAAAATACACTATCAAAAAGTAACTTAAACTTTCAAAAGTCACTTTTGTCACTTAGAAAACTCACTTTCAAAAAGTTTTTCGCACATTGTTGGTGCAAAACCTAATAGAAACTAACCCTTAAGTTCATATCCTTTTGATATGTGCCAAAGGGGGAGAGTGATATCTTAAGTTAGAACAATCTTAAGTTAAGTTCCTAACCTACTCTCAAACTTTTTCGAATCTTGAGAATTAACCCTTAAAAGACTCAAGCCTAACTTAAGAAAATTATCAAACATCAAAAAGGGGGGGGGGATTGTTGGTGCAATTGACTTCTAGAGTTTCGATGTTTGACAATATGACCAAGAGTTGACCCAAACAGGACTTGATGTTTGGGAGAGAGAAGTCTAGTCAGGACTAGATGACTAGCAAAGGTAAGTCCTAACCAAAGGTTAGGCAAAGTGGAAATCTCGGTGAGTGATGCCGAGCCCTAGTGAGTGAAGCTAGGTGGTGGAAGTTCCGGTGAGTGAATCTAAGCCCTAGTGAGTAAAGCTAGGTGGTGGAAGTCCCGGTGAGTGAAGTCGGACCCTAGTGAGTGAAGCTAGGTGAAGGAAGTCCTGGTGAGTGAATCCAGGCCCTAGTGAGTGAAGCTAGGTGGAGGAAGTCCTGGTGAGTGAAGTCAGGCAATGGAAGTCCTAGTGAGTGAAACTAGGTAACCCTATGTTATACTTGAATGCTGTTAATACTGTGCTAACTCAGTGTTGCAGGGAAGTCCAGCTAGGTCGACAGGCTAGCCGGATAGCTGGCACGAAGCCCAGATGGGTCGAAGGGCTGATCGGACGTCTGGTAGGTAAGTGAAGGTAAGTCACTGGAGGGGAGTGACTGTGAGGACGCGTTCCTGGGAAGGGAACTTAGGCGCCGATCTGACTTATAACCATTTCAGAACTCTAAGTCGAGATCTTGACTAGATTTCAGTCTCGGAGAGACGAAATCTAATTAATATTCTGCTTAATTTTAAATTGTGCTAATACTCTGTGTTGCAGGATATATCTTATATTTGCCTCCGGACTAACATTTTCTTGCAGGAAGGAATCTGCTGGAAAATAAGGGTTCGGGGGCCCAGAGGTCCGCCAGGAGGTGAACTTTTATCCACAACGTCATCTCGCCATGCGGAGCGCCCTGGTTGACTCGGCTACGTCATATTCAGGGCGTCCTGGAGGTTCCAGGCGCCCCGAACCTCCTATATAAGGAGCGTCAAGGCTGGAGTCAGAACAACTCACGATTCGCTCTCTTGTGCTCCTGCGACATTGCGAAGATATTCTGACAAAGTGTTGCTTCTTTAATTCCTTCTTTTTGTCAGTATTATTTCTTTTTATAGCATTTTTGTACTTCATTTGTACACAACTATTTCGAATTACTAGTAAATTGCCCATCGAAAGCACCCTTGCGTGCGGACCTTGGAGTAGGAGTCGACACAGGCTCCGAACCAAGTAAAACTACTTGTGTCGCTCTTTCATTCACTTTATTATTTTCTGCTGCGTATTCTCGATAATTTTTGAATCAATATTCACCCCCCTCTATCGAATGCTTACGATCCAACAATTAGTACCTGTCTGGTTGTTGTAACATATATTACATGTGATGGGTCAACCACTGATCATGGTCAACCTTAATAGATATCAAGGATTACAGTCTCAGGTGATTTTTTTTCATATCATACCACCAGTAGTTTTAGCCTCTGTTACCACTGGTTAGTTAGGAGATGGAGGCACATACTAGTCTATGCTATTATTAGCTGGGTAATGGATAGTATCTACATATTCATGTTGACTTAGCCCGTAGAATACTTTTTTAACTTAGTTAGTTTTGTCAGTAGATAATTAATTTACTCTTGTTAGATCGGTCAGTAGAAGACTGATTTACACTTGTTGACTTGGGTAGTCGTGGATCGATTTACCATAGTTGCTTTGTGGAGGATTAATGTATTCTTGTTGGATTAGTTAGTAGATGACCGATTTATTTTGTTGGTCCGATCAGTAGGGAACCGTCATACTCTATTTTTAGAGGTTCTAATCTTTGGGTTATTCGTGCTTAGTTAGATATCTTGAGCACATTTAAATACATGGCTTGTACCAACGTGGAAAAGACTGAATTAGCCATATACCATTGTCGGCTTGGTCAGTCTATAAAAGGATCGATGTATCCTATTCCATGGGGACTTTGACCATGGACTGTCTGTACCTAGTCAGATGACTTAAAAGGTACAATCAGCTGGGTGGCCCCCACTGATGTAAAAAAGTGTAGAGCTACCTGCTTAACACTTATGAGAATAATTGGGAGAGTACATTCAGATACATGATTTGTATTGGCATGAGAAAGTTGAAGATAGTTGCATAACCTTTACGTGATCAGGTACCACGTGAAGGAAGCATATGATGATACTAGAGATCCAGACATCACTTGGTGATTACTTTGAGGTGTTTGGAGAGAGAGTAATCCTCTATCTCTTTAGGTAGCATGATGGTTTATAAGACGATAATCAGTCGACTAGCCTAAGGTTGTTCCATGGGGGATCCTGACTCATGGACTGATCGGAGATGATTAGATATCCTCGATGTACCTTGGGATTAGTAGGGTTTTATACTCATATCTCATGGATTGATTGTATCTCTACTATTTGGAGTGTTATTGATTATCGATTCGAAAATCAAGAGATACCTTGAATTTCAGTTGTGATACACTTTTTGTAGGATGGTAAGATATTTCTACATCTCGCTAGTACCCCATGATGAGAGTGGGTCGCTAGAAGATAGGTGTGTGAGGACATGACTAGTTTGTTTCACTTTAAGATATATGATAATAAATTTTCCTCATTAGGTATAGTCTCTATAGTGGTACAACATAGACGTGCAATGTTGAACCATGGCGGGTATTTCTTTCTTTCTCTATTAGTTCTTTTGAACTTAGAGCATGGATATTACTAGATGATTAGGCTGCTTTACTTTGGATTGTCTATTGATTGTTGTATTCCTGCATGTTACTTATGTTTGATTTTTGAGGTATACCACTAACCCAAGAGAGTAGGTAGCATAGGGATTGTCTGGTTGATTGGGTTAATGTATTGATTATGCATATCTATGTTGTGTGTACACATGATTAGTATGTGTTGTAGGAGTCCTGTGGTAGATTGTCCATTTGCAAGTAGTGTTTGTATACATATCCAGTTATGGTTATTGTAGGTTCCTTGTAGATTATACCTATGTGGTTAGGTGTACGTGTCTGATTGTATTATTGGAGGTATCTTGTCAATTTAATCTGTGTTGTAGTATGTATACATCTGTTTGGTATATTATTGGAGGTATCTTGTCGATTTAAATTTGTGTGATGGTATGTGTGCATGTGTTTGGTGTACTATGGGAGGTATATTGTTGGTTATATCTACTCTATGTGTACACCCGTGTCTATTATGATTTGTTGGAAGTATTACGTTGATTATACTCTTGGAGTATGTGTATATATGTTAGGTGAGTATTGTTTGAGGTGTATTGTCGATTATACCTACGTCGATATATGCACACGGGTTCGGTATGTATTGTTGGAGGTATCATGTTGATTTATACCTATGTTATAAGTGTATTTTGGTGTGTACTAATTGGAGGATTATGCCGATCATACCGATGTAGTGTATGCACATGTGTCGGGTGTATTATTGGTAGTATCATGATGATTCTACCTAGGTTGAGTGTCTACATTATGTCATTGGTTGTATTACCCTGTCAACTAATTCTCCTACTGGTGAGTGGCCTGTTACGATGTTGAGGGAGTTGACAGAGGATTTGATATGCTTATTAGGTTGTTATACCCTTGGCTGCCCATAGTGATTTGTGGTAGAGTGATCACATGCAGTCTCTAGCTAGATAGTTAGATGTCTTGGTCATTTATGGATTGTTTGTGGTGGAGCGTAGCTCCCACATATTATAGATTGTTGTGGTGGAGCATTGTTCCCACATATTATGAATCGTTTGTGGTGGAGAGCTGCTCCCACATATTGAGGATTGCTTGTGGTAGAGCGTTGCTCCCACATATGTTGTTTTTCTTGTGATGGAGCGTTGCTCTCACATTTGATGATATATTCCTTGGTGTTTATTGTTGGGGATCTTATGGTTGAGGATGTCTAATGTACGGACATTATAAGTTCTTGGTTTTATCATTTAGGCTTATAGTGCACTAGATGTTATCATGGACTCGATGATTTGGGTATCCCCAGGATATTGGATCAGTATCCGTTATCTTTATTGACGACGTGGTGATCTATTCCCGATCTGACGTGTATCACATACACCATCTTCGCATAGTTCTAAGGATATTTCAACAGGAACATTTATATGTGAAATTCAGTAGTGCGTATTTTGATTATCTTCTGTGAGATGATTGAGACACATGGTCACCAGTAGGGGTATACCGTGGATCCACAGGAGATAGAGGTTGTTACCAGTTAGGAGTTGTCATAGTCTATACAGGAGACTTGAAACTTCCTTTGTTGAGCTAGCTATTACCGGAGGTTCGTTGAGGGTTTTCCTCGCATTGCTATTGATAGATCGGATGAGAGCGATAGAGGAGGGGGGGGGTGAATATCGCTTTCTTTAAAACTTATCTTTTTCTTTTAAATCAGAATCGTGCAACGGAAAGTAAAAAGAGAGACAGGTTCATTTACTTCGTTTGGAGCCTAGCTCGACTCCTACTCGAAGGCCCGCGGTCCTTAACCGCACCGATGGGCAATCACTATAACTCTTCTTTCTGAAATCCTTCGGAAAGAAGCATATCGTACAAATGAGTAAGATAGTAACACCCTACTATCTTACTAAATAATGAGTACAATGCAATATAAAATATTATACCGACAGAAGTAGAATATGAAGCGCAGTCGGTACTTCTGGAGTAGCTTGAAGATTTGTTGCAGACTTGTAGTACGATGATCTTGAGCTGAGTAGAACCTTTTTATCAATCAGAAAGCGTTATCCAGCCTCAGACTTTGAGCCTCCTTTTATAGGTGTATTGGACGTTCGGTCGACCGATCCTCCTATTCGGTCGACTGAACATGCTCCCATCCTTCCTGGCTGGAGTCTGCTCCCATCCTTCCTGGCTGGAGTCTGACGCTGGCTCGATATTCTGCATTAACTGGTCTTTAATGGTTTGGTCGACTGATCTAGGTTTTCGGTCGACCAAACAGGTTCCTTCCCTATTCGTCGTGATTTGCCAAGATCAACAGTTAATGCACCATTAATGCTAATTGGTTCGGTCGACCGATCAATGGGTTCGGTCGACCGATCAGTGTGCTTTCCTTCTGTTCTGATCATTACTGTCTGTGCTGAGTCATCAGGGTTCGATTAACCGATCCTTTGGTTCGGTCGACCGATCAAGCTTTGACCGGACTGTACTCTGTTTTGGTCTGAACTGATACCTGCTTTGAGCTGACCTGGTTCGGTCGATCGATCCTCCTGTTCGGTCGATCGATCCTCCTGTTCGGTCGATCGATCGGGTTGAACATGTAAAATAGTGTTAGACAATAATCCTGCAAAACAGAGATTATCACAGTAATATAAAATGCATGAGTAATAATATAAGACAGTAGAACTGTCTTGATCTCAACTTGGAAACCTACCCGATTTCTTCAGTTGGATCAACGACCTTAGGTTGTTCCCTTCAGGAACTCGACCTCACTGTCGCTCCTCCAGTTGCTTACCTCAACTTACCTACCAAACAAGGTCCTCCAGATTTGTTTGGACTTTTGCCTGCTCAGTGTCTGATCGCCTGATCCACTAAGACTTTTTCTACAATATTATATTAGCCAACAGCAATAATAATATATAAAACAGTAGTAAACCTAAACCTATATTTATTGAGATCCGCTGGTCCGGTCAACCGCGTGCGGTCGACCGAAAACCATCCGATCAACCTTGCTTGGAGTTCACTCCTCCAAGACTTCTCGTTACCTAGGGTTACCACCCCCTAGGATTTTCTCCACCTGGCTTCACTCACCAAGACTCAGTATTCGGCTACCCAGGGATCAGGTCTGAAGGACCATGTTTGGACTTTTACCTGCTCAGTGTCTGATCGCCTGATCCACTAAGACTTTTCCTGTAATATTATATTAGCCAACATCAATAATAATACAGAAAATAATAGTAAACCTAAACCTAGATTTACTGAGATCCGCTGGTCCGGCCGACCGCGCGTGGTCGACCGAAAACCATCCGATCAACCTTGCTTGGAGTTCTCACCTCCAAGACTTCTCAATACCTAAGGTTATCCCCCCTAGGATTTACTCCATCTGGCTTCACTCACCAGAACCTAAGGTTACCACCCCTTAGAATTTTCTCCACTTGGCTTCACTCACCAAGACTCAGTATTCGGCTACCCAGGGATCAATTCCTCCAGACTTATCCACCTGGCTTCCACGATATATCGAGATTTCCCTTACCTAGCCTAAAACTAGGACTCAGCATTCGGCTACCCAGGGATCAGGTCCTCCAGACTTATCCACCTGGCTTCCACGATCTACCGAGATTTCTCCCCTTGCCTAGTCTATAACTAGGACTTCCCTTGATCAAGCTCCATACTTAAGCATACTTAAACATATTTGTATGACATTAAAGCCTTGGAGGTCGATTGCACCAACAGCTATGCCACTGGCACACCTGACCAGGAAGGGCGTGAAATTCACGTGGCCAGAAGCCAGCGAGACCAGCTTCCTGGAACTGAATCAGAAATCAGTGTCAACACTAGTTCTGGTTTTGCCTCTGGAGAGGACAAGTTCGTACTCTATACCAACGCTTCTCTACAGGGTTTGGGCTCTGTTTTGTGCAACACGGCAAGGTAGTCTCCTATGCTTCTCGTCAGTTGAAGGAGCAAGAGAAGAACTACCCTGTACATAATCTAGGGTTAACCACCATTGTCTTTTCTTTAAAGATTTGGCTGCATCATATGTAGGGTATTACATTTGGGATTCTTACGGATCAAAAGAGTCTCAAATATCTTTTCACCCAGAAGGAACTCAATCTCCAACAAAGGAGATGGATGAAGTTCCTGAAGGATTATGATTGCACCATTAGCTACCACCCAGGGAAAGCTAATGTGGTTGCCAATGTGCTTAACCGGAAGTTCAGAGGGGCTTTAGCTCGCCATCGAGTTTTAGGCACAGACTTGATTTAGGGGTTCTCCGAATTGGGCCTTTGAGGAGTAGGGACAAACAGAGCAATGCATTCTTGTTACCATGGTTGCTCAGTTGGATTAGGATGACGATCTGAGAGACCCAGGTCGGTGATTAGTACTTACAGTTCATTGGTAGCCAGATAACTTCCAGGCAGCAGACCGAGTTCACCTGATATGACGAGGGTATTATTTATTTTCAAGGCAGATTATGCGTGCCTCAATCTTATCCGGTCATGGAGGAGTTACTTCAGGAGGCTCATCGCTCTTGATTTGCTATCCACCCAGGTGGAACCCGTATGTATCGGGATTTGAGGCGTTCCTATTGGTGGAATGGCAAGAAGAAAGACATCGCAGGGTTGGTAGAGCGATGTCGGGCTTGCCAACAGGTGAAGTTTAAGCACCAGTGACTTGCCGGACTACTTCAAAGGATTCCTATTCCAGAGTGGAATGGGAGCACATCACTATGGATTTTGTGGTAGGATTGCCTAGGACACGACGAGGCTATGACGCAATTTGGGTAATCGTTGACCGTTAACTAAATCCGCACACTGCTTAGCGATTTGGAAGACCGATTCTCTAGATCGATTGGCAGAGCTGTATGGTCAGGAGGTCATCAGATGACGTTTGAAGCATTGTATGGTAGATTTTGTCTTACACCCACCCTCTGGGAGGAGGTTGGGGAGGCCCAACTGCTAGGACCTCATAGAGCTCAACAGAGGCAGAGTTGGCCTGCACTATTAGACGGAGAATGTTAGAGGCGTAGGACCGCCAAAAGAGTTATGCTAATCGGAGACGGAGAACCCTGGAGTTCTCCACTGACGCCATGTAATTTAGAGAGTCTCACCCACGAAAGGGGCGAAGAGATTTGGTCTCCGAGGTAAGCTAGCTCCATGATACATTGGGCCTTTCCAGATCTGGGAGAGGATTGGAGCGGTAGCCTACCGTCTGGTGCTACCACCGTCTCTAGCAGGCGTTCACAATGTATTTCATGTGTCTATGCTGAGGAAATGTGTATCCAATTCAGCACATGTTCTGTCAGATGTATCAGTTCCCATTTAGCCTGACATTATCTACAAAGAGGTTCCAGTACGGATTCTGGACCACAGAGAGCGTTAGCTGTGGAACAAGACTATCTGGCCGGTCAAAGTCAGATGGCAGTATCATACTGACAAGGAGACTACCTGGGAGCTCGAGGATACGATTCGAGCTCGATACCCCCATTTGTTTACTTGAGGTTTGTGGATTAGGTTTCCGTTCAGCATTTATATTGTTTAGCTATTGTTAATACTTGCTGATGGTAAATAATGAAAATTTGAGGGACCAAATTTTTATTAGTGGGGGAGAATGTAAAATATAGAAAAAAGGACGAATAACCATAAGGGAATTTTTAGAAATTTTCTGGAGATTTATCGGAGCTAGTAGGATGTACTTTGTGGGGATGAATTTATAGGTTTAGAGAAAGCCCGTTTGGAATATCCCCTAAGTGGGAGTTGATTAATTTAATAAACATATAGTTTCCTATATTAATATCCCTTGAGATTATCTTGCCCTATCCTTTTCCCTTCTCCCATCTTCGCCGATTTCCCTCTTCCTTGTGTCCTCCTCCACCCAATCCTCCACCTTCCTCTCTTGCGCCATCGCCCGACCAAGCCACGCCACGCCACGAGTCGCCACCACCGGCTGTCGCCTCAGTACCGTGTCCTCTCCCTCGTGTTTTCGCTTCGATGTCGTCACTTCACCCGACTGTGCTCAAGCTTCCGATCCACCGCCGACCGAGTTCCTGTCTTCCCAATCGCTCTCCTCTCTTCTCGATCTCTTCATCGTTGATCGCCATCGTCGACTCAGCCACGCCACCGCTCCCTCTCCTGATCCAGCGGTGGGACAGTAGGCCATCGTCCTATCCATGGCAACAGGCGTTAGTCAGCTCTTCTGGTGTGAGTCCAGCACGATGCCGCCGCTGCCACCGTTGGCTACGTTGATCTAGTTGCCAACCATGTGAGAGCCACCATTGTTTTCTTTTTTTCTCTCTCTTGCGATTTCATCACATCCTTGGGAGTCGTCTTCGCCCAATCTCCAGTGTCGCCATTACCCATCATCGGCGTCGAGCCCTTGTGACTTCCCCGCACGTTGACGCCACTGACACTGGCCACCCATTCTACTGTCAGTTGGATTAATAGAGGTAGGTGTTCTACCTTAGCTATTGATTTGGGTATTAAGTCTTGATGTGGTGTTGACTTGAGGTCACTGTTTGGGGGCAGCAACTTCGCCTAATTCCAACCATCTTTGCAGGCAATGAGTTTCTCTGATGGTATATTCATAGTTGTGCATTCTGGTAGGTGAGTTATAGAGTTAACATTGTGCTTAGCCTAACTTAACTTATTGTGAAATGGTTATGTTGGATTGATGAATAAGATTTTATGGTTAGATTGAATTAATCAATAGGATAAGTGTGGGAATTATAGATGAGTTGATTCATGATGGCTATTTGGAGGATTATTAGATTTGTTGGGTTGTAAACTAGGGTTGGATCTAATTTATTGAGCTAATCGGGATTAAATGATGAATTAGGGTTTCTTGGTTTAATAGGTTTGGGGATTTTATTTGGCTATTTGCTGTATATGTAATTAGCAAAATACATTATGTGATCGCAGGATGTTGATTCGAGACGGGCGTCTCGACGTAGGCTTTCTGGATACGATCTTCTATTGAGGCGGGTATTTCTGACTTATCTCTTTGATATAGTCATTTTAGATATGCATAATAGTTTATAGCTAGTAGTAATTTTTATGTTTGCATTTGCTTTGGTATGTCACTATTTGGTTCCTGGTAGTATGTCTATATCTTTATCTGTTATACATTCATACTTATACCATCTTGATTGTTGTCATGTGTACTCCTGTTCTTAGAAATAGAGACATACATTGACCTACTATGTAGTAGACTAGTTATTTAACATGTCTGGTTTGTTTACCTGGTTTTTGTTACCTAGATCTTTGTGTGGATTTATTTCCTTTTGGTACATATTATATGGAGGTATATACTGTCAGTATCTACATGTTTAGTGTCATGCACCATCTTGCATGATTGCATGCTGTGCGATTGCCAGCTCCATTATTGTTGAGCAGCCGCTAGTTACATGGATCTGCACACACAACCACTCAAGGGTTAGTGGTATATCAGGCAGGGTGTGTTGTAGCAGGTTGCTCTGTCAAGGGCTCCGCTGGCCCGGTCATGGGTAGTGGTGATGCAGCGTGGTAGCAGGATAGGGATCCCTCCTTTGGACCGTCTCAAGGAGATGAGACCATTGAGCTCCCCCAGTTATGATTTGGGGTAGGAGGATAGGTGTACTCCGACAACATCCTGTGCACTCGGTCACTCAGGAGTAGTGATGGCAGAGTGCACAGTTGGCATAGCCCTACCCACTCGGTCTCACCATCGTGTGTGAGATGGCTGACTGCATCAGGGGTAACCATGTCATTTTTGCATCATATGCATTGGATTACATTTATTGTTTGTGTTTGTTGCACTTTGTTTCCTGCATTTTGGTGGTTGCATATGATTGACATGCATACATGTGACATTTTGTATCTGGTCTGACGACCCTTATGTTTCGGATATGAGGTCCTGGTGAGTACAGTTTTCTTCAGCCCTTTCCAGTCTACATTTCCTACTTTTGTTCAAGAAACTGTACCGCATGATTATTACTGTTAGTTATAACTTATTATTCCTGTCTATCTGGTATCCACTGAGTTGTTGAACTCACACCATTGATATATTGTTATTTCAGGTTTCAGGTAGATATTTGTGGAGTCGCTTAGAGTATCCTGTCTACCGGTCCTACATCACATCTGAAGACCTGATTTCTGGTTTCATTTGTACTTTATTTGGTTTATGTATTTGGTGTACTTAGCATTGTATATTCCGATTTTGTTTCTGGTTTGTTGTGATGTGGTGTCTTGTATCATTTTGTTGTGTTGTGTAAGCCTAGCCGGCTAGCAGTCTTTTTCTTGGTTTGTAATGGGTTTCTATCATTTTCCGTTGTGTTTTTAGTTTTTAGTACATCCGAGTGAGCTGTTTAATATATATATAACTGTGTGGTTGTGATATTTTGATCCAGCTGAGTGGGCTGAGTATATAACTACGTGGTTGTCTATATTTTTCAGCTGTGTGTGGCTGATGTATACTTGTGGTTGTATTAATGATTCAGATTGTCACGTGTACAGGGGAGATGCTGCCGGATTTTTCCTCTGGCTAGGAGTCCTCTGGGGCGTGACAACCATACTTGCAAGTCATTTCTGTCTTTGTGTTGTTGTTTTTGTTCTTTGATGGTGATCCTGTCTGAAATCTGTGAAGACGAGCACTGGCTTCGATGAATGACGATGACCTCCGATGAAGATGAACTCCCAAAGATCCGGAGAAACTCCTCAACGCTCTTATGCACAGTGAGACGAGCGAACAAAGTGTTAGTGACCTAAGACCGGGGTGGAGATTCCTGGCTAGGCCCTTCAACGCTCAAGTCAGTTCCTCTAAAAGGTGGTAGAAGAAGCAGAATAGTAACTGAAGTGAAATAGAGTTTAGACGCTAGAACTTGCGTACTTTGCCAACAGAGAGGATTCCCCTTTTTATACTACCTCACGTGACCTCCGTAGTCGTGAAGTGGTCCCCAGTTCGTTAGGGTTTGTTAGGAGATGAATTCATCTTCTATACTTCATGCAATAATCCTTTAAGAAATCTTTTCTGTATCCTAGATGTACCCGTTTTGTCGTTTATGACTTGTATTTATAATGGGGGCACGTTATTATGACTAAAGAAACTTCGAGAAGATATTTCCCGCTAAATATCCTGTTGGGCATGTCTTGACCGCTCATTCAAGTTGGCTGCATATGCTATTAAGAATGCCCTTGCTGAGTATGTCTCGGCCGATCGTATACCTTCTGCTTAATATGTCTCGGGCGGTCGTTCAAGCCAGCCGTATATTAGGAATACCTTCTGTTGAATATTTCTCGGCCGGTCGTTCAAGCTGGCCGTATATTAGGAATATCTTCTGTTGAATATGTCTCAACCGATCATTCAAGTCGGCCATAGACTAGGAATACCATTTGCTGAATGTCTTTATGCTCGGGTGGGATTTGCCTGGCTGAGCATATATGGGCATGTGGGAACTCGCTCGGCCTGCGACCGACCAGTAATATGATGAGGATCATATATAAGGCTAAACGCCTTTATGCTCGGATGGGCTTTGCCTGGTCGAGCATATATGAGCACGTGGGTGCTCGCTCGACCCGCAATCAGCTGATAATATGCTAGAAGTCATACATAAGGCTAAATGTCTTTATGCTCAGGCAGGCTTTTGCCCGACCGAACATATCTGAGCACGTGAGTGCTCGCTCGGCCTGTAGTCGATCAGTAATATGCTAGAAGTCATACATAAGGCTAAATGCCTTTATGCTCAGGCAGGCTTTGCACGACTGGGTATATATGAGCACGTGAATGCTCGCTCGGCCTACAGTCGACCGGTAATATGTTGAGAACCATGTATAAGGTTAAATGTCTTTATCCTTGGGTGGGCTTTGCCTGGCCGAGCATATACGAGCGCGTGGGTGCTCGCTCGGCCTACAGTCGACCGATAATATGCTAGAAGTCATACATAAGGCTAAATACCTTTATGCCCGGGCGGGCTTTGCCCGGCCGAGCATATGTGAGCATGTGAGTGTTGGCTTAGCTTGCAGTCAACCGGTTATATACCTTTCCTAGCTTTCTCAACCTAGACGCCTCCTTCACTTGACAGGCCGATCCATCATTGTAAAATACTATAACCCAATACTAAGGTTAAATGAACGAATAACCTTAACGGAATTTTCTGGATTTTTTAGAAATTTTCTAGAAATTTTTCGGAGGTCGTATTGTATAGGTTACGGGGATAAATATTAGGTCACGGGAAAGCATGTTTAAGCTACCCCATTTAATCCAAGAAAAGTTTGATTTTTCTTTTCTTCCCCCCACCCCCCGCACGCGCGCGGGCGTGCCCTAGCCATCTTCTCGCTGTTTCTTACTCTTCTTCCCTTCTCTTGCACCGTCTTCTTCTCCTCTTCATCTTCCCTAACTGGCGCCGATTCGTGCTTCCTCTCCCACGCGAACAGAAGCCGTAGCCAAGGAGAAGTAGGGCACTTCTTCTCTCGATCTCCACTATTCTCCTCGCCTCTGCCCGATTCCATTTCTTCCCCTCTTCGTCGCCATTCTTCTCTTGATTCGCTCACCTCACACTGACTGAGCCTCCCAGTTTCCCTTCCAATCTCCTCTTCGCGACCACTTTCCCTCTGCCCTAGCTCCCGATCCACTGCCGACGAGTGCTGGTTTTCCTGATCCGAGGTGCCACCTCTGCACAAGTTGGGTTTCAGCCAAAGGCAAAGATCCAAGCCTTAGTTTCTTCACCCATGCCCTAGACCTCACCACCAGGTCTCCTTCTTCACCACTAGTCAACGACAGAGAGGAAATAAGGGGTATCGAGTTAGGTAAGGCATAATTGGGTATTTGGATTTTTAATTGGGATCCTGTGCTGAACTTGTTAGCTGATAACTGTGGTACTCGTCACTATTTTTCCCACAGCAGATACTCCAAAATTTTAGCAGTAAGTTCTTCAGGATTGGAGCAGCGCTGAGGCATCGAAAATTGAGTAAGTTTTGTGTTAAGTTGTGATTGAACTAAATAATGAATTGGGTGAGTTTGGGTTTAATCTAATTAGTGTAAGTGTTTTCAGCCAATGAGTTTTTGTTCTGTAGATTTGGATTGATAGTTGTGTTAGCAAGAAATGTTCATGTAGGTATATATATTGAAATCAGATTATATAGTTAGATGATAGATTTATATTGGGTGAGGTTTGGTTGTTTTAAGTATAGATTTAAATCTAAATGGAATTAAAAATCTAATTTCTTAAACGGATTAGGAGTTTGGTTTAGTTATTTTTCTTACAATAAAACTTAGCTAAATTATACGATTTATTACAGGACATTGATTCGGGACGAGCACTTCGACATACCAATTGTCTATCTCGATCTACATTTGAGGCGGGTACCTTGACTTATCTCTTTTGATAATGTCATGTTGATATGCGTAGTAGGTTATAGCCTCTAGTAATAATTATGTTTATCTTTGCTTTGGTATGTCACTAAATGATACCTGTTGCATGCTTTTATCTATTTTGCATTTATGTTTTATACCCTCTTGTTTATTGCCATGATTATTTATGCTCATAGAGGTAGGGACATACCATGCCTTATGATACATCGGACTAAACATTTACCATATCTGACTTGTGTACCTAGATCTGTTTATTTGATCCATTTATTTTCGGTACATGTTTTATGGAGGTAGATATGGTCAGGATTTTCATGCTTAGTGTCATGCACCATTTCGCATGATTGCATGATGAGCGATTGTCGACTCCATTCACTACAACAAAAACCCTCATAGACATCGGTTTTCCACCGATGTCTATTACATTT
Source organism: Zingiber officinale (assembly GCF_018446385.1). Taxonomy (NCBI): domain Eukaryota; kingdom Viridiplantae; phylum Streptophyta; class Magnoliopsida; order Zingiberales; family Zingiberaceae; genus Zingiber; species Zingiber officinale. The sequence continues at coordinate 93,950,969 of NC_055993.1, forward strand.
TCGACCGATGTCTATAAAGGCGATGTAAAAAGTCTGCCATTTTAGACATCGGTTTAAAACCGGTATAAACCGGTGTAGTATCACTTAATGACACCGGTGTTCGAATCGGTTATTAACCGGTGTAGTATCACTTAACGACACCGTTTCATCGACGGTGTAAAATCGATATAATATTATATGTTAATAACACCAGTTTTGGCAGCGGTATACGACCGATGTAATATTAGTTAATAACGCCGATTTTGCAGCGGTGGAAAACCGATGTAATATCAATATTTTTTAACAGTACAAATTTAATTTCCGAAACAATAACAAAAAAAATACACAAATATTGACAAATTACACAAATATTCTTCATTCAACAGTATCCATCAAATACACAAATATTCACAAATTACATAAATATTCTTCTTACAACAGTATCCATAAAATACACAAACATTCTTTTTACATCAAAAGCTAATAGATATCAGAATCAAGGTAGAACATTCTTTTAACAACACATCAAGGTAGAACCGCACTTCAAATGTAATCACTCAAACCGCACTTCATCAATTTCAACTCTGGAGTACTTGAGATTTGTAAACTGTAAAAACACATAAATAATATATTAGTAAACCAAGACTAAAAATCATAGTTAAAAAAGAAGTAAGAGCACCAGGTAACAAGATGACTAATTGGAATGCTTAAAAAGAGAAACATTCATCAATTATCTCAACCACATCATATAGTGATAGATCTATCATTCCTGGGAACTGTTTATCACTAAGAGTACATGGAAATTCAATTCATTAGTAGTCGACCCAAATGACATAACTGTTTATCACTAAGAGTACATGAAAAGTAAATAAATTCCTCAGTAGTAATAAAGATGAGTAACATCAATTCATTTATATGATTTCCAATGATATAATAACATCAAAACAAATTTTTATTTCAAGGGGAAAATAGCTAAAATGCTAACTAGTCAACATGAATTTCAACCATATATAGATGCAACCATATATATAAGTAAATAAATAAAAGAAAAGAAAAAAAATACATCACATAAGAAAGTATCATGTTACTTACATTGATAACATGGGAAAATTCATGGCAAAAGATCAAAGCTCCAGATAACATGGGAAAATTATATCTCAGGATCCTTAATGTTTTGCATTCCTGCATAAGTTCAGTGAAGCAAAAGATCAAAGCTCCAGATAACAAAAATTCAAAGCATCATTCTACAGCAACCCTAGACACTGACTTCCAAATATACCTCCAGTTCCACTTCAAAATGGTCAACCACAGGGAATTACAAGAGCTACCTGACAATATCCAACACCACGAATCCAATGAATCTTCCACCAAGATCTTAAACACGCCTAAATCATCTCTCCTAAAAAAAATGAGGTGCATTTGGACTCACTGTAGCAGTTCGCCTCTCACTGAAGCATTTGGACTTCTGTAGTTCCTTGTAGCTAGAGTTCACCTTTAGCTGCATATTCTAGTATCAAGTAAACTCGAGTCTGTGATACAAAGGAGAATCTAGGTCAACTGAGGTGGCATAAATTTTTTCAATCTACATGAATGTGAAAAATATAGCAAAATTTTTTCAAGATGAGTAGAATATATAATAAAATAGAAATTTAAAAAAAAATCTTACCCAAAGAACAATCAAGAAGAGCATATAGTATGTCAAATAAACAAGTTCAGATATCCAAATATTATAGATAAAATGAAGCTTATCATACTAAGCAAATGACCAAAAAAAGGTAAAAATGCGACCCAAAGCAATCTACTCTATCTAATTAGCATGACAATATTATAACCTAAAACATATAACAACAAGTGTATGTCGTAGCATAAGTATGAAGCTTCATACATAGACTAATACTTGTCACACAGGATAAATAATTTGTGATAGAACAATTTGGTATTTTGGCTAGATCGCCTTTGTTGGAAAACATATTGTGTCATGGAAAAAAAAGTGAACCATAAACTTGTACGGCCAGATGATAAATCTCACCTCTTTTGTTTTTAGTTTTGGTGAATTGTTTAGCCTTTTCGATCTCAACATCAGACTTCTTAAGGAGAACTTTCTCCTTTTTCTCGAGCATTTCAAGTGTCTGAAACATATAGGGTGATGATTAGAAATGTATCATCCACCGATACTCTGACAACAACAAAAAAAACCCTAAACTTGTGGCCCAAAACATGTGTTCATGCTCTTCTGAATACTATTCACAGATTAAACCATTCTATTAGGCAAAGCAGAACTGTTTTCTTTTCATGAACAGGTTGAAGTTGGGCTTCCACATCATGTATCCAAACAAACATAAAAAAAGCTTCACAATCCACGAAGCCCAACCAATCAAGTTTTAGCTTACGATTCATAGTTAAGAAACGGGAAACAAGATGGGAAGATCGAAGTACCTCATATAATTTCTCGATAGTTGCCAAGGCGCTGGTTTGCTCTTTGGGCTTTCCTAAAAGCCTACTAAACATCCTCGGAGTTCCTGCTATTAAATCGAAGTTTAGAATCTCAAACCAAAATCACAACACTAGAACATGAGCTGAAAGATTTCTCTCATAGATCGATCAATTCGATTCATTGGTGATAATTGGTTAATGGGTTATTCAATTCTTGCTTAGATCATCTTTTTGAATTTGGTAATGATAGCACGAAGAGCTGCCTGTGCTTCCTCTTTTTGTGTATGGAGCTGTTGCCATGGCACATAACATGGACTCTGAGGAGTACTCTTCATCATCTCAGTTCTTTTTCTATCTCTATGATAAGAGAAATGTGAGCAAATCAATATTGTTCTTTATCATGTTTTAGTCAAAACCCCAACTTACAGATATGCTTCGGTTAGATTTCATCTTAGACAAAATAATTGAGACTTAAAACATTAACCACTTGACTATTTAGATGAACCAGGAAATGTGAAAGATTCATATGGAGTCAAGGCAACTTTGTTTGTCAGATGATAAGCATTGCAATATTTATCATAAATACATAATCAATATAGTCAATTTGTCGATAATATATCATGGTACTATAATACTTCATGGTCCTTTGTTGATGTTCCTGGGCAATTTAACATGTAATTACTATTCATATAGTTGGCATTATGGATGTTCTTCATTTTATCATTTTGGTTTGTGTGATTATTATCTATCGTTCATCTAACTTCAATTTCCAAGTGTTGGCATATCTATAGTTGGCATTATGGATGTTCTTAAAATCAATTTAACATTATGACAAATTGTTGAATTTTAAAATGCATATATACTAAATTTAACATTCATAAATAAAGAACTAAGTTACAAGTGAAATTCAAGTATAATAAGAAAGGTAACAAGGAAAGACCTTTAAAGCTTAAGCTTCCGATGTCTTAGACCAAAACCTCCACTCACTGCTTCCTTCTATTCCTGCAATTGAGGTTTTAAAGTGAGTTGCTGAAGAAGCATAGAAAACAAGCAAGTCTATGTGCTACTAAGTCTATGTGTAACTTTTATTGAAACTTAAGAATTTGGCTAGCTATTTATTCGTAGAAATAAGGATTGTTAGGGATCAAGCAAATTAACATGTGTTGGCTAGAATTTGACTAGAATAGTACATACATGTTGTTAGGGATCAAGCTAACACATGTACAATTAAAAAAATAGCTTAGTTACAGTGTTAGTACGGTAATGAAGTTGCAATTTTAGTACTTATGCCATTGTATTCAAATATGCGCTAGTAAACAGATTGACTGCAGATGGCAACCTGTATCTGAAGACATGTACAATAAAAAAAATGTTGTTAGGCTAGAATTTGGCTAGCAAATTTTTGGAATACAACTTGCATGTTAGGGGTCAGGCTAACAAATGTACAATAAAAAAAAATAGCTTAGTTGAAGCTCTAGTGTCAATCTCTCCCTATCTACAAATCTATTGTTTTGCAAGCCTGCCAAGGAGAGTCGGCCTGATTGAAAAAAAGGTGGATAGCCACCTTAGCAAGAGTTCTAGGACTTGCATTATGAAAATTGGAATTCATTAAGCATAAATCAAACCCTGCTAAAGCATCAAAATCATCATATATCTGCCTTACCATCAAAGCTTCCTCCTAGTGCATATCTTCCAGCTTGCACAGAATGCAGTGATGGAGGGTCTGAATATCCTATAGTGAACGTTTTAATCGTCTGAATGATAAAAAAAAAATCTCCAAATGTTCTTGCCATATCAGTAATTATCCAAGGACCTTATTAACAAAATTAACAGTACACAAGGATGCTTAGGCTGTTGGAGGCGGATCAAAATGTTCTCTCTAGGGTTCCAAATGTTCTTGCCTTTCTCTCTAGGGTTCAGATTGACAAAATCAAAAGTACACAAAACAAAAGGTATCAGGTAACAAAGAAATACCTATAAAACCTCAGATTGCTTAGGCGGCTGGAGGCGGTGGCGACAAGGATGCTTAGGTGGTTGGAGGCCGGCGGTTGGCGGCGCATGGAGGCGACGCAGACAAGGATGCATGAACGTTGGTGAGAGGAGCGGCGACAGCGAGAGCGGGTCAATTAGGGAGGAAAAAGGGTGAGGAGCAACGATAGAGATGATGAGCGTGGGTGAGAGGAGAGGCGACGACAAGAGCAAGTTAGGGAGGAGAAAGAATTGGTGCTCAGGAGGAACAACGACGACGAAAATTAGGGATTGCGCGAGAGAAAGAATCGGCGCTTAGGAGGAACAGTAGGGCTCCTGCCGCCGTGAGGCAACGTCAAAGGCGAAGACTTTACGGTGGAGGGTACCATCAGGGCTGAAGAGATAGGAGATCAAGCGCCCATCGGGGCTGAAGCTGATGGAAGAGGGAGCGACGTATCCCGGAAGAGGGTACTGGACGATCTCCTCCACGGGAAAGGGGAAAGAGTCTTCCTCGGAATCAGTAAGGGGCATCTTGGCTTCGTAGTGGCGCAGCTTCTTCGAAAAAGTCTCCTTCTCACCGTCCTCCGCGGTCGCCTTGTCCTGCATCAAGAATGGAAGATATGCAGGGGGAGAGGAAGGGTCGGAGAGGCCGCCGGAACAAGAAGGAGTCGCCGGGCGTCGAACCCTAGGAGTTCGGATGGCGATTAGATCGGGGAAACGAGGGGATCTAGTTCTCACTTCACTAATATAGTAATGGTGCTAGGCCCTCCTTGGAGCGGAGAAAGGACCAGTACTCCTTCACCTTATCCCGCAAGATCGATCCCATCTTAAGGTTCATTGTCCGCTTGCCTTTCACTTCCGCCGAGCCCATCACCCACACGAACCAGTAGACCGTGACAGCGTCGACGAACGCCGCCATCCACATCGCCGTCGAGAGATTCATAGCTCGTCTTTCAAATGGTAACTTCTAACAGGAGGATGCGGAGGATTAGGGTTTCGATTTATGGTGGGCGAGGAGAAGCCCAAAAGAAATTGCGCTAAGAAAGTCCGCCAGAATTTTAGTTCATAGACACCGGGTTTTAAAAACCGCGGTTAAAATTGATGTCTATTAATGAAAAAAAGACGCTCATAGACATCGGCAAAAAAAACCGATGTCTATGAGCAAAAATCTGCGCTCATAGACACCGGTTTTTGAAAAAATCGGTGTAAAATACTCAAAGACATCGATTTTTGCTTAAAACCGTTGTTGTTCCACCGATGTCTATGAGGGTTTTTCTTGTAGTGATTATTGTTCAGCACATCGCCAGTTACATGGATCTGCACACACAACCACTCATGGGTTAGTGATTTTTATTTAGTCAGGGTGTGTCGCATCAAGTTGCTCTGTTAGGCTCTGCTGGTCCGCTCATGGGTAGTGGTGATGCAGCGTGGTAGCCGGCATGGATCCCTCCTCTGCACTATCTCAGGGAGATGAGAGCATTGAGCTCCTCCACTTATGATTTGGGGGTAGGAGGATAGGTGTACTCCAGTAACATCATGTCCACTCGATCACTCATCAGGAGCAGTGATGGCAGAATGCACAGTTGTCATAGCTCTACCCACTCGGTCTCGTTATCGTGTGTGAGATGGCTGACTGGCGTCAAGGGTGACCATGTCATATTGCATCATATGCATGATTGCATTTATTGCTTGTGTTTGCTGCATATTTGGTGGATACATATGATTGACATGCATATAGGAGGCATGATATTTTCAGTCTGACGACCTTAATATTCTGATAGGAGGCCTTGGTGAGTATAGTTTTCTTCAGCCCTTTTCTTTTTTGCATTTCCAGCTTTTGTCCAGGAGACTGTACTCTATGATTATTACTATAAGTTATATTTATTATGCATGTTAACTTGGTATCCGCTGAGTGTTGGACTCACCCCATTGATTTATTACCATTTCAGGTTGATGCTGTCAGGTGGTTCCAGTCGCTAGTCCCCCACCACCTGTCGCGACAGGTTTTTAGTTTTGGATATTTGGTTTACTTGTTATGTATTTTCTATATACTTGTGATGTAGGATTGTACTCGAGGATTTTTATCGAGTTTTGGTCTGCTGCCATTGTTTTCCGCTGCGTTGGATTTCTGTTGTGGGTTTAGTTTTCCGTTGTTGTAGTGGAGTAGGGCTTAATTAAATATAAGCTGCGTGGTTGTGTCAGCCAGAGGCTGGTTAAATATAAACTGCGTGGATTGCTTGTTTACTTTTATTGTTATTATTCCGACCGTGTTGGACGAGGTTTGTGTGGTTCGGAGGGCTTGTAGTAAAGTTTTATATTGTCACCCGTACAGGGGAGATGCTGTCAAAATTTCTTCTGGCAGAGACTACCTAGGGCGTGACAATCATAACCCGTATCACTAACCTCCCCCCTCCTTCAAGTCTAGTCAAAGGGGGTATGGCCGACTGACTAGACCTTAGTCTACTTCTGTCCTTTTTCTGAACATTTCATACATACTACAGTGATCCCGTGACACTCCCAGCACATATCTTGTAACCAAGTTAAATAGAGGTGTGATCCTAACTCCTGCAATATCAACCTTTACTCTTTCTGGCTTCACTTTCCTCTAGAGATATTATTGAGAGTTATGGCTTCGGATCTTCCCCCTTGGGATCAACTATTGTTTGAGAAGGAGAAATCTTTGGCTGAGGCTATGCAAGTCTTAGATCTACATCATTCGCATCAAAGAGAGCTAGAGGTACGTCTACTAGCAGCTCAATCTCAAGTTCGGTCGGAAGTGGCTTTGACGGACAAAGCTTATTTGGATTTAAAGTAAAAGACTGAGTAGTTGGATGATCTGAAAGCTTAACATATCTCAAAAATAACCATTTTGACTAGGAAGGTTCATGTAGACAGTTTACTGATATCGCAACAATGACAAGAGTTGGACCATCAATAAGCTAAAGTAATTTTTTTACAAACTGAATTAGATCGGGCTAGATTAGAGCTGGCTTCTCTACCACAAACCCAAGAGGGTAGCTCACACAAACGTAAGAGGACATGACAAACATCTTTTCTTTGTCCAGGCTGTCATTCTACTACATGCCCATACTTGGGATGGGCAGAATAATCTGGTAGCTCTAAGAAGAAGGACAAGTTAAAAATTATTTATCTGTTGTATCTGTTTATGTAAGATTCATGAAAATTCAAGAGTTGAGCTTGTGTAATTATTTATGGTAATATAAAGTTATATATTTATGTCTAATTATGTTATTTTCTTGTTCAAGTGCCTTTAAATCTGGCCGGGCTTATACTCGCCCGAGTGTATACACCTATCTAAACACTTATATATTATATTCTAATTAAAGCCTACCACCATTGAGTTCACCTAGCGTTTTCCCTTTATTCGCCAAATTCATTATTATTATTTATTTATTTATTATTATATTTACCACGCTTTGAGATTCGCGTTATTTTTTAAAATGGTATCGTTGGTAATTGATCCTTCAATGGAAAGAGGATGTTCAAAGATATGGCAGTTTAGCATATGATTCGATCTATTTTGTCTATCATAAATTTCTCTTCCTAGGCGAGCGCCACGTAGCATTTTTTTTCTTTTTTCTAAGTAACCCTTAGTACATTTTTCATTTGTGTCTTATCACACATTCTTCTTGGCAAATCAATGGCTCTTCTCTGTCGAATCATTTTAATTCAACGGTGATCCTTATATTACCCTAAAACCCTAAGTATTTTATAACTCTTCGCTATTTATCTTCTTCCCCATTACTCTCTAGTGATTCTCTTTTCCAACTTCCTTCAACGACCCGCGCTCCTTTGTCCTCTTTGGTCTTCTTCTGTGACCTTTTCTCCTTAAGGACTCAGTAAGTCGTTTACTCCTTGAACGTTTCTATTTTTCACCATGGCTGAAGAATCTTTACTCCCTTGGTATTATCAAATTCGTTCTCCCTACACCGCTACCAACCGAACTTTCATCCGTTCTCTGTATGAAATCCCTAAAGAATATCATATTAGGGTCCAGCAATCTGACGCTCATCCTTATCTTCCTCTTGATGACTGTGTTAACTTTTTTAAAGATCAGCTAGCCGTAGGCTTACGCTTTTCCATTCCTACATTCTTGATAAATATAAGTCAATATTTTGGTATTCCTCTACAACAATTTACCCCAAATGCCTTCAGATATCTATGTGTGTTGTATATGGTATTTCGCCTCTTCAGTATACTCCCTACTCCTCAAAATTTTTTCATGTTATCTTACCCCAAAAAATCAGAGCCAAGAGTATTTCTTTTTCAATCTCGCCCAAATATGGTGTTCTTGGAAGAAATACCTTCATTCATCAAGGGTCGGAAATCACATTTTTTCTTTGTCAAATTTCCCGTTCCCCTCGCGTGGTCGACCAAATGATAATCTTCCTTTCCCTCTCTCCCTGATAAAAGGGAGCTTCATCAACAACTAGTTTTTTCTGAATACTCCAGTAAATTATTTGGTCATTGTTTTTACATTCACCAATAGATATGCAGTGATCTCTTATATCTTTTTGGCCTGAGCCCGGTTCAAAAAAGTCTACAATATTCCTTTGGTATGTTTTGAAATTTCAACTATTCCTCCTTTACTAACTAAAATACCTCTTGTTTGTTGTAGTGGATACTTTATTCAGAGCTTTGGTTGGCAAGGAAATCCGCCTAGAAGAGAAGTACTAGCTAAGGAACAAGAGCTCAAAGCTGAACTTAATATCGCATTAGCCCAAGCATCTAGTGCTCCTTTACTTGAGCTTTCAACTCAACCAATGCTCGCTTCTAGCTCTCAAACCACTCTTGGGGAAGCCTCCACAGGTTTACCTCTGGAGGACACCCTTTTGGAAATACAAGACCAAGTACCTGGGGCTACTCCTACAAGGAAACGCCTCGGGCGAAGATTGACATTAGTGCCCCAACCTAAAAAACGGGCTATCTCTACTTCTCAAGATATACCCACAGGGGATATTCCACCTTCTTCTTCAGAATCTATCCTTTCCTCCTTGTACCCTATACTTGCTTCTTCCCCTCTTCCATTACCAGAAGATCCCTCTCTTCCAAGTGCTAGTTCAGACCCTAAGTTCATGATGACCTTTTCGGAACCAATTCCTTTGTCGACACCAAGAACTCAGGGTTCTTCTATTCTTCTTTTCTCTCCTCCCTCGCTCCATATACAACTTGGGCAGAGGCTTGTAAAGAACTTGAGAATCTCACCTCTGCCGATTGGACTGACAAGTTCTCTTTTGAGGAAACTAAGGTAATGTGCCTTTCGTCCTTCTATTTGCTCATTAATGTATTCAAACTATAACTCCTTGATAGTGGTGGATTATTAGTATGAATATGGCCCGACACCTATATGATTTATCTCAAGAAGTGCTAAGCTAAGACAACAAGCCTTTGGAGCATTTTCTTCTCATACCTCAGAGTTATCCAGCCAATTACAAGAGGCTCGAAAGCTCCTCGAGACAGAATTTGAAAATTCAAGTAAATGGAAAGCCTCTGCAGAAGGTTTTGAATCTCAAGCTCAGTCAGAGACCCTTCTTCACACTAAACTGACATCTAAAGTAGATAAGTATGCTACTGAGAACGCTCAGTTGTTATCTCATCTACAAGCGTTGAAGGATGCTCATGCTCTAGAATTAGCTGCTAAGGATACTTCTTTGGAATCTAAGAATTCTGAGTTAACTTCCCTAAGTTCATCCTTAACCACAATTAAAGCAGAGCTCTCTTCCAAAGAATCTGAATTAAAAACTTCTCAAGATGCTTTGGCAGAGTACATGGCGTGTGAAGATGACATATTTGAGAGGAGAAAAAGGATAATGCAAGAATCTCCTGAATTTAATGCTTCTATCACTACCTCCATTGCCAAAGCCTTCACCCTTGGAGCTGGTAAGGTCACCTAGTTTCTAACCCCCCAACTAACTTCTTGGATCGTCGAGAATTACTTGCTGAGATACCTCCCGACTTGTTTCCTAAGCTATTAATTATAAATCAGGATGTTTCTGTAATGAAGAATGATTATTAACCTTTTTTTTCTTATCTCTTAGGATGTTATAATTGTTAGCGCCCCCTATTTTTGTTTTTTTGATAACCATTTTTTTTTACTTCTTCCGATCAGGCAAGCTCACTTTTATATTTGATTTCGCCCCCACCTAACATTTGACCGGTCTTTGGTGACAGGTCGAGCTTACGTTTATGCTTAATTTCATCCTTAATACCCAGCTGGCCTTTAGTGACCGATCGAGTTTATGCTTATGCTCAATTTCATCCTTAATACCCAGCTGGCCTTTAGTGACTGATCGAGTTTATGCTTATGCTCAATTTCATTCTTAATACCTGGTCATCTTTTAGTGATCGATTGAGCTTACATTTATGTTTTAGTTTCCTCTTAACTCAATACTCAGCCGGTCTTTGCTGATCGATCGAGTTTATGTATATATATCTATACATATTTTAAACTAGTCCTGAAATTTGATCAACTACTACTAATTGACCGAATGTATAATACAAAAAGTATATACAATTTTTACTCTCTTATGGGATCTCAAAATTTTTTTTAAGTTCAATCTTAATAATGACTCTAGTATCTTGGGAATGTAACCTATCATATTAGCTACCCATACCATTTCCTTATTGGTGACACACTTGCTTACATTTGGTATATGCCTATTTTATTGTGTCTGTCGCCTTACTAATCCATCTAACGGCTCTTCTTCAACCCCTCTTTTCTTATCACGTTAATCTAACATTTCTACTTAAAACACCTTTTTTGATGCCCTACCAAGGCTTTTAAGGGGAAATGAGAGAAAAATCCCTAACACTTCGTCTTCTTCCTCTAGTTCGCGTATCTTTCACTCTTCGCTTTCTGCTAACCCTTCTTGTTCTTTCCACTCCATCTTGTTAACAATGTCGACCTCTAATGAGTGGTACACTCGGTGCTCTTCTGAGTTTTCTGCGGTGGAAGCCTATGAGCTTCAATGGAATTATAATTTCCCTACATACCTTGTCATTCCTGCTTCCAGGGATCACCCTCATCTTCCTCCTCCAGAAAATGTGGTGATTTTCTAGGAATTGGTTTTGTGTGGTTTTAGGTTTCCCATTCATCCTTTATTTGTTGATATTAGTAGATATTTTGACCTTCCCCTAAATCAACTCATTCCCCAATCTATTTTATCATGGTTGGGTTTGTCGTTGTTTCTCATTTATTAGATTTTCTCTTATCTGCTCGACTTTTTCATTCCTCATCAAGTGGAAGATAGTGTTTTTAAGTTTCAATCACATCCTAAAACTAATCTGTTCCATAGAATTCCTCCTCAAGGAGAATGGCGGGATAAGTTTTCCTTTATGCCTCTTCCTTCTCCACCTCCGTACCCAATAACTTGGCATCGGGATCTTTCCCCTATTCCTCAATTGGGCAATATCTTGGAAGATCCTGTTCTTCATTCTTTGATGGGGAAATTAAAGGGCGTAAAATTTAACTTACCTACCTTAATCGCCGAAGGCTTATTATTCGCTTTTGGTCTTAGTACAATAGATGCAACTTTGGATATTTCCTTTTGTAAGATTATTTTTCTTACTCATGTTTTGAACCATTATTGTGTTGTTTCTAACATAAATTTCTCTTTTTTCTTTAGCTGATGCTATCCTTCCTACCTTTATGTACAAGAATGCTCGCTTGACAAGGGCAGCCTTAACTAGAATGGGTGAAGAATTATTGAGGGATCACCATCTTAATCAAACCTCTTCCTCCCTTGGTCTACTATCTCCCTCTACACGACTTCAGGAATCCTCAAGCCCCTCAGAACAAGAGGGTCCCTTCATGGTGAAACGTCAAAAACCTCGTACCTCAGCTCCTTGTCCCCTTTCACACACCATAACTGATTTTGAGCAAGTTCCTATTATTCCTTCTGAAATCTCCCACTCTAGAGATAAAGAACTTGCTCCTCCTACACATGTTCATTCCCATTTTTCATTAAATATGATGAGACCAGGACTTCTCATTCCTATGTCTCTTATTACTCCTCCAGCTGCTTCTTTACCAGAGGAGGTATCCATTGCTCCTACGGACCCATTACCCTTTCTTCCAGCCTTACCTTCCTCTTCCACCAAGCCCCGTGCCAAAAGAACTTCTTGCGGGAGATCAATTACTTCTGGGCCAATTATAACACTCGTCGAACAAGACCCTTTGTTAATGAGCCTCTCCTCTCCTGACCCATATTTACAAGCTTCTGAACCTCCCCCTTCCTCTTCTTCACCATTTACAGATTCCCCCAGCTCTTCCATCTTATTCCAACAAGGCCATGGATTACTGTCCCAGCTTGGTCAAACTTCTACCCCTGCTTCGTATGGACTATTGCAACTAAAGGGGGCACTAGCTGAATCTTGGCTACAATCTCAGACTCATATGAAAAGAAGCACCCTATCTGAGTGTGCCGACGACCACAATCATCAAGCCACTACAGTAAGTTTTTGACTCTAACTTCCTTATTTTGTACCTACAAAATATAACCCTACTATCATTCTATCCAGCTATATGCTTCGAGCCTACATTTAGGAAAACTATTCGTATATTTGGAGAGGACTAACCAAACTTTAAAAGACAAAGTGGAGGAATTGCAAGCTGCCTCTAACCTTCCTAACAATGAACCCATTCAGCTACGAGATAAGATAAAGTTACAAGCTGAGTTCACTACTAATTTAGAAAAGGCTTTACAAGACACCCGTCAATTGCTACAATCCCAAGAGGAGGAAAAGAGAAACTTAGAGCTACAATTACAAGGTATTAATTCTACGCTTAACGTTGAAAGGGCCTTAAAAGATAAAGCTCTTTTGGATGTTTCTCACAAAACTACTCTGCTAAACCAGTTAATGTAATCATATGGTTCGGGATCTCTTGAGTTAGCCCCAGAATTGGCCCCAACAGACTTTGCCTTATTCCAACAACAAGAAATATTGCGAGCCCAAGATTTACAAATAAGCTCGCTCTTAAAAGAACTAGCGGAGGCTAAGGCAGAGAAAACTACTTTGCAAGGGGGAAAAGATAGCCTACAATCTGAATTTCAAGCATATAAGGTAGGCGAGGAAGAACGCTGGCAAAGTAGGCGCAGAGCCTATTTAAGTTCTCCTGAATTTGGTGAGGAGTATGCTAGACGTATTGTAGGAACCCTCACTCACTCTATTGAAGAAGTAATCCAACAACTGAGAGAGGGGGGTTGCCAATCTGAAGACCCTCCTCCCTTGTTTATAGATCGCCGACGACACAACTGGGAACTCCCAAAAGACCTTTTAAGCAAATTTGAGTAAACTTGGGATTTTGTACTTGCATTTTCTCATAATTTCATAACTAATGTATACCATTTGCTGTTTATAAAATGTTAATGAAAGTTTATACTTACCTGCCTTTCCTTTTGTGATTTCCTTATCTTCAGAACCACCCAAGTGTTTATATAAACGAACTTTTTCAATATGTTCACTATATATAGAGAAACCCCATAGAAAAATTGTAATTAGAGGAAGTAGATCTCCTAATCATCCTTTAAGTGATATATAATGATGAATGAACTTTTTCTGATGATTTCGGGTTTGTATGATGAGTTAAGTGCCTTTCTCGCATATGTGGAATCCCCGACCTGTCTAATAAACCGGTCAGATTTATATACCCGAGCGAGATTAAACATCTGTAAGTACTGTTGATGCTAAAATCCATAGTTGATCTTCGTTAAGGTTTAAAGTCTCCGGTTCCCCTTAAGGAAGCCAGGCCAGCCACTCTTTAAGATCCCCGATCGACTGTTATGGTTTAAAGTCTCTGGTTCCCCTTAAGGAAGTCAGGCCGGTCACTCCTTAAGGTCCCCGATCGACTATTATGGTTTAAAGTCTCTGGTTCCCCTTAAGGAAGCTAGGCCGGTCACTTCTTAAAGTCCCCGATCGACTATTATGATTTAAAGTCTTTAGTTCCCCCTTAGAAAGCCAAGCCGGTCACTCCTTATGGTCCCCGATTGACTGCTATGATTTAAAGTCTCCGGTTTCCCATAAGGAAGTCAGGTCGGTCACTCCTTAGGGTCCCCGATCAAGTGCTATGGTTTAAAGTCTCCGGTTCCCCCTAAGGAAGCTAGGCCAATCACTCCTTAGGGTCCCCGATCGACTGCTATAGAGGTTTAAAGTCTCTAGTTCTCCCTAAGGAAGTCAAGCCGGTCACTCTTTAGGGTCCCCAATAGACTGCTATCGTTTAAAGCCTCCGGTTCCCCCTAAGGAAGTCAGGTCGGTCGCTCCTTAGGGTCCCCAATCGACTGGTATGGAGGTTTAAAATCTCCGATTCCCCCTAACGAAGCCAGGCCGGTCACTCCTTAGGGTCCCCGATTGACTGCTATGGAGGTTTAAAGTCTCCGATTCCCCCTAAGGAAGCCAGGTTGGTCACTCCTTAAGGTCCCTGATTGACTGTTCAATGGTTTAAAGAAGAGTATATGTCTTCTCTAAAAATATTGCCTACACTTACTCTGTTATTTGTATTAACAATGTTCGAACAAAATACATAAATAACTTATAGGCATATTTGCTAAGTTCTATATGGTTGCAAATGATTAGCACTCCAAGGTCGTTCGAGTTTTCTCCCTTCTGCATCTTGGAGGTAATAGACGCTCGATACAAGTTTCTGTATGATTTTATAAGGTCCTCCCCATTGAGGTTCTAGCTTGTTAACATCTCCCACAGGCATAATGCGCTTCCATACCAGATCACCTACCTGAAAAGACCTTAGAATAACTCTTTTGTTATAATTCTGTCTCATTCTTTGCCGATAGGAAATAAGTCAGGCTGTTGCTTTGTCCCATGCTTCCTCTATTAAATCAAGCTCCAAAAGACGTCGATCCATGTTGTTGTCATCATAAAGCCTTCTTTGATTGGACTCTACTCCGACTTCAATTGGAATCACTGTTTCACCACCATAAACCAGGTGAAAAGGAGTAATTCCTGTGGTTTCTCGAGGAGTAGTATGATATGCCCACAATACACTGGGTAGTTCATCTACCTAGCTACCGCCAACACGATCTAATTTGATTTTAAGTCCGCTGATAATTTCTCTATTGGTTACTTTGGCTTGTCCATTACTCTGTGGATATGCCACATAGGTAAAAGCTTATGTGATGTCGTAATCAGAACACCATTTCTTAATTTTCCTCCATTGAAATTGCCTTCCATTATCAGAAACTATTTTGTGTGGAATATCAAATCTGCAAACAATATGATGCCATAGAAATTTGATAACTGCATGTTTAGTAATTCTGGCCAATGATTCTCCTTCCACCCATTTAGAAAAATAATCAGCGGCTACCAATAAGAACTTTCTTTGAGCAAGCACAAGAGGGAAAGGCTCTACTATATCCATGCCCCATTAATCAAAAGGATAAGATACTATAGAAGTCTTCAATAATTCAGTAGAATGATAAGGAATATTTTGATGTTTCTAACAAGATAAACAGGTTTTCACTAGTTGAGCCGCATCTACTTGTAAAGTAGGCCAAAAATATCCAGCTAATAATATCTTTCTAGCAAGAGATCGACCCCCCCATATGGCTATCACAAGAACCCTGGTGTACTTCTTGTAGGATATATTGTATGTCATCGGATCCAACACATTTGAGTAAAGGACTAAAGAAGGCCCTTTTATATAAATGATCTCCAATCATTGTGTATTGGCTTGCCCTTTTCTTGAATATCCTAGCTTGTTCTGTATCAATGGGTAGAATTCCTTATTGTAAAAATAGAATAATAGGTGTTCTCTAATCACCTTGGATTTCTAGATTAGCCTATTGCTCAACACAAGATACTAATAATATTTGCTCCATGGGTTTATCCAAATTCCAAGGTTTAATGGCAGAAGCTAATTTAGCTAACTCATCTGCTACTTGATTATCTATTCGGGGTATTTTCTTTATACTTCATGAAATTCAGCTTCAATTTGTCAAATGTCTCTGTATATAGCTTAAGTCTTTCATTGCTAATTCCAAAGCTACCTGTCAATTGATGTGGTGCCAATTGAGAATCAGAATGAATTACCACATGAGCAACTCCCACATGCTTAGCAGCCTGCAAACCTGCTATCAATGCTTCATATTCGGCCTCATTGTTGGTAGTTCTATAATTCAATTTAACAGATAATTGTATTCAATCTTCCCTAGGAGATATAAGAAGAATCTCAATTCCACTACCTTGCCGAGTAGAAGATCCATCCACATAGATAAACCAAGTCTCCTCTATTTCTGGGCTTGGTATTTCTGTTATGAAATCCGCCAAAGCTTGCGCTTTGATGACCGCCTGAGGCTGATACTGCATATATCATATTCACTGAGTTCGGTCGTCCACCAAATAAACACTTGTTGAGATTGAACTTGAGTCCATACCTCCTTAGGGTCCTACAAGTTTCTTCAATATCAGCATATAAACTAGAAGCCTGTACAGATTTAAGAAGAATGTCATCCACATAAACTTCCATGTTCCTTCCAATCTGCTTCTGAAAGACCTTGTTAGAGTGTATACTAAAAGTCTAGCTTTTTGTATAAACATTTAAGAATCACATTGGTCAAAAGACTACATTTATATGTTAAGTGTAGTTGTTCAATTAATTATGTTGTAGATAACATGGTGTGTGGTGTCACACACAGAAGATCATGTTATCGGTTCTTTATAAATTATAAACAGTGGCTTATGACTAAGATGGAAAGGAACAAACCATTGGAATAGTCGTAGTATAATTAGGTATTAGTCTATCTTGACTAATAAATTACACTAGTACACTCTGAGTGTATTGAGCAGGACTATTTAAGGTAAGTTCTTTTTATATTGACTTAATAAAAGAACAAGACCTTAGTTATTATGGAAGTGTGTGATCTTAATCCTAATATAATAACAAGCACATATATTTATTTCTTTGACTTATCAAAGGGTGAGATTTAACTCGATAAATCAATAGGCCCGATAAGTTGGGAAATGATATTACTTATAGTGTGTGCTGTTGATTATAGAAGAAAACTGTGTCCTAGTAATCTAGCTTGATAATGTCCCCAAGAGGAGCTCATAAGGATTGTCATGTTAAACCCTGCAGGTGGACTTAGTCCGACATGACGATAAGGTTGAGTGGTACTACTTTTGGACTAAGATATTAATTGAAGTGAGTTGTCAGTAACTCATTTAATTAGTGGGCATTCGACATCTTAAACACAGGGAGATTAACACACTCATAATAAGAAGGAGCCCAAAATGTAATTTGGGATTGGTGCGGTAGTTCAATAATAATTCTTTAGTGGTATGAATTATTATTGGTAAAATTAAGTTGGGTGTTCGGGGCAAACACGGGAAGCTTAATTTCATCAGAAGACCAAAACCAATTCCTCCTCTCGGTCCCTATCATAATATCTTATTTATAAAGTATTATACCCACCTTTATACCCATCCTAAGGTGGCCGGCCAAACCTTGCTTGGAGCCCAAGCAAGGGGCCGACCAAGTTAATCCTTGGATGAACCAAGTGGTGGCCGGCCCTAGCTTGAGTCCAAGCTTAGGTGGGCGGCCACAATAAAATTAAAAGGATTTTATTTTTTAAAATTTTCTTATGTGGATTCCATGGTTTTAAAAGAGAGTTTAAAATTTAAATCTTTCCTTTTATAGCTTTCTACAAAAGATTAAGAAAAGATTTGATATCTTTCCTAATTTGTAGATTGAAAGGAAGATTTTAATTTTGATAAAACTTTCCTTTTTTGTAACCATGTTCATGATTTAAAAAGAGAGTTTAAAATTAAATATTTCCTTTTATAAGTTTCTACAAAATATTAAGAAAAGAGTTGATATCTTTCCTTATTTGTAGATTGTAAGGAAATTTTAATTTTAAAGATAACTTTCCTTTTTGGAAATCAGCCACATGTTTTAATAGAGAAATTTTAATTTATAAAATTCCTTTTATAAACAGCCATGAAGGGAAAAATTATTAGAGAAATTTTTATTTAAAAATTTTCGGAAACAAATTAGGAAACTTTAATTTTGTGTTAAAACTTTCTTTGCTTGGAGCTATGTGGTGCACGACCACTTGATTTAAGAAAAGGAAATTGGTTTTAATTAATTAAATTTTCCTTTTCATGGCAAAGTAATAAGGAAGTTTTTTTATTTAAATTTTCCTTATTTGCCAAGACCAAGGATTATAAAAGAGGGGGTAGGGGTGCCTTCATGGCTAACAACTCTATTATATTTTTCTCTCTTTTCTTCCTTGGTGTGGCCGGCCATCCTCTTCTCCTCTTCTCTTCCTTTTGGTGGCCGAACCTCATAAATGTCAAGGAGACTCTTGTCGTGGCCAGATCCTACTTGGAGAAGAAGAAGAGGAAGGAGTTTCTTGCATCCCTTGGAGCTTGGTGGTGGTGGCCGAACCTCTACATCCTTGAAGGAGTTTTGGTGGCCGAAACTTGGTGAAGAAGAAAGAAGGGCTTGGGTGGTTCTCATCTCGGTAGTTCATTGCCCACACAACGTCCGAGATAAGAAGAGGAATACGGTAGAAGATCAAGAGGTTGTTGCATACAAAAAAAGGTATAACTAGTAATTGTTTTCCGCATCATGCTAGTTTTTCTTTGTATGAATTCCAAACACAAGAGGCATATGATTCTATATTTTCGGATTAGATATTCGAAGTTGCGTTTCTTTTATTTTATTTTGATCTTGTGATTCGATTGTTCTTTTTGGTTAAACCTAATGTTATTTTATGAAATTAAATATTGAATTTCGTTAAGAGACTTTGTCGAGGCAGTGGTGGATGTTCTCATACCCAAGAAGGTCATATGCCTCACCATGTTTGACCTGGGAGCCAATTTCTGAAATTGATATTTAATTGAATTTATAACATAGGTGGATTTGGATCAATAATGTTAAGTTCCGTTTGTGATCAAAGTCTAAACCATTAAGAACAGATAAGTTAAATTTGGAATCAATATTGTTAAGTTTCGTTTGCGATTTCGAATTTAATTTATAAAGAACATAATAGGTTATTAGGATAGGTTCGACACTTG